>NC_055995.1:1297373-1643206 GCF_018446385.1 Zingiber officinale | reverse complement strand
TCGATCACGTGCCTGCCACGGACGGTGGATAAACCGCCTCCCGAGCGGAGAATGAGAGTGGCGGCGATCCGGAGGACGCCGGGGGTCTGTGTGGGGAGGACTAACTGACGGCGGAAGAAGAAGGACGTAGGAAACACAGAAGAGTTTCCTCCGAGGAGGGCGTCTGCTCCGAAAACGATGCCCAAGGAGAGCTGGAAAGAGGCGGAGGAATCCAAGGCGCCGTCGGAGGGGGCGGATTCCGGGACGGAGGACGAACAGTGATCGGAATAAGGGATGTCGAAACAGGAAGTGGAGGAGGAGAGGATGAGGACTGCGGCAAGGGCACAAGCCCAAGAGAGAGGGGACGAGAACGAGGTCATCGCCATGGACGAAGCTGAAAGCTCGATCGAATGGTGAAAATATCGAAGGAGGCGGCGGCAGACGGTAACATTTAGCATATTTACAAACCGTTATATTGGATTATAACAAACTGTTTTATCATATTACCACAGAAAGTGAAAGTCTATTCACACAAGTTTATAACAAAAACTATTAAGGAAAATTATATAACCATAATATCAAACTAATAAGAAAATAAACCTAAATATAGTGCATATAAAAGTTTTCATTCTACCTTTCAAAATCTGTTTTAATGTTCATTGGAGTTCATTAAAATTTTTCAACTCAATGATGAAACCATACAATCTGCAGTTCACCAGTATCTAAGGTATTATTTACATGGAAACTAATTTAGATCGTTAATGCAAAAAATTGGAGAATTGGCCTATAGATAGATGCTTGATTGCAAAATTTTTCACTGAATTCCATCACAATGAGCTCCTTTACCAGTGAATTCCATCAGAAGAACGTCAAACAGAGCCTTTAAAGAGTTTTTGAATGCTTCCGGGAAGAGACGCGGGGGCTCCTTGATGACATGATCTAATCCGACCGGAATACCACTCATGTAAGTTTTGCATGCCAACAAGAAAGCTCGCCCCCGGTAACGGAAATGTCCAGCCACAAAGTCACCAAAATGCTGTAAAAACAAAAATGGCACAAGGAGGATGAGTGTAGGAATAGGTTTTGTAAAAGCTACAGAGCAGCATTGAAGATGATGCTAACATACCATTGGAGGCTTCCTCAGGGAGTACAACATTATCCTGCAGGATAGGAGGAATACGTCTTCATTATAAGCGAGGGAATTAAGCTTACCATACACTGTATTTTCAATTCCTTCATTTCCTGGTTCGTTAAAGAATGGCTTCTCGGTTAGAATTAGAGCCTGAATAGAAACTAAGACCTGCAACATTGTCGAGTTTGATGGTCTCCACATTTCACATTCTCTGCCAGGCCAAGTGTTTAGAAGGCTAAGGCAAACCTTCCCACACTCATACAGGTTTGGGTTGATTCTAAGTCCTCCAGAATGAAAATTAAGAACCTGCAAGATATTAGGATTTTTTTTTTTTTATCAATTTGGCTCACCTTATGTGATTCTGCAGTAGTAGAGTGAAAAATGGTACGTACTGGAGGTACATAGGGATAATTCGGAGGGAAGTATGCATCAAAGAAGAAAAGACCATCGTGATATGGAGTTCCTGCTGGTCCAATAATAACAGCCCTCATAATATCCATCCTATTTTCGTAGACTCTAACATATATCATCTCTGTTCAGTATGTGAAAAACACAAAAATAAGAAAGACAACATCAGATGAAACAAACAGGCAAGAATAATAAAAGTAAAAAAGACATAATGAAGCTGGATACATGAAAAGTATATGTTTCAATTTTAATTGTCCAGAAATTGTGAGAACTGTTGATAAGAACACGTACAAACATATGAACTCTTCCGCACAGGCTTGGTAAAATTGAAGCTGAAGTCATGCATACTGTAATGAATAATTTGAAGCAGCACTGCAGCAGAATAGACTTGAATTGCCTCTGTGGTACTCAAGAGTCTTTAGTGAATAGTAGTAGCTCAGTGAATAAACATAAGATTTTACTGTTTAATATTAAATTTATAGACGCATGTGCATAGTTAACAACTTTAAGCTTGTTCTTTTTGTTCCCATGATTAAGTACAACCTAAAAATCTAATTGTGGAACTAATTTAAATAGCTATATCCTGTAAATGCGTAGAATTCAGCCAAGCACAAGAAAAATAATTAGCAGTAATGGATAGAAAAAGATTTCCCTATTCAGTGAGAGGGAAAGTTTGAATTTTTTAGAATTAATTGTTTATATTATTTTTCTTTTAGATTTTGGAAAAACAATGATGCAGATTTGGACTGGAAAGTGTTCACAATAGTGTTTCAGCTCAATTTGGGCAGAAGCAAAGTGTGTGTGTTATATTGAAACAATTCCGCAATTCATTCCTTTTGTCCCACCATTTCTGGTTAAGGAAGCAACAAATTTGCATAGTTCCTGAGCAGCCTTTCCCCAGGTGCATTTTCTTCCGCAGGCCGGTCATGGGAATTAAGTTCTTAAAATGCTATCTATTATCACATAGGCTTGGTTATAAAATATCACAGCTATTCGGGATCAAAAAGTCAAGATCTGAAACAATGCCATACCTGATTAGGTACTTCACGTCAGCTTATTAAGGTTTTTTTTTTTACCAATAACGAAACAATGAGGAAAGTTCATTTGTCTCTTAAGTCTTAACTTTTCTGATGTTTCCAATCTATCAGTTAATACCAATCTATCAGTTAATACCTGATTAGCTGTTAATGCCAACCTAACTAACCAAATATAAGCATTTAGGAATAAAAAATATAACCCGATAAGTCTGTATTGATTAAATTCTTACCAGAAACTAGATGGACTTTATGACACAAACGTAATGAAACAAATTGGAAACAAACACAAGAATATGAAGTTGGAATGACATATTTGCAACAAACAATCATTTAAAAAATCAACAATTCACTAAAATGCAGAGTGATAAGGTACCAGGCAAATTTTTCTGTAGAGCCTCCCATTCATACTGAATCCTTCTTACCCACTCTTTTGAATTCTGTTTGTTAGTGACGAATAAGAAAATGAATTAGGGGGTTCAACAATAAGAAATTAATACTACAAGAAGTGAGAGTATATTGATTGTACTTACATTGATGTTCACATTTGCAAAGCCGAAATAGTGATCTGAGTGCCCTTGAACAATGTCAAATTGCTTAAATGATTTATATTTCATATCAATCTCATCTTCAACAGTGCCACTCTTCTTGTTCTTCCCCAGTTCTTCACTTGCAGCATTCTTCAAGCTTGGTAGCGTCAATTCAACTCCAGTTGAAAGGTTCATATCATTAAGCTTGCTGGCCAAACTCTCAATCATGTCAGCAACATAATCAGAATCATAGAAGTCATCTTTATCATCGCCATCAACATAACTGATATCCAATTTTGCATCATAATTTTGGCTCGAACCACTATTTGCACCAGAAGCAGCAGCATCAGTGGACAAAACATCCTAGATTCAGAGAGAAAAAAATCTGAGAAGTGCTTTCATATCCAGATAATTAATGGTATAGTAAGAAAAGACAAGTATCGAGTATTTGTACTTTTACTTGATTTTGCCAGTCTGTATCGTATCTCATAGGTTGTTTGTTCTTGTAGTCTGAAGTGTCACCAATTGTCATAGTATCATTGGGGTCATCGCCATCGTCATCAAGATCCAATACATTATCAAGAACAACCTTAAATGCCAACATGATGAAGGTTCAACAAGTATTAATGTTTTTCCATAGAAGATACACTTGATTATACCAAAAGTTGATCAAGAAACAAGAAGAAAACAACTTGCAATCAAAATCGATATGCATGGTCACAGGAATGGTTCCTATCCAAGTCAGTTTTTTTCATAAAGATTTAAAATGGAATCGGAAGATGTACTTTGTATAGTACATCAAAGAAATGTTAGTTCACAACATTATACCAAGAAAGAGGACACTGTTGACCACGCCATGAGAAAGTTAAAGCGAAGGCTAATTTGACGAAACTTAAATAGAAAGAAATAAAGTGTATGCTGTTGCTAAGCTAATGTAGACTTCATTATGCTACAAAAAATTAACAACCACTGACAATTTTAGGCATTCAAATTACGAACACAACTATTTTCTCTGAAAAAGGAAGAGATAGATATCCACTATGTATCTAAATTCATATCTAGAAATTAAACAACAGTACTGCAATGCCAGCCTCACTTGTTGTCATTGCATGACAATCTGACTCAATGCTAGACAAGCACGAAGTACTGCATCACAAGCTCTCTAAGCAACACAGTTTCCTATCAACATGAAGGTCACTAACAAAACCAATAGACTTATCCACTAGACCATTAGAAAATGCACCACCAAACATGCAAAATAATCCAAAAAGAGACATGATAGCTAGAACAATATCAAAACATATACTCTGCTACTTTTGAATCAAGAATTACCACATATCTACCTATATGTCTTTCATCTACAGTTCTCATTAGAATCAGAAATCAGGTTCATCGAAACAGAGATCAATCGCATTTATACTTTTCAAGATCAACCCGATCACTGAACAAGGAAACCTACCGTCCATAAGTTCGCTCCAACAAGAAAGGAAGAGGGAACGCCAAATTCACTTCAAAGTTTTCTAGGGCTTTAGTTATCTGGAGAACCCAATCCTAATCCACCATCACCAGATAATATAGCTACGCCCTAAAATTTCATTCCGCGGGAAAAGAAAAGGACGAGGAGGGAAATCCCACACCTGTTTCTGCTCGGACTCGCTGGCGGCCGGCCCCGACGACGGCGAGGACTCCTTGACATACAGGTTCTGTTTCGACGAGCTGTCCCCGATGGCGCCGCCATGGCTACGACGAGGTTAAGAGACCGTAAGCCAACCGGTAAAGTAGGAGAAGAAAAGGGTGGGAGAGTGCGGCTCACCGTTCCATGGATAGCAGCAATGCCGTCTCGTATGGCGGAGTTCGGGCGGAGAATCGGCGGAGAAAGAAGCGAGAGTAAAGACTGGAGAGGGAATAAATTTATAGGTGGAGAATCGGCGGAATATTTAATTAAAAATATATTCGAAAATTACTTCTTCTTCTTCATTCAAAATTAAAAAGGCATTACTCTTTTTTTCTTTTATAAATATATATAAATATAAAATGGTATTTGTAAAATCATTCCAGATATATAAATTATGTCTACGATATCATTTTCTTACCGTTATCCAAAATCCGACCTATCGAACCGACAATTCAAATATTTTCCGTCTAATTTTTTAAACATTTCACAGAAATATAAAAGCTGAAACATTTATCTTGAGAGTGTTCCTTGCAATCCATCTCTCAATGCTGCTGCTGCCGTTCTTGATCCCTGGCCACAATGTTCTTCCAGAACCAGTGCTTCTCCCAGAGCTGCGACATCTCCTCGATCGGCACTTGCTTGGTCTCGGGGAGGAGCAGGATGACGAAGACGGACATGATCACGATGAGGCCGGCGAAGAGGATGAAGACGCCGTACCTCAGGTGGCAGAGCATGGCCAGGAAGCACTGGGCAATGGCGGCCGTGAAGAACATGTTGACGCAGACGACGATGCTCTGGCCGGCGGACCTCGTCTCCAGGGGGAAGATCTCGCTCGGAACCAGCCAGCCGAGGGGGCCCCACGACCACCCGTAGGCCACCACGAAGGCGCAGATCGCGAGCACCAGAATCACAGCCAGGCTCTTGGGCAGCTCCGCGCCATGGCCGAACTCCAGAGCAAGAATTACTCCGACGACGACCATGGAGGTAACCATCTGAAACCCGGCCTCGATGAACAGGAACCGCCTCCCCAGCCTGTCCACGACCGACATGGAGATCAGCGCTCCGATCACCAGCATGGAGCTCGTGATGATGGAAGAGTACAGGGAAGCGCCGGAGCCCATGCCGAGGCTCTGGAAAATGACGGGGGAGTAAAACAGGATCGAGTTCATGCCGGAGAGCTGCTGGAACGCGGGGATGCCGAGGGCCCCTATCACGAGCTGCGGCCGGTTCCGCGGCCGGAGCAGGTTCCTGAACGGGTGCTTCACCGCCCGGGCCGCCTCGCTCGCCTCCTTCAGGTCCTCGAACTCGGCGTCCACCTTCAAGGTTCCTCTCACTCTCTCCAGGACCGCCCTCGCCTCTTCCAGCCTGCCTTGCTCCACGAGGCTGTTTGGGGTCTCGGGAAGGAAGAGGCCGCCGACGAACATGAGAACCGCAGGCGCCATGGCCAGCCCGAGGGACAGTCTCCAGCCCCAAGGGTGGATTTTCTCGGTGAAGTAGTTGATGACGTCGGCGACCAGTATCCCCGAGCAGGTGGTCAGCTGAAACAGTTGGTTCACTGCGCCTCTGATCTTCGGCGGCGCTATCTCCGAAAGGTAGAGAGGAACTGCCTGTCCACGCCGGAGTTTCAAGCCGTCAGAAAGGATTTCAGACCGTAAATCGATCTCAGGGTTAGCAGAGTACCTGGTTTCCGAATCCAATTCCTATGCCGAGGAAAATTCTTCCGATAATAAGCGTGGGGACATTTCGAGCTCCTGCGTTGATGGCTCCCCCGAGGAAGAAGCTGATCGAGCCGCACAGAATGCTCATCCTCCTCCCTCGTTTCCTCGTCACCAGCGACGCTCCGAACGTCGAGAACAACGCGGCGAAGTAGAGCACCGAGGTGAAGAGAGTCAGCACTTGATCGTCGTACTTGCAGTAATCAGTTTCGTGAAGGTGCGCCTGCTTCCTTCTGTACACTCTAGGGAAGAATTCCTTCAAGAAATCATCCATGGAGGTCACGCCCCCTGCAACCCCCAATTCCAAACTCAAACAAACAAAAAAAAACAGATCCATGGCAAACACTAACAATTTCCCTAAATCACAGAACAAAACAGAGAGATACCAGAGACGCCGAGGTCGTAGCCAAAGAGGGAACCCCCAAGGGAACCCACCACGCAGGCCAATATGAAGTAGCTGGTGACTCTGCCCTCGTAGAGATCCGCTCTCTTGCCCACTTCACCTCCGACGATCCCCCCTGCCATTTCTGTGGAACAAGGCAAAAAAACGCAGCCTGAATCTGAAGAGCAGCAAGCAAGAACAGTCCTACGCAGACTGCAAGAGTCAACAAGCTAACGATGAAATACTGACATCAGGAAGAAGACGATAAGCACAGATTTTTCTTGGCATCAAGAACTGGACAGGCACAGGAATTGACGAATTGAATAATTGGACAAGTTTAACTGCTAATAATTGGACAGATTTTATTGTATAATTTAATTAGCACTAAAAAGATGATTAACCAGATCCGAGTGATCGGTCCTGTAAAAATAAATTTTATATCGATCATGGATAAATCGAAAAATTTAACATCCTCTTACCGTCACACGATAGTCGGAGGAAAAATTAATTAACATTGATCAGCACTAATTGTTTAGGGAGAGTGTCGGTGGATTAATGATTAAATAATTCATTATAATTAGAGGAAGATTACTTACTTCCTACCTTAATTAGGATAATTCATATTTAATTTATTAAAAATTAGCAGTAATACAGCTGGATGGATAAAGTTTCTTAATTTGGAGTAAAAGGAGATTAATGGTCATATTTAGGACTTTTCGTTAATGCAAATATATTTTCTATTTATATATTTTGAGTTTATCCATCTTTTTCATCATTTAGAATAAATATACCCTTGATAGATTTATTTTTGTTGTTGTGTGTATTTCTAGTCAATACTCTGACTTTTCGTATTGCTGAACAGCTGTCATTGACTCTTCTGGTCTGATGTGACTTATGCTGTGAAGACTAGATTTTTAACAGATTTATAAAATAAAAAAAAAGCTCAATAAAAAATTTAAATAAGGTGAGATTTGAAGTTTGTAATTCAATGGTAGCAGTTGCATGGAGTCAATGATTAATAATAAAATAATGTTATGAATCAATGAATTTTAATGTTTTATTTTTAATAATAATTCTTTTTTTTTTATAAATATAAATCTGGGATAAAATTTTAATCAATAAAAATTCTCCAATAATTCAAAAAATTATATAAAAAATTTTCTCCTCAGTTTTAAAATTTCTATAGATTTCAAATCACCTTAAAAAAATTTTCTTTTACATATAAGTCACATTCTATAGGATCGATAATCATTCATTCTTCTCTAGCTGAGTTGGTTCTGCGATCTGAAGATGAGCGAGGTTGTGGGGACGGTGGGGTGAACAACTCCGGCGTAGGCACCGTGGCCGGAGGGGTTGCTGCAGGCCTTCTTCATGGCGGCAAAGGGGGCGTGGTTGATTCGACTCATGGCACGGTTGGTGTACCTGGCGGTTCTAGCGTTGAGGGTTGAGCGAGGGGCGAGGTTTGACGGACGGTTCATGGAGGATGTGGCGAGGGATAGAGTGAGGCGGGCGATGCGGGCGAGCGTGAGAGAGGTGGTGGCGCTGGGGTTTGACTTATTTATGAAGCACATAATGGGATTCTAAAGTACAAAGTAGTGTGTGTACTACAGCAACAATACTAACGTTAGTTAGTACAGTAGCAAGAGGTGATCATATTGTGGTAAAAGACGAATACGTTCATCACCAGCGCCCCCCCCCCCGGTCAACCCGTCCCAAGGCCAACACGGAGGAGGTAAATCACGGACGGCTACTAACCTTTGGAATAGTGACTAGTACATAAGAGAGATATTTACCTCGGCTTTGCCGAGATTTGAACACCAGACCTCATTGTGGCAGCACCTCATGTGCTAGCCACTAGATCCATCCGAGAGGACGGCAAGAGGTGATCACATGATACTATTGTGGCAAAAAGACGAATACTATTGTGATCACATGATACTATTGGTGGCAAAAGGCTAATATGTTCGCCCCCAACGCCCCCGCCAACCCGTCCCAGGGTCAACACGGAGGAGGTAAATCACGGGCGACTATTAGTCTTTGGAATAGTGACTAGCACATAAGAGAGGTATTTATCTCGACTTTACCGAGATTCGAACCCCAGATCGACCTCATTAGTGGCAACATCTCATGTGCTAGCCACTAAACTCATTCGAGGGGACGTGATCACATGATACTATGTGGCAAGTATCATGTGATCACGTCCCCTCGAATGGGTCTATGATAGGAGGTCAATAATTAAATTTGGCTTATATATTCATGTTAAATGCCGAGTTTAATCTTCACTGTTTTGCAGAAGCCAATAAATGAATATCATAATCCTATTTATTATAAACAAACTGTAAGCAAAGATTCAGAGATGCACATTAGGAGCGAGCAACAAGATTTACAACAACATTTCATGACCAGATCATCTTCTTCTTTTTTCCTAACCATAGACCATAGGACAAGAGTGAATTACTTGGTAAGAAAGAAAGTCGTATTATTTGTTGGAACTGTGTTGCTATTATCATGCTTAATACATACAAAATCATGTGTTCTTTTTACTTGAAAATAAAACCCCCGTGCTTCCAACAACAATGTCTTGCGCTATGCCCAACAAATGAGTTTTGCTTTGATTTCAAATTATGAAATATTTCAAGCTACAATCGCATGAAATTACTAGTAACATAAAGAGGAACTGAGTCCGGTTTGAGATGTTAAGCAGAGTTCACTTGGGTTGAAAATTATGATGCCTTAACATTCATCTATATTTTCGTGTCACTTGTATGTTGCTGCAAAGCTACTCTTCTTACCTATCAAGTTCGCCTCCGAAAAGTACTGAGTGGCACATTCTATCTCAAGAACAACGAGTAAATATCATTACATAGAGAGATATAATAGCGAATTAAACGTGGAACAATGTTTATCATATTGATTGATACGGTACATGATAGTAGGGTCGGATAGCTGACGTGGTCAGAAGTCAAGTCCACGGGGTGGTCGGAAGTCAGGCCCACGAGATGGTCAAAAGTCAAGCTCACGTGACGGTCAGCAGTCAAGCCTACATGGTGGTCAAAAGTCTGGCCTACGTGGAGGTCAAAAGTCCGGCCTACGTGAGGATCAAAGATCCAGGTTACAGGATGATCCTGGTCGGACATAAGTGACATTCCGGAGTTAGGTCTACATGTCAAGTAGAAACTTGAAAGGTAGGGCATACAGGTCGGGATACACGGGCGAGGGCGTACAGGTCGGGATATGCAAATCAAGGATTACAGGTCAAGACTTATAGACTTACGGAACAGGATACATGGACCGAGGCGTACAAGTCGGGATATGCAAACCAAGTATTACAGGTCAAGACTTATAGACTTGCGGAACAGGATATACGGACCGAGGCGTACAAGTCAGGATATGCAAACCAAGGATTACAGGTCAAGACTTATAGACTTGCGGAACAGGATACACGGACCGAGGCGTACATGTCGGGATATGCAAACCAAGGATTACAGGTCAAGACTTATAGACTTGCGGAACAGGATACACGGACCGAGGCGTACAAGTCGGGATATGCAAACCAAGTATTACAGGTCAAGACTTATAGACTTGCGGAACAGGATATACGGACCGAGGCATACAGGTCAGGATATGCAAACCAAGGATTACAGGTCAAGACTTATAGACTTGTGGAACAGGATACACGGACCGAGCGTACATGTCGGGATATGCAAACCAAGGATTACAGGTCAAAACTTATAAACTTGCGGAATAGGATACACAAATCAGGTCGTACAGGTCGGGATATGCAGACTAAGACTTACAGGTCAGGATTTATAGGATGAGACAGACAGAACAGGAAATGAGGGCCAAGACATACGATTCAGGACGTACAGGATAAAATACGGAGCAGAGTTATGCATACGGGATGAGACTTAAGGAACGATAAGCGAAGACCTAGATTGGCAGGGTGGTAGGCACAGGTCTAGATTTACCGGGATAGACTGGATAGCAGATGAAGGGCGGGACGTACAGAGCTAGATTTACGGACAACAAACACAAGCCAAGGAATGCGCCCGGAAATGCAGGTATGTGCCTACAGATCAAGACTTGCAGGTACGAAGACTCAGTCTAAGGTTAACAAACCGGGGCAAACACACACTATACGACAATCAAGCCAGGGAATCGTAACAACCTGTCAGAGAATAATCACTGCATGTCAGGGAATATGCTAATGGTCTAGGGCTCATTGCCCACCGATTCCTCCTTAAACCTATAAGAAGATGTCATGTGTCATTCACCGCCAGACAAATCCTGACACCCGACATTCCCTGACACTCATTAGACTCCAGAAGTACCCACTGCCATATAAAAAGGGAGGCTTTGTCTCTACGCAGGTACGCTTACTCATCTTTTCGCACTCGTCTTTACTTTTCGTCATTTCACTGTGCTTTTGGGGAAAATGTACCTGACTTGATCGTCGGAGGGTCTAACCCGAGGACTTTTTCCCTAGTTCTTGGTCTCTAACATAAAGGCGGCTTGTCTGAGTGTGTGCAAAACCCTCGCCTCATCGTCCCAGTCATCACCCCTCGTCATTTGCCCGTGGGAACTTTTTCAGGGGGTACCAGGTCAACCCAGCGTCTCCATTGTTGGAGCAATCCCAATGGTCCGTGCGACCATGTGTTTTGGTGTTTGGGCAAAGGGTTTAAGTTAGGTTCACCCTTGTATTTGATATGTGTATTTGAGTTGTGCAGGTTTGCAGGATACACATGTGACTCAGGTTGATGGCTTCGGGTTTGGTGAAGGATGGAGCATCTGAGGGACCATGGACAAGGCAGCGAGGACAAGGGCCGAGGGAAGCGACTTCGAGGCATACGCGAAGGATGACATTGGGGACGAGCCGCGGGCTTGAATGCATCCGAGGGACGAGAGCCAAAGGAAGTAGGCTTGAAGGTAAAAGGTCAAAGCTGCAAAGGAAGCATCAAGTGAGTCATAAGGGTGAGGGTACGAGTGCACGAGAGATTGTACTCGGAGTAAAATCCTAGTTTTTAGGGTTTTACTGTAGCAGTACTGTAGCGCTACTGTAGCAGTACTGTAGTAGTCGACTGGTGCAGTCGACTGGCAGCGAACAGAATGTGTGGAATCGAGCCGTTGGGATGTAACGGTCGAATTTCCACAGAGGGCAGTCGACTGCATGTTTTAGCAGTCGACTGGTAGGCGGGGTTTTCCAACCCGTGGCCTATAAAACCAAAGCTTGGGAGCTTGGTTTGAGTTGACGAAATAGAGGTGGTTAATCTCTATTAGTAGTCTACTTGTGCCCTAGCGTCAAAAGAGCTCTTGTGAGGGTTGTGGTGAGGTTTCTCCACCCACAAGGAGGTTTGAGCTAGCCGGAAGTTTTCCGGGGAGTAATCCACCGAAGGATCGGGATCGTCCACCTTACGGACACGCCGTGGAGTAGGAGCTTTATCTCCGAACCACGTAAATGATCGTGTAGCTTGGTTTGAATTCTTTCCTTTAGTATTTAGTTTTCTACTTGTTTTGTTTGCATTTCCGCTTGCGCACTAACGTTGTAGAAAGAAGCGAGTATTTGGGGGCGCCGTCTATCCAACCCCCCTTCAAGCCGGCCGTCCGATCCCCAACATCCATGACTTTCCGTCAACACCAGCGACAGCGCAGCCAGCCTCTGTCCAACTCAGCTTCCGGACGGGATCATTAGTAATAATAAAACTTATAGATTTTTTTTTCCGTAAATCCACAAGTTTCTATGAAAAAGTTTACAAATATATGTAAAAGTCTTACAAAAAAAGTCTATAGAACTCCATGAATTTTTTTTACAACTATGTGAGATTCTATAAAAATCTATTAACTCCACAAAAGTCATCATTAAAAAAAATCAATAAAAATCATTCAATCTTTTGATTGAATACACCCCCGAAGTAAGTTCGTCTCTTTTGTTGATTTTCTTTTTTAGATCCAATTTTTTGTTCAAGGTCTAGAGCCCGTACCTTGGTTTTTCTAGTTTTAGTGGATTTATGTTGTGTTGTTGAGAGCAATTTGGCAAATTTGAGTTTGGAGATTTTGTAGCTCATGCGACTATAGTTAGATTTAGCTCTCATGCGCCTAGGGTTTACCTTTTAGGTACTTCGCCAAACTGGTTTATCATTTACTATACTTTGCAATGATTTTTTGGGTAGTATTTATTGAATGGCTTTGTGATGAATATGTTGTCATATTCAATTAGGTCTTGAAAATCTTTACTTGTTTCATGTAATTTGTATTAACTGGATCAAAAATGTTAATCACCGTTTCATTTTGTGCTTGCATAATATAGGATGTGAATGTTTGGCATCACTGTAGCAGAGTCGTAACTTTCACGAGGAAAGAGAGGTAACTGCCTCAGGGTCCAACCCAATGAACGACCCATTATTTTTTTAATTATACCTAAAACAAAATGAGAGGCATGGATCCTAAATGGTCGTTAAACCTATTCTCACAGCTTCGAGGCACGCACCGATGCACGACTCTTCTTTGAATGCAATTTCTTCTTGGGTGTTACTCTTCTTTGCACGCGATTTCTTCTCCAGCGTTCTTTTCTACCAATGCATGGATTCATTGAACAAGAGGTAATCCTAATCTTCTTCTTTGACTATCTTCTTCGTCTTGTAACACGCGACACCAATTTTATCCTAATCATGCAACCACGGTCATTTGTGCGACCTAATCACGTTGAATCTCGCAGTGGCTATCTCACGCAACACGGGCTGGTGGTTGGCCTTTGCTTGTGTGACCCAATTGCACAGTGCGGTGGCTGTCGCACGCTACCCCGGTCGCTTGTGTGAACGACAACCTAATTGGATGGTGGTTACTGCTTGTCGCCTTGCTACTATCTGCAGCCACCGCATTGGTCTCAGTGTTACAGGATACACTAAATGAGCTATCAATGTTATTGTTGGATCGAGAATTCTCTTGGGGGGGGGATGAATAGCGATTAAAAACTTCAGCGTATTGAGTAGGCAGTGGAAAAACAAAAACACAATGATAACAAGGTCATTTTACTTGGTTCGGAGTATTTGTTGACTCCTACTCCAAGGCCCGCACTCGCTGAGTGCTTTCGTTGGGCAATTACTAATAATTCGAAATATTTTTACAAATGCAGTACAAGAATTTTATTAAAGGAAAAGAAACCCACAATAAGAGAATAATAAGAAAACAAAACTTGTCGAAGAGCCTTCGCAGCGTCGCAGGAGCACAGAAGCGTAGATCGTGAGTTGTTGAGTTGCTTCAGCCTTCACCCTCCTTATATAGGAGATTTTGTTGGATCCCGTGGTAGTTTTGATGTGATCAACCAAGTTGGTTAGGTCCTGCTGTATTTGATCACTGTGTCTGAGTGTGCAGGAGCTTAGGAACACAGGAAGTCGAGCGGAAGACACAGCTAGCGAGAAGGACGACACGGGAAGGGAGCCGACGGGCTCGGTGCGTCCGAAGGACGAGAGAGTTGCGGAAGAGTACTCCGGTGGGCATGAAGAGCGTGCACGGCGTTCGAGGGACGTGAAGCCGGGACGGAAGGCTGCTCGAGGAAAAGGCCGAAAATTGGGTTCAGGTGAGCCCTATTTCGGTTGGCCGAAATCACCCAAACAAACGGAGCTTCGGAAGACAAAGTGAAGAAGAAAAGGAGTCAAAAGAGGCTGGAAATTACTGTAGCAGGAACCTTGAAGGCGCCTTAAACACATTGAAGGCGCCTTGAATGGATTGTTTAAGGCGCCTTGAGCAGGCCAGTTTGACAGTTTGCACTGCAGATAAAGTTTTATCCGCAGATTGAGTTGGAGGCGCCTTAAATCCTGTTGGAGGCACCTTGGACTCTCGGAATAAGATTTCCAGGGCCTATATAAAGGCCCTTGGAGCTAGGAATTCAACAACAACTCAAGCAATCAACTGTGTAGTGTTTCCTAGCAATAGTTCTGAGGTTCCAAAGTGTAAAAGGCTTCTCCGCCTTCAGAGAAGGAGAATTTTTCTACTGCGTTTTTTCTACTGCTCTGGATTAACAACCTTCTTGGTTGTAACCAGGTTAAAATCCTGATCTTCTTTGTATTTCTTTATTTAGTTTTTATTGCTTTATTAATTTATCACTATTGCACTAATTGAGTTGAAAGTACGAGGAGGGTATAGTTTAATTTTTGTTTTCAGCAATTCACCCCCCTCTTGCCGGCCTCCGCTGCACCAACAAGTGGTATCAGAGCCTGATCGCCTCAGAAGGACTAACCGCCAACTGAAGCACTACGATCAAGACAATGGCCGGAGTGAACATCCATCCCCCGAAGTTCGACGGAGACTTCGCCACCTGGAAGCGCAAAATGGAGGTATTTTTTAAAACCGATTTTGATATTCTTATTACAATGAAATATGGTTTTGCAGCGCCGAAAGACAAAGAAGAAAACACATGGAGCAAGAAGGAGCAAGCCGATTTCGTCGCCAACGGAAAGGCAGAGTTCCACCTGCTCAGTGTGCTGCCGCTGCAGGAGGTAAATCGGATCGGAAGCTACGACTCAGCGAAAGATCTCTGGGAGAAATTCCTGGAGCTTCACGAAGGTACTTCCGAAACGAAGCTAGCGAAGCGCGACATTCTCCGGAACCAGTTAACGAACCTTCGGATGAACCAAGGCGAGAAGGTAGCGCAACTCCAAGCGAGAATCAAGGAGCTGATAACGCAACTAACGAACCTTGGAGAAGAGGTAACCAACCGGGATTCTATCCGATACGCGCTCAATGCCTTCCCGAGAACTCCAGAGTGGGCCTCCTTAGTAGATGCATAAGCATTAAATAAGAATTAAATAATGTTTTGAAAGTTTATCAAATATTTGTTAAAATAAACAAAAATTCCTTAGAATTTTTTTTTTAAAAAAAATTCTAACTTAATTTTTTTTTTTGAATTATAAATTTTCTTCTAGAAAATTCTAATAGTTCATTCACTTGACTTAGAAATTTTTTTTGGAACATTTGAACATTTACTTAGGATTTTTTTTACTTAGAAATTTTTTTTGGAAAATTCATTTTAACTTAGCAATTTTTTCAAAAATTCATTTTTAACTTAGAAAATTTTCAAAAACTTTAATCTTACTTGAAGATTTTTAAGACCCCATTTTTTGCTGTGATCCATTTTTTACTTGAAAATTTTTAACTCCCCCTAAAAAAATTAAGAATGTGACGTAGTCAAGCCAACTAGGGTGCTCCACGTGGTGAAGCAACGTTGTGGATAAAAATTACCTCCGGGTGCCCGGACCCTTGTTTTGCAGTAATCTCCTTCCTGCAAGAAAACGTTAGTCCGAGGCAATATAAATTATATATCCTGCAAAATAGAGTATTAGCACAATTTATAATAAAACAGAATAGTAATTAGATTTCGTCTCCTCGAGACCAGAATCTAGTCACGATCTCGACTTAGATACCCGAAATGGATCTAAGTCGGATCGACGCCTAATGTTCCCTTCCAGGAAACGCGTCCTCACAGTCACTCCCCCTCCAGTGACTTACCTTCACTTACCTACCAGATGTCCGACCAACCCTTCAACCCGTCTGGACTTCGTGCCAGCTATCCGGTCAGCCCGTTGATCTAGCTGAACTTCGTGCCAAACATCCGGTCAGCTCGTCGACCCATTTGGACTTCGTGCCAGCTATTCGATCAGCCCGTCGACCTAGCTGGCCTTCGTGTCAGACATCAAGTCAGCCCGTCAATCTGTCTGAGCTTCTCCTATACACTCGGTCAGAGTGTTAGTTAACAATGAAATTAACTTAATATATTTTATCGTTCATCAAAACTTGAGTTAGACCGTTAGTACTAACCGCACAAACAGTTATAGATTGAGAAAGAAATAATCCGACAATTGGATTATTCAGATTTTATAAATATTTTTCTAAAATAGCTAGGCAAGTAGTGTTTATAATAATATATTATTTTTTATTTATTTATGTATTTAGTATATATATTATTTGTAAATTAAACTTTATTATTATTTATTGTAGTAAAAGGATTTTTAGTATGCACTTTAGACCTCGTCGAATACAGGTACGACTCTACACTGTGGGTGTAATACAATTTGCGATGTAGCATGCACCATTGTCTGCGTTGTAGCATGCACCATTGTGTATAGGAGTATCTTTCACAAATTTTATCTTCATAAGAATTGTGCAATTGATGTTTTTTTTCAAGAATTGAATGGTAGGCTTATTTGTTGAATAAGTGAATGGAGAATAAATGGAAGAGAAAAGAGGTTCCATTGTGAATGAGACATTAGTCCCATATTGGAAGTTTCAAGGTATTTTTGTTGGTTTATATTGATTCACATACATTGAGGATGTGAACAAATGCATGGGGAGAGGCTCTCTCTCACGTGTGAGTGCGTAGGGGGTGCAAATCCAGGGCCCGGATTGCACTGAACCAAGTTGACTCATGTGTGAGCGCAACCTGCGCACATGAATGCCGGACCGATCGGGGCAAAACTTGCCCAAGTGGAACAACCAATATTTTGCCATGTAGATTTTTTGTTGCTATAAAATGGATACATTAAATTCGAGATTAATGCAGAATAAAACCGGCCGAGTAATAATAAGTGAAACGGTGGTCATTTCAATGCTCAACTAATAATGACCATTAAGATCATTAACTCTGGCCATTGATCCGAGCTCCTATATAAGGAGGCTCCGATCATAGGCAGAGGATACATAGCAAGCAAAGCAAAGGCTCTCCATTTTCTTTCCTCCTCTGTCGTGCTTCTAGGCTTACAAGGGTCGTATGTTTCCCAGGATACAACGACCAACCGTGAATCTGACCAAGCACTGGTGGTCACAGCGAGCTGAGTGGTCAGAGCAAGCGAAGCTCGCCCGGTCGGTCTCTTTGTCAGACTGACAGACTTCTCTGCCCGCTCGGGATCTTCGCTCGGCTTGTCAGCTCGCCCGATCGGCCAGTCTCTTTGACAGCCCGACTTGTCTGCTTCACTCAGCCTGTCTGCTCGACCCGGCCGACCTCTTTGACAGCCCGACCTATCTTCTTCACTCGGCATGTTTGCTCGACCCGACCGACCTCTCTGATAGCCCGGTTTGTCTGATTCGACCAGTCTGCCTGCTCGACCCGCCCGACCTCTTTGACAGTCCGACTTGTCTATCGCCCGGTTTGTCTGTTCGACCCGACCAACCTCTCTTGCTCGGCCTGTCTGCCTCGTCCGACCAGCCTCTCCTGTTAGATCAGTCTGCCTCATCCGACCAACCTCTTTCCTCGGACGCTCTGTTCACTCAGTCACTCTGAGGTTGACACTTGGATAAAAATCAGCCCCTGCTGACAACCTTAGAAAAACTTAACTTTTAGAAGAAAAAAAAACTTTATCAAAGGTTAAGTAGGGAGCTTAGGTCTTAAAAATAATCTGATTTTTGAGAAAATACTTAGATTAAAACTTTTCCTTAAAAAAATTCAGAAACTAAGTGTGGAAAGAAATTTTTGGCTAAGGAATAGTTTGTTGACTTTAAAAAGTAACTTAGCAAAAAAAAACTTTAGTTTAAAAAGAGCGAAAAAATATTTGATAAAACTAAAAAAAATTTAGAGATTCAAAAAGTAATTTTACTTAGTTAAACTTGAAAAATACTTTAAATAGTATCACTTTGTAAAATTTTAGCTAAGACCACTTTCACTTAGAAAAAAGAGTAAGTCAAATTTAAAAATTCAGGTTTCTTTTCCAAAAAGTCCTAAAGTCCAAGCATGAGTAATTAACAAAATTAAAACTAAATTCCCTTATCCAAATGTCTAACCATTAGCTACTAGTTGTTTACCTAAGAGGTAATAACTTTCACTTGGTTAGTCAAGTGAAGTCAGTGATCCAATTAGATTTGACTAAGATAGGATAACTTAACTTAATTAATGTAAATTGATATTTATTGCCCATACTTATGTCGATGCACAGACATAAATATTCTTAAGTTCAGGCAGTACCCTATGCATCTCACATAATTCTAAGTGTTTTCATACACAAGCAAGTTAAACCTAGTGTGCTTATGAGATGCTCTTGGCTGAAACTAGAGATACATGATTTATTGGGGGTAAATTCCTAGGCTAAGCCCAGAATTTTTCAAAGCTAATAAAAATTGAAATTTTGAAAAATATTTTTTCTAAAATTTTTAAAGACAAACTGAGTTAAGAACATAGTTTTAAAAAAATAGAATAATAAAGGTAAATTCTATTCAAGTAAGCATAAGATCAAACATATCAAAAGAGAGTTATTTACACAAGGAGTAAGTGTAAGTGCAATAGATACAATGCATGCCCAAAATATAATCAACTAGGAGGATCACCAGCTAGAGGAGGTGATAGAGGTCACTCGGGTAGTGCTCGAAGAATCTCCACTCGGAGGGAAGTGAATCCAGAGGTCATCTCATCCTGTAGTGTACGGAAGCCGTCCGAGATAAGCTGTCGCACTATAGATATGGAAGTGGAAGGCTGGGTTGACGTCGAGGGCTGAGCTGAAGTCGAGGGCTATGATGGATCGAGAGGAACCCCAAACATCTCAACAACCGTGAATTCTAATAACTCCTCCTATCCCTCAGTTGGATAAAAATACTCATCTGAAGCTAAGACGAACCCCTCGGCTGGAGCAACGGGCTCATCGTTGACTGGATCGGCTGGCGGCGGCCCACCTCTCTATGCAAGGACCCCCTGAGTAGTGATGTCTATATGAGCTAACCTAAGGTGACGTTTGCCCATCTCATCATAAGGTCTAAGGGAGGTAACCGTCCTCTGAGTCGTATCAATCTCTAAAGTAGAGAAGATATATGTCAGGATATGACAGTAAGACATGTGGACTACTAGGGGCGTAACGAGACTGACCGCATGAATAATGTTATGAAACATGTGTAATGCAATGTCTATATCTAAATACTGACATAATACATACAAAAAGAAGGAATGTGAAGGATGCATCTTCGGGACATCCCGAGATGTGATGGGCAAAATGCATGCAATCAGGACTCTATACATGATATAGTCCTGGACCCTAAGAGAGAGTGACCTGAAGTCAGAAACTACAGGTGGTCTCTCCTCCCTATAAAAGTACATATAGAGTGCATCCAATGTAATGTAGGAGTAAGACTCGCCAAATGAGAATCCCTACTAGGGTAGCATAAAAATGGGCATGCAGAGAGTCTAAGACCTAGACTAGTATGTAACAAGGAAGGGGTAAGCTGAAAATCCTTTCCACCAACTCTGGTGGAATAGATCAGGTCATCAACCCTCTCAAGGTTGTTATAGAACTGAGCACATAAGTCCTGATTTACTGCGTTACTGTAGTAAACCAGCTTATCAAGCTAAAAGTGTTCAATCATCTGGACCACAGGCTGACAATAACTAATAAAAAATTATCTACTCAAATATCTATATTTAATTGGCGAATATGTATGCTCAATTAAATCAACCCTAAGTCGCTGAGTGGGGAACCTAGGATCGGCGGATGGGGCACTACCGGAAGTGGACACAACATTGCGTCATTTCCTAATTTTAACCAAACATAGATATAACAACAAAAATGCAGAATAAAGTATATAAAATCATTTAAGATGGATTGGGGTATACCTAGGCGGCATTGTGAAGCTTTGATGAGGTTTGGAGGGGAGAAACCCAAGTTGAAGGTGCCTCGGTGTGTTGTTTCGGGGAGAAAACGACGAGAAATGGCGAACAGAGAAGCCTCTGTTCGCTGGAAGTTCGCGTGTTGAGGGCGCCTTCAATGCCCTTGACGGCGCCTTGAAGGTGGTATGGGAGGCACCTTGGTGTTGGTGGGAGGCGCCCTAAACGGGTTTGGCGGGAAATTTCCCGCTGCTCTTGAGGGCGCCTCCTTTGCCTTGGAGGCGCCTTCGAGAGGTGCCTTGCCGTGTCTTCGAGAGGAGCATTTTTTTTAAAAAAATTAAGATTAGGTTTAAGGTAAAATTTGCTAAATTGATTAAAATTATTTTAGTAATTTATTTGAGTTAAAATTAGTTAATTGATTAAGTTAAAATTATCTAAGTGACAATTAAGTTAAAATTAATTAACCATGAAATTAATTTATTTGTTTAAAATTAATTTGTTAATTTGATTAAGTTAAATCAAGTTAATTAAATAGGTTAGTTTGATTAAGTTAATTTAATAGTTAAGTTAATTGAATAGTTAAGTTGATTAATTAGGTAAGTTAATTGATTTAATTAAGCTAATTTATTAAGTTGTTAAATGAATTAGGTTTAATTAAATTCGATTAAGTTCATTCTAGGTCCATCTCACCCATTTCTAAGTTATCAATCAGGAAACCTTATGTATTTTTGTGAGATGATTAACTTTAATTTATATTATATCTAAGGATTAATTTACATTTGAGTTAGACTTAGATTTTTCAATTAGTCAATTAAATACACATTTCAAGGATCGACTCCCAGGTTGTGGCGAGGCACTAGGCGTTATTGGGTATGGGATGATCCACCACTTCTAGACAGAGTCTTTTAAAGAAATTATATATTTAATTTTCTTTATGAAACTCCTAGGACTAACCATTCAAGTGTAAATTACGCCTAGGTCCTTAATCTAGCCTAATCTAAGCATGCATAAAAATAAAGAAGAAAATAACAACCATCAAATAATTCTATTTATTTATAAAGATAGTTTTTCTATTAGCTCCCCCTGGATCATAGTCTCGATATGGTCTATCAAGGTAATATATCTAATCCTTGGGGACCCAATAATGACTTAGTCCAACTTGATTGACCAAGTTAGACTTGGGTACCCATGCTTGGACTACCTTTCTATTTGGTCTGTTAACAAGTGACAAATATGAACAATATTTTCTTTTTATTCTAAATCCTAGTCCAGATCGATTGTATATGACCTTCTGTTTTCCAAGAATCAAGTCAAGATTCTTGGAACCCAGTGTAAATCATTCTAATGCAATCTTCAAATCCTTGACTTGAGTTTTCAGACTGAAATTCTCTTCCTCAAGCTTTTGAACTTGAGTTGAGGTTCCTGTCTAAATCGGGTCAGTCAAGGATTCGGAGATAGTCACTTCTTTAAGAGATGTTACCTCCTTTAGAAGTGGTTTGATCCGAATGTTAGATTTAGCTAATTTATGCATCAGATAATTAATTAAGTTATATAACCGTGAAGTACTTACAGAGGGGTTAGACCCTTTGAAAACGGATACGGATTCGTGGCTTCTCTCGAACTTAGCTTCCGATTCGTCCTCACTTCCGGATTAGTTGATTTAGTCCTGGGTCGTCAGTGCAAGGTAGCTCGTCTGTTTGAGCTCTTTATCAGACTCTTCTGATGAGGACTCGTCTCAGGTTGCCTTCAGAGCTTTCTTTTTTCTTTGCTTCTTTGCATCCTTTTGACTAGAAAAGTTGGCTTTGATATGCCCCTTTTGGTTGTAACCGTAGCAGATTACTTCGAACTTCATCTTGGAACTTAGTTGAACCTCCTTGGACTGGATCACCTTCTTGACATCTTTCTTGTTGAAGTCCTTCTTCTTTTTGTAGAACTTCCTCACTAGATTTACGAGTTCGACTGTGATCTCGTCGTCGTCATCATCCGAGTCTAGTTCTTCTTTTGACTCTAGTTCAGTCCTGCGTCTTGCTTTAGGTTCCCTGGTTCTGCTTGTACCTGCAATTAAAACAATATCTTTCTCGATCGATCAAGCGTTAATTTGTTCATGCAATTCAATTCAGCAAACAATTCGTCTAATTTAATTGAAGAGAGATCCTTGGATACCTTGTACGCATCTACCTTGATGCCCACAAGGTATTCCTCGGGAAAGCATTTAGGGAATACCTGATTATGTCTCTATTTTCTATCTTTTGTCTGATTGCGTGGAGACTGTACGTTGAGGAGGTCTTGGATGTGTGCATGCAGTTGGCTCGTTGTTTCACCTTCCTACAACTTTATATTATATAGTTTATTAAGAATGAGATCCCTCTTACTTACCTTCGTATCTGATGTACCCTCGTATAGCTCAATCAGCTTTTGCCACAATTCTTCGGCGCTCGAGAAGGGGTCGACGCGGTTCAGCTCCTCCTTGGTTAGGCCACACTAAAGTGTACAAGTTGCTTTGATGTTTGCTTCTACCTTTTTTATTAGAGATGCATCCCAATTCTCGCACGATATTAGCTTGTTGTCACCGTCAGTTGGGAGTTCAAGACCAGGCTTGACGATCATCCATACTTTGAAATGAGTCTGAAGATACGACTCCATTCGGCCCTTCCAATAGCCGAAGTCTTCTCCGGTGAAGAGCAGAGGTCGGGTTGTACTGTAGCCTTCTTGAAGAGCCATAGAAACTTGCACAAGGAAAACAAAAAGAAACTTGTCCCAGGACTTGAGCCTAGATTAGTAGTGCAAGTTAAAGGAAAAACTAACACGCGATCTCGAGTAGTGTTGCACCAACTTCGAGAAAAATTCGATTACGAAACAAAATCGGAGGGCGACAAGAATACCGATTCCGATTGACTCCGAAAAAATGAAAATCATCACGAAAAATAGGCTTGACTGGTGGTTGTACCAAATTGAAGCGACCCCGCTCTGATACCAATTGTTGGATCGAGATATTCGAAAAATTTACGAGTAAAAGCAGCGGAATAATAAATATCACAACACAAAAAGACCCAAGTATTTTTACTTGGTTCGGAGCCTTGGGGGACTCTTACTCCAAAGCCCACGCTCGTTGAGCGTTTACTTTGGGCAATCACTATAAGCTTGGAAAAAAAATACAATTAAATATTACAATTAAATGCACTAGAAATTTATACTGACAATAAGAAATCGTAAAACTGAAGCTTCAGGTCGTCAGAATGTCGTTACAGCTTTCCCGGATCATCTCGTTAGCAGTGCGCTGAAGAAAGATGGCTCAGAAGTGATTGATCCAAGCTGCTGGTCGAGACTGCCTTATAAAGGCTGTTGAGGGTGCCTTCAAGCCCCTTGAGGGCGCCTCCAGTCACCGGGTCAGTCGCTGCGTGGATGAGAGTCGAAGTGGTCTATGCCTATCCACCTGAAGGCGCCTCCAACCTCTTAGAGGTCGCCTCTAGCTCTGCTGCGTGCGCTCCTTCTACCTTGCACCCGAGGCGCCTCCAAGCTACATGGAGGGCGCCTCGGGTACTGTTCATCAGAGGCAAAGCTTATTCCTTTGTCCCTGCAAGATATGTTAGTCCCAAAAATACTCTACAACACAAAGTTAGCACATAATAATGAATATAAAAAAATATTTGACAGTCATCGGACTGCCCGATTCTGACTTCGAATTTTTGACTGAAAATCCTAGGTCGAACCGACGCATAATGTTCTCTCAGCGGGGAACACGTCCTCACCTACTCCACTCAGGAGAGTATACCTGTTGCAAGTTCGGTCCTCCAGACTGACTGGACTTTTGCTCAGCGCTCGAGTCTTCAGGTCTTTCCGCTGGACGTCCGCTCCACGACCCGCCTAGACTTTCACCTGGTTCGTAAAACTAGGACTTTTCACCTAGAGTCCCCGACTCTAGGACTTTTGCCTGAAAACCTCAAATTGTCAAGTCTTTCCGCTTAGGGTTACCACCCCTAGGGTTTTCCTGCCTGCCTAACTGCGGCTAGAATTTTCGCTTAAGATACCTTAGGACTTTTCCTACAAACTTATTCATGTTCGATCGTCGGATGCTTTCCGCACCAACAATAATAAATTTTTCTTCATTCCTGGGACATAATAGACATCTTGAAGTGACACCTTATTAGAATTATATTGAGACGTAATTATTATTTTACCAATGTGAGCTATTGGTCACCTTGAGTTGTTGGCTATCACTACCATACGAGATTCCTTGTATTCGGACAAGTTTTGTAATTTTTCTTTGTCACCCGTCATGTGATTTGAGCAGTTTGAATCTACGATCCAGTTATCTTTGTAGTTAATCTCGTCTGCCATTGTTGTGAAAACTACTTCATTTTCCTCTGCAGTGAACAAGGCTTCGGCATCCCAGTCATCTTCACTATTCTCCTTAGAATTAGAGGTAGCAGTATTACTCTGAATAAACTTTTTCTTGGCCCAATAATCTTTTGCCATGTGGCCCACCTTACCACAGTTGTAAAACTCGTCAATAAATTTTTTATTATTGACATAATTCTTTGGGGCTCTCCTTGGATGATGGACTCCATTTCCTTGATAACTCTTCACTTTGTCATCATTCTTTTTAGATCGATCGCCAGTGTGCCGCTTGAAACTGCCCTTACTTTTATTGGTGTAGAGTGCTTCCTGCTCACCCTTTAGCGAGACTTCTCCCATTTGCTTAGCTATAGCTTCTTGGTTTGCAAGTAAATTTTCAAACTCAATAAGCGATGGTTGTGTTGACCATCCTTGTATAATAGCAACAAATCCTCGATATTTTGGTTGTAAACCATGGATAATTATTCTCTTTATCCTAGTTTTCCCAATAGGAGCTGTTGTATCTAATTCTGAAATTTCACGACATATCGACTTTACCTTGTGAAAGTATTGGGCAATTGTTTTGTCACGTTGTCCTATTCCTAGTAGCTCATTTTCCAGGAGTTACAATCTTGCATCATTCTTCTTTGAAAATAGTATAGCAAAGGTATCCCATACTTCTTTTGGTGGTTTGGTATCTCGGATGTGCTCCAACATTTCTTCTTCAATTGTGATTTTTAAAGTAAACATTGTTGGAGCAATCTAGTGACCCTAGGTTTTGATGTTTGGGCAAAGGTTTAAGTTAGGTTTATTGTTGTATTTGATATGCAGTGTGAGTGTGCAGGATACAGGTACAACAAGGAAGTCCAAGTGTGATCTTGGCAAAGGAGGAAAGTCCAAGGATGAGTCTTGGCGGTGTAAGTCCAAGCATGTAGTCTTGGCAACGTAAGTCCAAGTGTAACTTGGCAATGGATGAAGTCTCGGAGGCGCGACCTCTTGGCAAAGGAAGACCCGACAACAATGACAAGGCTGATGGAAGCTCCGAAGGCAAGGCGTGAAGGATGGGAGGCATCCGAGGGGCGCAAGGCTGATGGAGGAGGCTAGAAGGCTAGGTCTAGGTTGGTGGGCAGGACGAGTACTTGAGAGATTGTACTCGGGGTAAATTATAGAATTAGGGTTTTACTATAGTAGTATTGTAGCACTTACTGTAGCGATCAACTGGTATTTTTAGCAATCGACCAATAGCGAACAGAATGTGTGAAATCGAGCCGTTGAGGTGTAACGGTCGAATTTCCACAGAGGGCAGTCGACTGCATGTTTTAGCAGTCGACTGGTAGGCGGGGTTTTCAACCCGCGGGCTATAAAACCAAAGCTTGGGAGCTTGGTTTGAGTTGACGAAATTAGACTTGGTTAAGGTCTAATTAGTAGTCTACAAGTGCTCAAGAGTTTTCCTTGTGTCCAAGAGGTCTTGGTGAGTTTGTGGTGAGGTTTCTCCACCCACAAGGAGTTTGAGCTAGCCGGAGGTCTTCCGGGGAGTAATCCACCGACGGATAGGGATCGTCCACCTTACGGACACGCCGTGGAGTAGGAGCTTTATCTCGAACCACGTAAATGATCGTGTAGCTTGGTTTGCATTCTTTCTTGTCTTGTATTTTGTTTAGCTTGTTTATTTTTGTATTATTCCGCTGCGCAAGCTAACAACGTAGGAAGCGAACGATTTGGGTGAGCCGCTATTCACCCCCCTCTAGCGGACGTCAAGGTCCCAACAATTGGTATAAGAGCGAGGTCGCTCTTCTACGGACTAACCGCCAAGAGAGCAAGAAGCTAGAGGAAGAAGAAGATGGAGTCCGAAGGACCGCTCGGATGGGATATCCGAATTCCACCTCCGTACGACAAAGAAGACTTCAATTATTGGAGGAAGCGGTTGGAGACATGGTTCCAAATGGATTGGAACCAATGGGTTGTCTTGAGTGACCCATTTGAAGCTCCTACGGACAAGAAGGGTAAACGCCTCCGACCTCGGCATTGGACCGAAGAGCAACGAGAGCAATCGGAGGCAGACAAGGAGGTAACGAGAATGTTGAATAATTTACTACCTTCTAATATTTTGTTGAGTGTAGGTGAAACCACAAATGCAAGTGATCTTTGGAAAAAGATCATTGCCTATCATGAAGACCCTATAAAAATCCAAGAAGTGGAAGAGCCCAAGGAAAATGGCTCATTGGTCCAAGAAGAGAAGGACCAATCCGATGTTGACAAGAGGTCAACATTCGAGGAGGAAAAGGAAGAGGAGGAAGAGAAAGAGAAGGAAGAGGTGGAAGAGGAGAGATCTTCCACATCCTCAAGAGATGAAGAAGTGGAAGAGTCCACATCTTCAAGTGAAGAGGAAGAAGAGAAATCTGAGGAAGAGGAGATCTTGGAAGTTCAACCCTCTAGTTCAACTACCAAGAAGAGCACAAAGGACCACATCAAATGTTTTGAGTGTGGTAAGATGGGGCACTACAAGAGTAGGTGTCCTTCGCTCAAGAAGGTAAACCCTAAACTCACTAAAGTTAATTTAGAAACTAATGTGAGTTGTAGGAAGAAGAAGAAGGAGAAGAAGCACATTAGGTGCTTTACATGTGGTGAGTGGGGTCACTACCACACAAAGTGCCCAAGGAGAGGAGAGCTCAAGAAATTGGCGCACTTGAAGAAGTGGGAGAAGAAAGGAGCTTCCAAGGTAAAAACCAAGGTATCATTTAATGAATCCATTCCGTTGACATATGATAAAAAGCATGCTAGAAATAACTCTTATCATCTTAATGCTATTTATCATGAGAATAGGAGGCATGATAACCTTAAGGATAAATATATTCCTCCTTATGCTAGATTTACCACACCTAAGGTTAGGAAGGTAAATAACAACTTAGGCAATAACACCAAGGATTTTAGATATATGCCTAAAAATAGAAATGCTCAAGGATTCAATGAAAAACCAAAATCTAGAGATTTATGGGGTGAAAATCAAGTCTTGAGGACAAGACTTGATAATTTAGAAAGGACCTTAACAAGAATGGAAAATATTCTTAGGGGTCAAAATGAGCATAACCTAAGAAAAGCTAGACAAGAGCCATCCAATGGCTATAGAGGTTTGGGATACAAACCTAAAGTCAAGAAGGATGTGACTTCCTTTCATAGGGTTCCATATAGTTATGGGACCAACCCTAGGTTTAGAGGTCAAGTTAAAGATACTAGGGAAGGAATCCCTAAGAGTATTTTTGGCAAGACCAATGTGACTAAGGCTCCAAAAGGCCTAATAAAGTCACAAATAAGGTTACAAAGGGAGTTAACTCTAGAAGTGACCTAGTGGAAGTGACCAAGGCTTCTAAGAAGCCAAGAAAGGTCGTTAGGAAGGTATCTAGGGAAGTCATCCCTAGTGAGTACCTAGAGCATCCAAGGAGCACCAATAGGTATTGGGTTCCTAGGAACATATTCTCTACACCCTAGATGGGTTTAGAGAGTGTCAACTCCAATTGGAAAGGTAGTTAACCCAACCTTGGGAAAGTTGACACTTGAGAGCATTTTCAAAGTGATTGTTAACCTTTGAAAATGAAAAGGATGATAAGTGTTACTCTTTGAAAGAGTAAAATGTGTCAAAATTTGAGGAGTTAAATCTAATTTAAATTGACACACTAGAGAGAAGCAAAAGTGATGCCAAATTTAGAATTCGACATTTTCTTATGGAATTAAGGGAAATGTAAACCTTAATCCAAATTGTCACTTTTGGAAAAGAGTAACATGTGACAAATCTTAAGGAATTATGTTTGAATTAAATTGGCGCAATGTGGAAAAACATAAGAAATATCAAATTGGGATTTTGGTATCTTCTTAGAGTAATTAAAGAAAAATCTAGGTCATAATGTAAGATGTTCACTCTTTGGAAGAGTGAAATGTGTCAAACTTTGAGGTTTTGAACTTAATTTAAATTGACACATTTAGAAAAGGATAAGAAATGCCAAGTTGGGGTTTTGATATTTTCTTAAAAGGTAAAAGGCAAATCTAAGTTTTAATTTGATTTCATTTACTCTTGGAAAGAGTAAAATGTACCATACTTTGAGAAATTTGTTTAAGTTAAAATGACACAAATTTAGAAAGGAAAAATAAATGTCAAAATTGGGTTTTGGCATTTTCATGGAAAATCATGGGCAATTTAGGGTTAAATTTTGAGTTAGCTAGGGTTAAGAATACTTAGATAGGTAATCTAGGTAAATTTTATTTATGCTAACTTGCCATGTTTTGTTTGCCTATCATATGTCATGACATCATATTTATATTTAGCATTCATATTTTATTATGAAAATACAAAATACCATGTCATGTCATACATACATCATGTAGCTATAGCTTGCTTTTCATTTTGAAAATTGCTTATTTTGATGTATGCCATGTAACATCATGCCTTACTTTAATTCCCTTGTTATTTAAGGACAAATGGCATCTATTATAAATGGTAAATATCCCAACAAGAGGGATTATATCAAGTGGCATCCTAGATGGATGATCATGATTTTTACAATGCCTAGATAGAGATGCATGATCCCTTAGTTTAGGGCAAGACCAAATATACATCTCACAAAGAACTATAAGGTGACTTGTATGTGTTTTAATACACGTTAGATACAAGTGAGATGTTAAGATGGTGAACTAAACTCAAGATGTTGATCTAGTGCATCTTGTTGAGTTTTAGGTTCATCGAAACACATAGTTATGTGTCTTCCAATCATTGGGAAAGCTAATGTACAAGTCATGTGCATTGAGCCCAAAGAACGTGGTTGGATATTGGTTTTAAAAATGATTTCAAAATACTTTTGAAAAACCTTGGTGAAGACTATCTTTTGATAGTAATCATCATTGGAAAGTTAGACACAAACTAGGAGAAAACATTGAAATTTTCAAGAGTTTTCAAATTTGTGTCAATCTTTGAAAATAGGAAGTATTTTCATAGAAAACTATTTTTCCTTGATAAAGTATAATCTAAATAATGTCTACATGAGTTTTCATGATGAAAACAAGTATGGTTTGGTTAAGAAAAACCAAAGTGAAGTTTCGGTTGAGGTTAGTTTCATTATTGAATTTTTAACCTCAAAACTTCAAGTTTTGGCTTTCCTAATTATTTAGGAACCCCAAGTCATTGTTGGTGCAATGATAGAAGTTTAACCATGTTTTTAGGGGGAGTTACTCCTTTAAAACATAAAAATCTTTTCCAAGACCAAAAGGACGTCAAATGTTAAGGTAGCACATGACATTGGTATGGGAGGCGTTGCCAAGGACAAGGGAGAGTCATCCAAGGCCAATAAGAAGGAATATGCTAGGGTAGCATATAATTATAGCAAGGATGAGGTGTCCAAGATTAAGGACAAGAAGTAATTAATCAAAGACAATGTGTCTAAGGTTAAGAAGGTGAGTTTAGTAGGCCAAGTGTCACCCGAGGTGCATCGAAGTGACCTAGCTATAGTGGATGAGTCACCAAGGGAGGTGACTAAGGTTAAGATTCCTAAGGTTATGAAGAGCCTTTGGGACCCATGGTAGATGGGTTATCAAATGTGCCAAGTGGTTAGGAGACGGACTTAAGTCTCTAACATAGTGGGTTGGCACAATTGAGTTGAGTTTCATGCATAGAAATATGAATTGGGTTCATATTACATGAAAATTAGTTTTTGATATATAGATGCCATATAAACTAATGCTAGTGATGCATTATGGTTTAGTATGGGCAAATACATCAAGAGGAAGCCAAAACTAGGACTTTAGGTCAAGGTTCAATTGAACTTTTTAGCTAGTTTTGTGTTTTGTGTCAATCTTGGGATTGGTGATAGATATATTTTTATATATATTTTTCTCAAGTAGATATTGATATAATAGACCTCTCCACAAAATTTGGGGATTTTTGGAGGTCTGTGGAATTTCTGGCGTATTTCTGAAGTTGGCCAGAAAAGGTTGATTTTTCCATGAATAGTGTACCAGTCGACTGGTACAGTTACCAGTCGACTGGTAACACTGTTCACGAGCACAGAATGTCTCTGTAAGATTGATACGGTCTAAAATTGTTTTTCAGCACTAGAAAATGACTAAAAGAGAGGTGAACATGTATGTAATCTTATGGGGGATTAATACATGATATTTATGGTCATTAAAGGTCAAAGAGTCTAATAATTGGGATATTGTTGGAGCTCTTTTTGATGTATGGCAAAGGGGGAGAAGTTAGGTTTAAGTGGGAAACTTACATACCTTTGCAAGAAATCCTAGCTCAAGGGGGAGCTTAGGTGAAAGGGGAGCGATTGCTCATTTATTAGCAAAAGGGGAGAAGTTTACCTTTGCAAGAAATCCTAACTCAAGGGGGAGCTTAGGTGAAGGGGGAGCCTAGGATTAGGTTCCATGATTTATGCATGTGTAGATTGCATGTTTATTTGCATTATTATTGATATATTGTTTCCTAGCTCAAGGGGGAGCTTAGGTGAAGGGGGAGCCTAGGATTAGGTTCCATGATTTATGCATGTGTAGATTGCATGATTATTTGCATTATTATTGATATATTGTTTCCCTAACTTAAACGGTTTGCCAAACATCAAAAAGGGGGAGATTGTTGGAGCAATCTAGTGACCCTAGGTTTTGATGTTTGGGCAAAGGTTTAAGTTAGGTTTATTGTTGTATTTGATATGCAGTGTGAGTGTGCAGGATACAGGTACAACAAGGAAGTCCAAGTGTGATCTTGGCAAAGGAGGAAAGTCCAAGGATGAGTCTTGGCGGTGTAAGTCCAAGCATGTAGTCTTGGCAACGTAAGTCCAAGTGTAACTTGGCAATGGATGAAGTCTCGGAGGCGCGACCTCTTGGCAAAGGAAGACCCGACAACAATGACAAGGCCGATGGAAGCTCCAGAAGGCAAGACGTGAAGGATGGGGAGGCATCCGAGGGACGCAAGGCTGATGGAGGAGGCTAGAAGGCTAGGTCTAGGTTGGTCGGGCAGGGACGAGTGCTGAGAGATTGTACTCGGAGTAAAATATAAGAATTAGGGTTTATTGTAGCAGTACTGTAGCGTTACTGTAGCAGTCTTGGCAGTCGACTGGTGCAGTCGACTGGGGCAGTCGACTGGCAGCGAACAGAATGTGTGAAATTGAGCCGTTGAGGTGTAATGGTCGAATTTCCACAGAGGGCAGTCGACTGCATGTTTTAGCAGTCGACTGGTAGGCGGAGTTTTCAACCCGCGGGCTATAAAACCAAAGTTTGGGAGCTTGGTTTGAGTTGACGAAATTAGACTTGGTTAAGGTCTAATTAGTAGTCTACAAGTGCTCAAGAGTTTTCCTTGTGTCCAAGAGGTCTTGGTGAGTTTGTGGTGAGGTTTCTCCACCCACAAGGAGTTTGAGCTAGCCGGAGGTCTTCCGGGGAGTAATCCACCGACGGATAGGGATCGTCCACCTTACGGACACGCCGTGGAGTAGGAGCTTTATCTCCGAACCACGTAAATGATCGTGTAGCTTGGTTTGCATTCTTTCTTGTCTTGTATTTTGTTTAGCTTGTTTATTTTTGTATTATTCCGCTGCGCAAGCTAACAACGTAGGAAGCGAACGATTTGGGTGAGCCGCTATTCACCCCCCTCTAGCGGACGTCAAGGTCCCAACAAACATTGCTTTACCTACTTTGATCCTCCATTTTCGCAAGATGCTATTGGCATTTTTTTGTCGGTTGCATGACTTTACTACTACTAACAACTTCCCAAAGATCCTGACCTTGTAGGTAGGACTCCATACATGTTGTCCACGTGTTGTAATTTTTTTTGTTGAGCTTCTTGACTCTTCCTACTACTTGAAGGTCGCTCATCGTGTCGAAAATATTTTGATTATACCGAACAAGTTTGATTAACAACCTTGTACAATATAAACCTCCTCACAATTCAAGATAACTCCACCAAGAACCATGTCTGATTGTTCTGCTCTGACACCAATTGTTGAAAACATTGGACTATAAACAAGTAAATAAGTATTATATCCACACTCCAAAGACACTACAACACTTTTGAGGATCACTAACAATTTTAGAGAGAAAAAGAAAAAGAAGATGAGGAATAATTTTCAATTTGAAGACTACATTTTTATTTTTCATTGGATGATTGAACATGAATGTAAAAGGAGTATTTATAGTGCTCATCATACATGATACATAGTTATCATAAAACTAAATTCTATTCAAATTTTTTTTTATCCCTACTTATTGGATGAGAAAAATACTCCTAACTATATATTTTAATTTTTATCTATTAAATTTTATCCATATTTTTATTTTTATCCGTTAACAAGTTAATAATCACCTTCAACAGAAATTTCATAAAGTGCATGCAAGGTTTTTATCTATATTTGAAAATGGGAATATCAGCTGTGTGCTATCACCGTTGGAGTTGTTGGAGATCTATGCCGGGCATTGGAGGAGAAGATACTACCATGATGGAATCATGACACAATTACTGAAGAATCTGTCTAGTACTCAGTTGCACAGATCTGTTAAGCCCCCAATATTTTCATGTCTGGGTGATATTGCATTAGCAATTAGGGACAATTTTAAGAAATACTTGATCTATGCCATGCCTATGCTACAGAGTGCAGCAGAACTGTCATCGCACGCAGTTGCAACTGATGACGAAATGCTGGATTGCGCCAATCAACTTAGAAACGAGATCCTGGAAGCATTCTCTGGTCTATTGCAAGGTTTCAAAAACTGTCCAAAGACCCAAACTCCTGATGCCTTAGGCGCCTCACATCCTTCATTTCCTAGATACACTATACAATGAAAAAGACATGTACGTGTTCATGTTATGTTTTTGTAATTGTGTGTTGATTTTGAGTGATTAATGTTTCTTCTTGCCAACTCAGTCAGTGGCTATTATATTCTTCTATTAGGGATGATGCTGTTATGAAGACTGCGGTGGGGGTCGTTGGTGATTTAGCAGACACCCTCGGCAGCCATGCCAGTACCTTGATGAACCAGTCTGTTGCAAGCATTGAGTTCCCGGAAGAATGTTTATCCTCAGATGATCCATCCATAAAAGAGTCTGTTAAATGGGCTAAGATGACTATTAGTCGAGCGACTTCTGTTTAATTAGGATGGTAAAAGATGAATATGTTCATCTTAGCCTTTCCATCAATTCGTTCTAGGACTAATACAGAGAAAATAAATCACGGACGGTCATTAGTCTTTGGAATAATAATTAACACATAAAGAAGATATTTATCTCAATTTTATTAAGATTCAAATCCCAGATCTCATAATGATAACATATCATTGTGGTCATGTAAAATCAATCGTCACCCGTTTGCGCAAAGGAACTCTTCGACACAGGCATGGGAACCATTCTTCGGGAACTTGCACTCCAAATGATCCAATTTCGCCTAGCGAGGAGAAGAGCTGAAACTCTTTTGGAAAAGCCACAGGGGCACTGGGAGTTGAATTGCCATTTCAGTTTGCCCATCACTCAAGCCAGTCAAATCTTCCACATTTTTAAGTCAATATCCAGAAAGTCAACTGTGTTCTAGCATTCGACCTTTTGCCCTTTTTTTTAATAAATATAAATTTCCTGATGGGGATTTTGTCTTCAAGTTATGATGTATTTTTAGAATTGGACTGCTATGAGTCATCCTCGTCCTTTAGTTCAGATACCCTGTCTTAATGTTTTTATGTCTTCGTGTCTCTTTATCGATTGAACTGTCAGGACATCCTCATAATATACATTGTATCCTTGAGATATAATCTAATCTATTTAATCGACAAAGAAACATAAAAATTTTGAAACAGATAATCTAATCTCCTCATCCTCTCTTAGAGTAATATTTGTTATAGTCATTTATGACCCTTAGCATTTAACTAAATTATGTTTGTATATTTTTTTTTTGTAAATAGGTTACAATTGCTTATTAGATGCATTATTTTTTTTATTTAATTAAAATTTTAGTCGAGAGTTTGATTATTGCACAAAGGTTAAACGACTGAGGGTGTTTTGGGAAAAAGAGGAAACTGCGTGAGTAATCCACGAAAAAGGTTCATGATAAAAATTGGAAAAACAGGCTTTAGGGCCTAATTGTATATCGTTAAATAAAATGGGGGAAATAAGTAAAATCTCGAAAATTTCAGCTTCGCGATTGGGCGTGCGTATGCACACGTTTTCTGCTTCGCTTTCCCTCCCCTTTTCCTAGGGTTTGCCCACCCGCCCCTGCGACGCGGCTAGCCAATTCGATTTCCGATCGGGAGGTGCTGATTCCTTCCGACGAAGGAAGTACGTGATCTCAAAGACTCTTCTTTCCCTGTCTCCCTATCGGCCGAGTCAGGGATTCTTCTGCGTCGCCGCCTCTGGAAGTGACGAAGTAAGTTTGACTTTTTCGTTGAATTTATTTTCAGATCCATTTTTTTTTTGGTTTGTGAGCTAGCGTTTGTTCGTAATTTTTTATGCTTTTAGCGGATTTATGCTGTGCCGTTGCAATCAATTTGGCAGATTTGGGATTGGAGTTTTTGTTGTTGGATGCGACTATGGTTAGGGGTCGCCTGTTTGAGCTAAAGTTGATCTTTTGGGTGCTTTACCAGATGATTATCGTTTACTAATTTTTGTTTTAATGATTTATTAGGTTATAATTTAGTGTATCACGTTGTCATCAATTTGTATGAAATGATATCTAGTTTTGTGTGCGCCAGAAATTAAATTGACAATTTTTCTTTGTTCATGTAATTTATGTTAATTGATTCAAAATGATTCTTGCCATTTCATTTTGTGCTTGCTTAAGGTAGGATGTGAACGATTCACATGGCTCTAGGTGTAGTAATTTTGAATTATTTTCTTACGTGAGATCTGTATCTGGGAAATGAGCTCTCTCTTTTGGATGATCTGGCTCTGGCACATTCCAATGATTAATGGAGAGGATCATGATTTATCCTTATCTGAAGTGAATTTGACTTCTTAAGTTCTAAATTTCCCATCCATCAAGATCTAATCTGGGTAAAGATAACAGTCTTGAGTTATATCAAATTGAATGGCTCTGATATTCAGAGTTCTGACTCTCTATTTTATTAGTTTAACATGTGATGAATTGTATCATTCAACACTGCTGAATTTTTCATCTTACTTTGATTTTCCATTTTGTAGTTGTCTACTTTATTATTTTTCTATATTTAGAGATAGTGTGCCATATGGTAAGTCCAGTGTTGAGAAAAAGTCAAGCAAGAATCATAAACTTTTAGCCCTACCTACTCGCTTTACTGCTGCAGGATAAATCCTCATTCATTGTTGATCATATTTTGATCTATGAATCAAATAGCAATCAAATTCTTGATGAGGTTGTTGGTTCTTTGATAGCTGATCTAGGTGGGTTTAACTTTCTCTACTGTGTGCACTGTAGCATGCACATTTATCTGTAAGGTTACATGATTTTAATTTCTCTATTTTGTTATAAATGCTGTCGTTGTTTGCTCTCTAACTGTTTGCTTCTTACTACCATTTACAGAGTTTCAATGGAGGTCACTCAGGTTCTGTTGAATGCACAAGCAGTGGATGCTGCTGTGCGGAAACATGCAGAAGAAAGTCTGAAACAGTTCGAGGAACAAAATCTTCCTGTTTTTCTTCTATCTCTCTCTAATGAGTTAGCAAACCATGAGAAGCCTGTTGATAGCCGAAAATTGGCAGGATTGATACTTAAAAATGCTTTGGATTCAAAGGAACAGCTTAGGAAAACTGAGCTTGTTCAGAGATGGTTGTCTTTAGATGTATCTGTCAAATCCCAGGTCAAGTCTTGCTTGCTGCAGACCCTTTCTTCTCCAGTACCTGATGCTAGGTCTACTGCATCCCAAGTTATTGCTAAGATTGCTGGTATTGAACTACCTCAGAAACAATGGCCTGAACTTATAACTTCTCTACTCTCGAACATACATCAGCTTCAGCCACATGTTAAGCAGGCTACATTGGAAACGCTTGGCTATATATGTGAGGAAGTTTCTCCACAAGTAGTTGATCAAGACCAGGTCAACAAGATACTTACGGCTGTAGTTCAGGGAATGAATGCTTCAGAGGGAAGTGCAGATGTGAGGCTTGCTGCTACAAGAGCATTGTATAATGCTTTAGGATTTTCACAAACAAATTTCTCAAATGATATGGAACGTGACTATATTATGAGAGTGGTCTGTGAAGCTACTTTGTCTCCAGATGTGAAGATCCGACAAGCTGCATTTGAGTGTTTAGTAGCTATCTCGTCTACCTACTATGACAAACTTGCATCATATATGCAGGACATATTCAATATCACTTCAAAGGCTGTCAGAGAAGACGAGGAGCCTGTTGGTCTCCAAGCAATAGAGTTCTGGAGCTCCATCTGCGATGAGGAAATCGACATCTTAGATGAGTATGGCGGTGATTTTACTGCTGATTCTGATGTGCCTTGCTATTATTTTATCAAGCAAGCTCTGCCTGCTTTGGTTCCCATGTTACTAGAGACACTTCTTAAACAAGAAGAGGATCAAGACCAGGATGAAGGGGCTTGGAACCTCGCAATGGCTGGAGGAACTTGTTTGGGTTTGGTTGCACGCACAGTTGGGGATGACATAGTTCCTCTTGTGATGCCTTTCATTCAGGAAAACATAACAAAACCAGAGTGGAGGCAGAGAGAAGCTGCAACTTATGCCTTTGGTTCAATTCTGGAGGGTCCATCACCGGACAAGCTCATTCCTGTTGTCAATGTCGCTCTAAACTTTATGCTCACTGCCTTGATGAAAGATCCAAATAACCATGTGAAAGACACTACTGCTTGGACACTGGGAAGAATATTTGAATTTCTACATGGATCCACTTTAGAGACTTCTGTCATAACTAATGAGAATTGCCAGCAAATACTTACTGTCCTCCTTCAGAGCATGAAGGATGTTCCTAATGTTGCTGAAAAAGCCTGTGGTGCACTTTACTTTCTTGCCCAAGGTTATGAAGATAGTCCAGGATCACCACTGTCCCCTTACTTCCAAGATATAATTCAGTCCCTCCTTAATGTCACACACAGGGATGATGCTGGGGAATCCCGCTTGAGGACGGCAGCTTATGAGACCCTGAATGAAGTTGTGAGAACGTCAACTGATGAGACCGCCCCAGTTGTGACTCAGTTGCTCCCAGTTATAATGTTGGAGCTCCACCAAACTCTTGAGACCCAGAAGCTGTCTTCAGATGACCGAGAGAAGCAGAATGAACTGCAGGGCCTTCTTTGCGGATGCTTGCAGGTTATAATCCAGAAGTTGGGAGCATCTGAGACAACGAAGTATGCTTTTATGCAGTATGCTGACCAGATAATGGAACTTTTTCTCCATGTGTTTGCTTGCCGAAATGCTACAGTACATGAAGAGGCTATGCTTGCAATTGGTGCCGTTGCATATGCTGTCGGGGGAAATTTCCTAAAGTACATGCAAGGCTTTTATCCGTATTTGGAAATGGGACTTCAAAACTTTCAGGAGTATCAGGTGTGTGCTATCACTGTTGGAGTGGTTGGAGATCTATGCAGGGCATTGGAGGAGAAGATACTACCATACTGTGATGGAATCATGACACAATTATTGAAGAATCTGTCTAGTAGTCAGTTGCACAGATCTGTTAAGCCCCCAATATTTTCGTGTTTGGGTGATATCGCATTAGCAATCGGGGAAAACTTTGAGAAATACCTGATCTATTCCATGCCTATGCTACAGAGTGCAGCAGAACTGTCATCGCATGCTGTTGCAACTGATAATGAAATGCTGGATTACGCCAATCAACTTAGAAATGGGATCCTGGAAGCATACTCTGGTATATTGCAAGGTTTTAAAAACTGTCCAAAGGCCCAACTTCTGGTGCCTTATGTGCCCCACATCCTTCAATTCCTTGATAAATTATACAATGAAAAGGACATGTATGTGTTCATGCTATATTTTTGTAGTCGTGTGTTGATTTTGAGTGATTCATGTTTCTTCTTGCTGACTTGGTGGCTATTATATTCTTTTATTAGGGATGATGCTGTTATGAAGACTGCAGTAGGCGTCCTTGGTGATTTAGCCGACACCCTCGGTACCCATGCTAGTACATTGATGAACCAGTCTGTTGCAAGCATTGAGTTCCTGGAAGAATGTCTATCCTCAGATGATCCATCCATAAAAGAGTCTGCTGAATGGGCTAAGATGGCCATTAGTCGAGCGGTCTCTGTTTGATCATAAGTTATGGCGTTTTATGAGTCTGCATATGCATAGTGGTCATGTCAAGTCTGGTCTGGGGTTGCATACATGTGTCAGTCATCACCAGTTTGCACAAAGAATTTTTTAGCGTGCAGAGTCGCATGGGCCATTTTTGTACCACAGACATGAGCATCATGTATTGCTGTCTCCCCAATTTCACAGGGAACTTGCATTAAAATGATCCTACAAGCGTCTATCATGCAGGAGAGCTGAAGCTCTTGTGCAAAGTCCACAGGGCCCTATAGTAGTATGGTGCACCAGGAGACTGGATCCAAATTGTTATTGCTTCATGCCAATGCCATCCTTTTGAAGCTGCAGCATTCGCGCAAGTATATATAATTTATAGTCTCTTGGTCTATCGAGCATGTTCTGCATTTGGTCTTTTCCTTTCTGGGGTTTTTGATTTCATTATGGGGATTTTGTCTTAGTCATTTTGTACCTTGGACAGCTATTTGTCGTCCTACCTTGGAGCAATTGTAGAAGTTACATGATGTTATTGCTTCACACGAAATTGTCATATATTTATTGCTCAGTAATTGTCCTCCCTTTGTAAGATCTTTTATTTGATTTTATTTTTTTTGCCTGTTTAAATTCATTGGTGCTAATTCATTGTGTAGTATTTTGTGCATAGTTTGGCTGCTTTGTTTCTGGATCACATAATGAGTATTGTTTGCTAGATTTGCCTGTTTTTAATTAATATATATTCAAAAAATATGTACTGTGTTTATGTGGCATTAGTTTTTTTAAAGTATATGCGAAATTATTAGAAATAATAGAATATCTGATGCATTTAACAATTAATTCTGAGTTATATAATTTTTTATTTCCATATGTGCTCTGGAGATAATTTGATCGAACCGCTAAGCGACTTGTGAACCGGTTCCCCTCCTGCTATAAATACTTCGACCACCGCCGCACTCGTACTCGCACCAGCGTCTTGTCCTCGAAGCGGCTGTGATGGTGTCGATGGAGGAGGGCGAGGAGAGTGTGTTGGACGACGTGTTCCAGGAGATCGACCTCGCTGGAGAGGAAACCCTAGATGATCCTGATGATGGCGATGTTGAGATGCTCGACGCCCTTGGAGCCGGGGGCGGTCGCTCACCCTCGAGCTCGGTCGGAGGCGGCGACCAGACGGAGGAGGGAGGCAGGAAAAAGGCTCGTAAGAAGAGACGTAAAAGGAAGAAGAGTCGGTCGGCAGGGAATGCCAGCGGCCATAATGGTGGCGCCGATCCCTGCATCGCCGACATCAATAGGTTACGTCACATCTCTCTGTTCATGGGTTAATCGGGGTTTTTCAATTCGACATGTACAAATCTAGTTTTTCTCTGTTTATTATTAATGCTACACTTCATTCTGAATCAATTTTCTTTTCGTTCAAAAATTGTTGACAGTGTTAAAATCTCTTTTGATATTTTACAGGTTTGTGATACATACATGTCGGCATTTAAAAGAACACAAGTCCTACTTGCTCTGGAGTGCAGTTGGTTGCCTTGGTGTCTGTGCTGTCAAAGATCTTGTCAAGGAGGTACGCATTTGTAAAAAAAACATTTTTTTTAAGCGCGTTTTGTCTTTTTTTCTTCTGGTACATGATATTGCAAAGAATGTCATTTGTAGCCTAAACTTCAAATTCTAATTCAGTCTCAAAAATACAGTTGTAAGGTTGTGGTTTCAATATATTCTTTGCTTTTTTGTCTTTGGTTTGACTTAATGCATCATAGCAAATATCTTCTCTGCACTTTTGGATTCGAAAGTGCTAGGTTTCTATTCTGTCCAGCTAAATCTCAAATGAAGCTGAGCCTGTCTAAATTAGTATGTATTATAGAATAACTTTGCAAATACAAACAATCTCCATCTTGGTGTGAGTATGCCATTCGGAGTCTCCTACAAAGTACAGCAACAAAAAGTACAATCACCAGCAGATTCTAGCACTTTGCTAAAATTAATCAATTAACCATGGCAGCTAGTGAGGTCTAACTCCATAACATTACATGATTACAGTAGAGGCTACTCTTTATCGCTTGAACATAGGACTAATTCCAACACTTCTTCATTGTCTTGGCCATAGGAGATTACTCTCTTAGTCATTTTTTTTAATCTACAGAACTGTCCCCCAATTTGAAATTTTCATTTTGATTTTACAATTGCAATCTATCCAATTAGTTTCTAGGAAGGCCCTAAGATACATCTTTCATTGCTTATCAATAAATTTTGGTTTTTACTGATCTTTCTCTTGCTCAAGTGCAAAAATGATAGTCATGATATCTTGATCTGTCTTTTGTATATATGAGAGTTTGTAGTAAGCACATTTGTGTTGCCATTCTGGTGCATTTGCTTGCTAATTGTCACAACAGTGTATAGATGCTAGAGAGCTGATGATAGACTGAGGGAAAATGTGAGAGAGAAATCTGAGTACAATAGTAGTTTGGTGACAATAAGATCCTTGGTGTCTAGTACAAGTCGAGGTCCCTTATGAAGTACCGCCCTGGTATCTTCTAGTGTACCATCCCCTTTCACACACTGGTCCTTTGTGATGAAAAGATCTCTTCTAACAATTAATTTTGTAGTTGCTTAATCCTGGTAGTATGGGATTACTCCTGGCAAACAATCAGATTGTTATAATCATAGAATTCTTATCACGTCATTGTAGCAACAGGGTGACATACAAACAGGTGTGGACCAAGTAGATGTTTGAGGTCAGTTGACCCCATAAAATATTTAACAATCCCTGAAAACTAATTAAGGATGAATATAAAAAGCACCTATTCTTACACCACATTTGCTTACTACAAGAACAATGAATTCATATGAATATTAAGATTTCACCCTTTTAACTAAGCATGATTTGTTTTGCTTTTCTCTTACTTTTTCAATATTGTGTAGGCAAGGGGATTTTTTAATTTTTACTTTGTTCCAAATGCAGGTTGATGCCATTCAGAAATGTGGCGGCCAGAAGACTAATGATGGTCAGCGCTACCACACAGGTGGTGGTATTCTATTCAATATTTTAAAAACTCGTGAACCAAAAGCTTACAAGGAAATTATGGCCAGGGGAAGGGAATTTGAGGTACAAGATCACACATTTTAGCGATGCTTTCGTTTAGTAAAATGACCTTTGAAATTGGTGGATAGTCATTTGGAATACATTAGTACATGCTTATAAACTATAACGTAGAACACATTACAGAAATGTTTAACCAATTTAATTTGGTAGTGTGAAACTTATTTGAAGCACATGTTCAAGTTTATACATAACCACTCCAAGTAGCTTTTATGACCTTTCCAGTCCACTTATAATGTTTCTATTCACTTTACCCTACATTTTTGTGTTGTGGATAACTAACTTTCGAGGACAACTTTTTTTCAGAAACAACTGAAGGTATCAAAAAGAAAGATGATAACAAACAACGAGGGTACCACCAAGAATTCAAGTATTCCGTATGTAGCAGCGGAAATATCAGGTCAGGCTGAAGCTGGACTCAATGGTCAGCAACAACTTGAATCATCTGAACCTGTTCAAGAACATAAAAAGTTGGCAGATAGGATGCGTGTTCCTGTTTCATATGATGATCTGTTTGAGGAAGGTGAAATACCCCAATGAAACTGCTACAGACTTGCCCAATCTTGCAACCCAAATTGCTCTACAATCCAGCTTCTTTTTATGGCGGAATTCCTATACAATACACTACCAAATTTTTCTCTATGCTGTGAGAAGTAACCTATTGAATATACTTTAACCGAGTGGAGATGTCTCGCAATCGCAGCATGAAGCATTTTGACCAGTTTGCACTCAGAATAGAAGGGGTTCTTGATGAGTGCTGTAAACACATTCTGTAGAAATGATGATCTGTGCTTCATCTGTTTGGATTTCTTTTTGTTGATGCAAGTTTTTGCCACCCTCTTCGATCTTGTCTAGTGCCTCACTATTTGTGATAGTCTCTCATAGTCTCAACTTAAAATGGCTTATCATAGGTTATTTTAAGTAAAATATCTTTAAGCCCCCTTGAGTTTTATAGCGAGTTGCATTTTGCCCTCTTTATTTAAAAAACTACACTCAACCCCCCTTTGATATGAAGTAAAAAAAGGAAAAAAAAAAGTAAATGACCAAAATACCCCTAATCTAAATTAGATTTCTAAGAAGAAAATGAAAAAAAAAATCCCATAAGACCATTGAAAGTTTAATCTTAATCAAATCTGATTTATATATAGGTTCAAAATTTTACTTGTTCTTAGAAAAAATATCCTCACAAAATTCATACATGCACCAGTATAAATTTACCTCCTCTGTGCTGGCCCTGGGACGGGTTGGCAGGGGCACTGGGGACGAACGTATTTGTCTTTTTTTTATGCTACAATACATGCACCAGTATAAACAACAGAAAAACAACAACTTTCACAACAACTCTGAAAGTGATAATCAATCAAAAACTCATTTTACCAAATAAAAAAGTGTTAAAATTCTAAATTAATGAATCAAAATTAAATGAAGATAGAATAAAATTTATCATTAAAAAATTAAAATGAAGACCTTTGATGATTTAGAAAAAAAAAAGCACTCTTTTAATTTTTATCCAAAGGTAAATTTTCATTTCAAAGTAGCTAAAAATATTTTTCGTTTCAAAAGGGCGTTGTTTTGAAATGAAAATTTGCTTTTGGGTAAAAATTAAAAGGATGATTTTTTTTTTCTAAATCATAAATGGTTTTCATTTTTTATTTTTAATAATAAATTTTGTTCTATTTTTATTTAATTTTGATTCATTAATTTAGAATTCAGAGTTACTATTGTTTATGCTAGTACATATAGTATATATATGGATTTTATAAGAATATTTTTCTAGAAACAAGTGAAATTTTGGACTTATATATAAATCAGATTTAGTTAAGATTAAACTTTCAATGGTCTTATGGGATTTTTTTTATTTTTATTTTTTCATTTTCTTCTTAGAAGTTTGATTTAGGTTAGGGTTATTTTGGTCATTTGTTTTTTCTTTTTCTTTTTATACTTCATGTCAAAGGGGGGTTGAGTGTAGTTTTTTAAATAGAGGGAGACAAAATGTAACTCGCTATAAAATTCAGGGAGACTTACAATTATTAACCCTAAAATATATTTATGTTATAAAAATATTTATTGACATTTAATCTATCTCGTTGATATTTTTTTTTTTTGTTATTTACACAATTATTAATGTAAAAAATTATTTCGTCAAAAAATGATTCATTTAAATTTTTTTTTGGTTTTCTTAATATAAAAAATGGCCTTATTGAACATTTAAGTGGGCCGGAGCGTACGGAACAAGGTTTAAAACTTTAAATGGGCCTAATCTTCTGTTACAACAAACCCATAGATTGGACACGAACAGCCCTTAACCGTCACTTTGGCCTCCGTTGTGCTGCGGCGGGGACTCCATGGAGCTGAGCGCGAAATGGCGGAAGAAGCATCGTCTGGAAGGTGACGGCGTTGACGTCGAGGATGACTCAGAGCCAATCGATTACCAAGGTCTGCTGGTTCTTCTTCTGATTGCTTCGATTTTCCCAAGCTTTATCTTTCGTTAAGTCTTGTGTCTTCTGATGCTTCTTTTCCATTTGTCTCTTTTTGCAGAACAAGAGGAGATGGTTAGATCTTTTGAGATGGAGCATGATCGACAGAATCGCCTTTGGAGGGTAGGGCTCTCGCCTTTTCTATTTCTTCTTCCGTGGGCTACTCTTTGCTTTGTTTTTTAATTTTGGATTGTTGCAGCGTGTTTTCGCTGGATTTATCGTCGGATATATTGCCTTCCTGGTCTACTCAATCTTACAGCAAGCTTGGTTCCCATGGGAACTGGTAAGTATAAGTTAATTCAACCTTAACTGCATCTGAGAAACTGGCATGTTTTTTTCCCATGCAAGATGAAATAGGGCTTTTGAGCTGGGTTGGTTCTTATATTCGAATAAGCACCATCTGTTGGATCCATTGCAGCAAAAAATTAAATTGGTAATTCTATTCTTGAAGGCATTAAATCAATATAATGAGAAAAGAATACGCTTAGACCCATGTACAAGAAAAAGGAAAAAGTCATATTTAATGAAGAAATGAAAGAAAAACTAAACTAAAAGAATAAATTAGGATTATAGGATCATACAGAGTCAAACCATAACTTTCTTGTTAAAATGAATAAAATTGATTACTGATTTGAAGTCTTTCAAAGACCCAGCATTGATCTCTTTCACCAACTGATGTAAAAATCAAATATTCCACCATATTTCATATTTAGAGGAAGATAATAAGATGGGCTCTAATTCATTATTTATATTCTAATGTACGAGGCAATACCAAAGTGTTTCAACGAAGTGTTAGGTTGACCTAGGTCTACAACAACTGAATATTTACTATAGCTGAATTTGAGACTTTATAGATTATCCTAAGTTAGATTATTAGATTATCCTAAGTTAGATAAAACCTCTTTTTATTTGCCGCAATAGCTGAATATGAGACTTTATACACCTTAAAGTTCATAGGGCAAAGCAAGGTCTTCTTGAGTCTCATATATTCATTTATGCCTAGCATTGAATGGGATGAATATTTACCTTATCAACTATTATCTTAATGTGGGGTTTATTTGGCTGGGCAACAGAATTTGTGCCTAAATTGGACCAAACCTAATATTTACTAGCTATTGTTCCTTTATTCCCTTGAACCTATGGATTTGTCATGGAGAACCAATATCAAACCCCCACGTATCATCACGGTACGTTAAATTTGTGAAGTGGACAAAGGATACTAACCTATGGAGGAGTTAGTACTACCAAGCCATCTTTGGTTATGTTGACTTGAGGTTTGTTAGGAGTGTTTACATTTTAAAGAGAATTCTTTTTATCTTTCTTTAGAAACATTTCTGCAAAAGGTCATACGCTGACCCCGTGTGCCGCACACGGTTGACTCATAGTCATCTGTAAAAAGGTAAATCAGGAAACCGAGCAGGCCTCCACATCGGAGGGTATTTTTGCTGGCTTCACGGGTAATCGACCTTGCCCATTTATGCAAATTTACTATGTGGTGACCAACTCGGCTAATGCCCTGGGGGCTTCTTTAGAAACATTGGCATGATAGATGGCTGTGAGTCTTGTAAATGTAACAGAATTTATCCCTTGATCCTTCATTGCTTGGTTATTTACTTCGTTGTCTCCTTTGGTTTTGTTTGATTTATCATTGCTCTTGATTATTTTCTTGAAATTCTTACCCTTAGCTTTTAAATTTTGGTTGAAACTCCTGAGCTTATTGGTTTGGGTTAGGGATTCAGTCAAATGGATTTTAATTTTAGGCTAGAAAATGTTTCCTTTGTTTCTTTCTTGTCATCTATATTGGTCCTTAATTCTAATGGATTGGATAACCTATTTTATAGTCAAATTAGACTGAGTTCTAGTGTCTTGTGCAAATTTAGACCGAGGTAGGGGTAGTTTGTCAAGGAGACAAAATATTTAGAAGTATTCTCTAAGGATTATTTAATTTTTATGGATGTCATGGATCAAATTTTTGAATGTGTGATTTTGATTATTAATGGGGATGCCATTATCTAGTTTGAAATAGTTGAAATCAGTAGAAATAAATCCCACAAGTCACCACACCCTCATTACCCTAACTTTTGTCTTTCAATGCATCTAACAATTCTTTGCTATTATGTATGAACTATATGTTCCATATTGGTTGTTAGATAGATAGCTGAGAATGTGGTGTTTACAGAGCTATTCAATTTCCACTCTAGATTTAGCGACTAGTTAGAACTTAATGGCCTTTTGGAAGTCATGATTTTGAGGGGTATTGGATGCGGGAGTGGAGGCATCTTTTGAAGTGGCTTCATAAGGTGGTACTTTGCTTATGAGACTGATTAATCCTAGTATCTCAAAGTGCACTTTTAGTTGGTCTTAACATCTACAAAAATTAGATACATTGATTTTTTCACGATTGAAGGATATAGTCATTGAAACCCATTCTTAGTTATCAATTTATATAATAAAGGGATTAAGGTATTAGGGTTTGCTTTTACAAAAATGATTATATGCGTTATTGGAATATATATGTTATTTACTAATAACACAACTAGTCTAGCTAGAAAATTCAACTCTCTAATTTAAAAGCAACAATATGTGAATATTTTGAAATATTAAGACTAGCTTGTTATTTTGAAATATTAAGACTAGCTTGTTATTTTGAAATATTTAGCAACAATATTTTGAATATGTATGTTATTTACTAATAACACAACTATTCACGCTTGTTTCATGGACCTTGAGTTTTTTTTCTTTTCATTGCAATTTTGAGGCTATTGTTATTGAAATTATGAAATTGCTGAACTTTGATTCTGCAGCGTTATCATGCTTATTTTATGGATGAAATGCAAAGCTGGATGGTCATATCTGCAGGTTTTTTTCTATTCTTATTGTTCTTTTTTTTTAATTTGGATAATGGACTTGGTTTCTAAACAAGTGGCTTTATTTGAGGCTGTTTAAGTTAATCTTAAGGCATTTTCAATCGATGGTTTATGATTGGTGTTTCTTCAGTAAAGTTAGTAAAGGGTTAATAAGGATACTATAAGATCAACTACAACATTTAGATCTCTGTGGACACAAGTTGCAACTGTGTACTCTAACAAATCCTAAATAATTCCTAGTGGTTTACTAGTTGCCGAGCAACTTCACAGCTTCAACTAGACTTTAGTTTTGCGTCAGAGAGTTTGGGGTCTGGCTTGATGGTTGTACTCACTTAAAGGTTCTTGAGTCTCAAGAGGAGTAACTAAATGGGCAGGAGCTTTATCTATTATATATATTATGGTACATCAAATGTTTCATAAAGGAAGCAAGTTGTCAGATGGTTCTTTCGGAGTTAAATCTTACAGTTTACTTTGACTAAATGGGATGGGTTAAAAAGAAAAAGAATGACTCTTGATGTTATGTGCCTCAATTTGTGATCTCGTGTCAAAGGTGATAGAACCTTTGCAATACAAATTGTGCTATTGCTTGAATAAACGAACTAATGGGTCAAAACCTCTTTTATTGGCTTTAAAGTAACTCACTCCTCTAAGATGCAGTGTAAAATAGTCTTACTTTGTAAAACTAGTAATAAAATTATTCCAACTTCAGAACTTTGGGCATGAACTCGTTTGTTTTACTAGACATAATAGATAGCTCGGCAATTTGGCAAGAAAAATTAGATTTAAATTTTAATCAAAAGCATTGATCCACACTTTGTTTTTCAGTTTAATACAATGGAAAATATGGGTTGAAATGTGTATTGCCAAAACAAAGGGGGATATCAAAATGTTCATCAATGACAGCCCAACTGCCCAAGTATACAAATTTTATTTCAAGCAGTGATCATTTCACAAGTGACATTTACTTTTGTTTCCCATTTGATAAACATACACCATTTACTTGATATTTTATTCTTTCAGAATTTAAACCCAATGCAAGCTTATATTTGCAGACTTGGTTGTTGTCCTAGCTTGTTCATTTGCTATCAAGGGAAGAGTTGATATTGCTTCTTTCAGAATTTAGATTTAGTACAAGGTTGTATTTTGCAGACTTGGTTGCTGTCCTAGCTTGTTCATTTGCTGTTAAGGGAATAATTGATAGTTCAAGATCTCTGCAGCATTGGATGTGGTACTCGTGCTACGTCGGGATGCTGCTTGCCATCTTTTGGTTGTTTTACATGCTGAAGTAAGTGCAATCTTTCTGAAAATGGGTATCATTTGCACTTTAACTTGGTTTTATTAGATGCTAAAAGAACACAATTCAATGTTTGGTTAAAAAGAAAGCTCGATTCCTTCACTTCATAGAATTTTTTCATTCGAGTAAAATTTTATGCCTTCTCTTTTTGCTAATTTTATCTCAATTTTAATTGTAATTTAGGCAATAGCTTGTCTTTTCTTTCAGACAATGCATCCCCTAATCCATTCATCTCAACACTGCATATCCTTACAGGCTCATTCGAGACCTTGGTTGCCATTCTGGTTCCTCATGTGTGTTTCATAACGTTTATTTGCTTGTAAATAAATTCCAGGTTGCCAAAATTTCGGTGGGATGTACTATGGCTTCCGTTGGGTCCTTTAAGGTAGTACTCTTTCTAATCTCCCATATTATTTGATTCTAAGTTATTTGGGAGAAGAACTTCCAGGAAATAAGTTATTACCATATCAAATAAGAGCATAAATAGTTAGATAAGTTGATCCACCTCACATGAATCATAAAGCATCATTTTGTGAGTGTCATTATCTAGATTTACATAGGTTTTTAATTCGTTGCAGTGGTGCGGGAGCCTGCCTTTACGTGGATCGTTTGTTACATGGATCACTGAAAGATGTAAAGTTGCTCCGTAGCTATATGTATAATTACAAGGCCTTGTAGATCTGGTAATCATGTTCTTCGACATGAAATGCAATCTTTCTTTTTTTTCTAGTTGTAAATTTATGTCTTACAGGACAGTGGTATAAAGAGATGAAAGATCTTTTAACATCGAGAGAACATTCAACTAGTTCATTCTTTAAACAATTGCTACTTATACTTTGTTTATGATGTGATATGCATATTCCTGATCATGAACTGCCAGTAGCTCGAGTTTTAATGGATATAATACTAAGCGTCTTCTACCACTCGCCCTTCTAAAAAATGCTGCCTTCTCCATCATTCACGTACTTTTGATTCTCCAGCCTCTTATCTGACTATTTAGCAAGATCAGACAATGGACAGTGATGCTTGGGAAGATATTTCAAGTTGTTTTTACTTGTATGCTACGCTATCAATATTTTATTCAATTTTTTTCGTCACTTGGACGAAAATTTTATATGGATTGTAACAATAGCTTATCAAGGGTTGTAGGTGACATTGACTGATAGTGTCCAGATTCATTCTTTGATAATTCATTTACCTCTCAGATTCCTCCAGTTGGCTAAGGAATCTGTGTGTGTAGGGCTCTTCTTGGTCAATGCTGCTGTCATACCTTTTGATCGACATTATTGTGTATACGTGCTCGTTTGCATAACAAGTACAAAATGGTTTGCCCTCTTTCAATTTCTTGTCTCTATTGCTGGTTGCAGGCTTGTACCTCACACAAAAAGGTGTCCATATTCATTCCTTCATAATTCATTCACCTCTCAGATTGCTCCAATTGGCTAAGGAATCTGTGTGTGCAGGGCTCTTCTTCAATGCTGCTGTCATACCTTCTGATCGACGGTATTGTGTATGCGTGCTCGTTTGCATCACAAAGTAATTGTCTCTATTGCTGGTTGTAGGCTTGTACCTCTCACAAAAAGTCTGTTGTAATTGGATCAGAGCCAAAATGTTCAATTTGTTTCATTGTAAGGCCGTGAGAATGACTATATCAATTTTCATTAGTATTGAATTACAAATATATTAGTTTGTGCATGCTTAAGTATCACTGGTTGCTTTTGAGTAAGGCAAGCGAAGCGAGAGGTGGATTCTAGCTTTTTGTCTGTTCAATATTAATTCTTGAATTCTAAGGTTTATAAAAACGGAGTAGGTTTGATCGTAAGATTTTACTTGCTAATTAACAAAGACACATCCTTTTTGCTAAACAACTTTGATGCACAAATTAATGTCTCTTCGGGACAGTGTAGTGATTGAAATATGGGATGTTGTCATATTAGGTCATGATATCAAAATTCAACATGTTTGAGTATGTTTTGATCATTACACTAATGAATAGTAGTTATTCATGATTTATTTTTTCTATGTTAGTCTTAGGATGGATCGATAGGGATGTTGGAGTAAGTGAATCATTTTTTTATCACACTTGATGCACGAATTCATAGACACGTGTGTATATATATATATATATATATATGGTAGGATATTTAAATTGTTATCTAGGTATTTACGGTTCGATCTCCAATTAGGAGATATTTGTAGGATTTTTTTTTAATAAGGGGTGCAATCAATGGTTGTTAAAATTTTTAGGTTGTTTGTTGTATGTATTTTTTTTTAATTTATTCTAGTTATCGATAAAAAAAAATTTATGAGACCGGATCGGTCTAGCCAATAACATTAATTGGATTTTTTTATTATTTTTTTTTCGATAGATTTTATGTCCTCCTTCAAAGTAGCATGGATTTGTTTATTATTATCGTGATTGAACATATGGCAAGCAATGCCCTCCTTCCAGAGTAACATGGATTTTGTCTCTCCAAATTCTTTTACGGGACCCACGCACACATCCAATGGCATATGGTTTAACCTCCAACGGTCTGGATCCATTCATCAGTAACAGCACGACGATGAAAGCACGAGCTCCTCTCCCTATAAAAGGTCCCTTATTCGCGTCTTCCCACCCAAGTCATTTCCTTGATACGCTCGCGATGGGCCGCTCCGCCACCGGAGCCCTCCTCGCCGTTGTTGGTCTGCTCCTCCCGCTTGTGATTTCTGACGCTATTCGAAACCCCATACGGCTTCCCTCTGATCGAATCGACGATCCGAGGGTCGATGGTGGCGGCGGCGACGACGCTGTTGGCACCCGATGGGCCGTACTCATCGCCGGATCCAGAGGCTATTATAACTACCGTCATCAGGTGGGTGGATAATATGCCGTCCCTTCTCCTTCATCTCTTCTCTTCTATAATATTGCTTTATAGTTGTTTATCTACGAAAAGTTTCTTGTTTTCGTTCGGCGTTATACTTTCCGTTACTTTTTGAGGCTTTTTAATTCGAAGACAAGTTGGATTTCTACGGCTTTTCTCTCTCTCTCTCTCTCTCTCTCTGAGGGTTTCATGCTTTTTCTTCTTAAAATTGTTCTCATCGATTTGAATTGAATAGCAAAGATCTTAAGATCTCCGGGATGGACATACATGTTTTCTATTGTCTGGATGAAGTTTTGGATGTCGAAGAAGTATGCTAGAAGATTTTCTAAGAATTTGAGAATTTTTCAAAACAAATGAGAAGGGAAAATTTGATGGAATAAGTTTGACAATTTTTGTGTGTAATTAAATTGGTTTTGCTTGAAGGGCAAATTTTGATTGGGATTTGGGAACACCTGGAAGTTTATTTTATCTTTTTATTGTTTTTTTTTTTAAATCCATTTGGTCCCCTCTTGGGTATTGTTGGTCGGTCGTTGTGGTGAGACTGGATGGTGAGACTGGTCGGTGAGAGTGGCTGTTGTGGTTCGACTCCTAAACCTAATCATCTGTACAACCTAGCTAGGCGTGCGCATGCACAGAGGCCGTGGAAGATGTGGTCTAATGGTCTCTGCATGCTGGTGCTACATAGCCTAATGTGGGAATATATCAAGAACAGTACAGTAGGAATAAGGATCTCTGACAATGGAATTAGGAATTCCTTAGAAGAGAGTAGGAAAGAGTAACGAAGGATGAGTAGGCAATCATAATTATGTAGGAAATTGGTATTTCAAGTTCATTTGCAGAATCAGATATAAAAATACCAATTCCACAAAAATTCATAGGAGATAGAATTACTATTCTTATAAATGAGAGGCACCATAAGATGTTTGATTAATTTGGGTTTTCTGAGCTCTCAGATTTCGAGCTGCGGAGCAAGTGTAATTTGAAGGAATTCTTATTGTTTGAAGTAATGAAGTTCCTTTGGTCTGTCTATAATTATATCTAACACTTCAAATCATAAACTCAGGCAGATATTTGTCATGCATATCAAATAATGAAGAACGGTGGGCTGAAAGATGAGAATATTATTGTTTTCATGTATGATGACATTGCATACAATGAGGAAAACCCAAGACCTGGGGTCATAATCAATCATCCCAAGGGTGGAGATGTGTATGCTGGTGTTCCAAAGGTTTGATTATTTTTTTATCATACTTCATCCTTAACATTTTCTCGATCACCTTGAATTACTTGCCTTAGTTTGGGTCAATTCCCTGCAGGATTATGTTGGAGATGATGTTAATGTGAACAATTTTTTTGCTGTTCTTCTTGGAAATAAAACTGCTCTAACTGGAGGTAGTGGAAAAGTTGTGAATAGTGGCCCGGATGATCATATTTTTGTATTTTACTCTGATCATGGTGGACCGGGTGTGCTTGGTGAGTACTTTCCTAAATTTTTCTCATGCCATTACATCTTTGAATATACATGATTTCGCTTTTCCCTATCTTATGTTTGATGCTGTATTTACTTTGACGAGAGGAAATTGGAGAAATGAATTATCTTGTTTGCACTCTTTCATTCTTCATGTTTATTTGTATGGAATCAAAAGAAAATAAATAATACTTCCTATTTGTTTTCAGTCATCTCAGTCATTGGTTAAACTTCACTTCCTTCTTTTCCCACCTAATTTGGTTTGCATAATAAACAAGAGAAATTAATGATTTTAGTTCTCTTCCTTTCATTCCCACTCTTACTCCAATTCAAGTAAATATAACATATATAAAAGGTAGGATGGTTTGGGCTTGTCATGATTCATTAAGTTGATCTGGCACGATAGTCTATTCTTGGAAGATGTAATGTAACATTGAAAAGAATCAAAGAAGATCAGGGAGGAAAACTTCACGAGTTATCTTTTGTTGCATGTTGCTTTGTCTTTAGAAATGATGATACTGATGCACTGGCTGTCCTGGAAATTTGTAGGGTTGCCCACCTATCCTTACTTGTATAGTGATGAGTTGGTCGACGTATTAAAGAAAAAGCATGCTTTGGGTTCTTACAGAAGCTTGGTAATCCTCTATGACAGTATATTAATTCCTAGGAGCACCTAACTTATTACATTCTTATTTGTTGTTTCAGGTATTTTATCTTGAAGCCTGTGAGTCAGGTAGTATTTTTGAGGGTCTTCTCCCAGAAGACATTAACATTTATGCAACAACGGCATCAAATGCCTACGAAAGTAGTTGGGGAACTTATTGCCCTGGAGAGGACCTTAGCCTGCCTCCAGAATTCCACACTTGTTTGGGTGACTTATATAGTGTTTCTTGGATGGAAGACAGGTACACGAACTACATAAATTTTCCATTTTGGACTTATTGGTAGGTCAGGAATAGGATTTTAGCTGTGGAATCAAGTGATAAAAATCTTTACAACCATAGCATGCATGTCCTTGCAAGAAAATAAATGTTTCTTAATGAAAACCTTTCAAAGTTGAATGATATCTAGTACAAGCTTGCTTGGTTTTTTCTATATGTGTCTAGTTCTAAGCTATCTGTTGCTTCTATCTACAGTGATGTACACAATTTACGGACTGAAACATTGAAGCAGCAGTATCAACTTGTAAGTACTTCCGGATTTGGTTTCTGTATATCTGAACGGTTTGATAGCCTTTTGGGTTTTAATTTTTTGTCCCATGTCATTTGCAGATTAAAACCAGAACTTCAGTACACGACAACTATAGACATGGCTCACATGTCATGCAATATGGAAATCTAGAACTCAATGCCGAAAAGCTTTTTTCGTACCTGGGCTCCAATCCTGCCAATGATAATGCCACTTTTATCGAAGATAATTCATTATTATCTTTTCATAAAGCTGCTGTTAACCAACGGGATGCAGATCTGGTATATTTTTGGCACAAGGTTGGTTTGCATTACATGTGCTCTCAATTCTCTTGCTGCCTTCTGGTCTTAATTTTGATGTTTAGTTGTTGGTGACTAAAATCCTCTATTGCCCTCGTGAAGTATCAAAGGGCACCTCTAGGCTCATTCCAGAAACATGATGCCCACAAGGAATTACTTGATGTAATGGCTCATCGCTTGCATATAGATGCTAGTGTAGAACTCATCGGGAACTTGTTGTTTGGCGCCGAGCGAGGTCCAGCAGTGCTGCAAATGGTTCGTCCTGCAGGCCAGCCTTTAGTGGATGATTGGTCCTGCCTCCGGTCCATGGTGAGCATCACTGTTTGATAAAATACAGAATCTAGAATTGAAACTCAATTCATTCTTGATAACTGACCTCAATTCTTTAGGTGAGGACTTTCGAGAGGCACTGTGGATCTCTCTCAGAGTATGGGATGAAACACACGCGCTCTTTATCGAACATCTGCAATGCAGGTGTCGACGAAGAGACAATGGCGAAGGTTTCCGCACAAGCTTGTGCTAGCATTCCTGCCAATCCTTGGAGTTCTCTCCAGAGGGGTTTGAGTGCCTAAAAGTATTCATCATCTATTGTCTCTAGATATGGTAAACTCATCACTTGGCTATCTTCTCCAGCAATGTGAATTATAATGTAGGATGGCTGGAAGCTTTTCTTTTAATCTATCTATCGAGATTTCGTGTACAAAATTCTTATTTTAATTGGTGAAACTAATGCTCAAGTTGTCTCTACACTGAGCTGGTACAAGTAAACATAGTTAATTTAGCAACTTATCTTTCCTTAAATTACTATAAATTAACACGAATATTCAGGCCCATTTAATTGTAAGGCCCATTATGAAGGCGGCCCACATGACACCATCCCCTCAAACCGTTTTAATCGCTGCTGTTTAAAGACTGAGTTTCCAATCATATGAGAGATTAAAAATAGAGTTTTTTTTTTTTTTTTTGACAATCACCAAATTATTAGAGATTTACGATTTTTTATATTTCGATTTATTACGAATTTAAAAATTAAAACCGAAATTATTCAAAAAAAATCAAAATTTTTTTTAAAAAAAATCAAATTACCAAAATAACTGAACCAAAGTTTTTCTTAAATTCGATTTTGTGGTGATAGTACGGGAACAAGGTGGAGAAAAAAGATTCCTAGTTGGAATTGTATTAGTAATTATAATTTCAATAATGTTGATTATTTATTCATATCAGAAATATTTAAATTTGATCGAAGTCTATTTTTTTTATATTGAAAATCATACTTTTACCCCATTATAAATTACTCATTTTTTAAAAAAAATAAAAATAAAATATAAGAATAAAATATACATAAATAATATTGTAATCAAGTTCACCATTATTCAAATAATGAAAATACATATATTAAAATATCCACACCAGTTATGAAAAAAAAACAAAAATGATAAATCAAATTAATCCTGATAACCAGGCCGGTATTTTTCATAGATAAATAAAAAAATACTCATGACAGATAACTCAGAAGCACCCCAACACCAGTTATAAAAATACCAGTAGGATCCTTTGGTCCATAAATTACGGATCAAGAGATGATCCATTGATGAGGACCCTTGATTTAGATAGACCCCACCTACTTAAAAATGAAGTCTATCCAAATTAAGGATCCTCATGTAGTGAACCATCCCCTGGTCTGCAATTTACAGACTAAAGGATCTGCTCCCTGAAAATACATATGAAGGCCGGCCTTAACCGCAAAAATTCAAACCTGAACATTCGATGAAAGAACAAAAGAAGTCGACAACATTTTTCTTGCTTGAGCTGTAATTTACATATACAATAGCCAGAAATTTGCCGAACGACTGAACTACATGAAGAATCTGTGGAATGAATAATCAACTTCGTTCAGTGAATCTTCAATAGCAGTTCTAAGTCGACGGTCAGAAATACACCTCAAACGTGGACAAAACTTTTCAACAAAAATGAAAGCACATTAAACCCAAATAGGAAGTGCTGCTACCAGGTAACCTATTTGCTTGACGATACGGTTGGAATATTTACGCACAGGCGAAGAGGCACGGCAGTGGATAAACACGAGGACGACAGCTGCTACTTTCATTGTGCCAGAAATGCGAACCCTGAATTTTGGCGAATGAAAGGCGGTGGATCAATATCTGCTATATCTATTTCTGTCATCGACTTTGAGACATCGTCGACCGAAAATGGAATGCTGCATCAACGGAGAATGTAAATATAGTTTATGGTAACTGAAATGTGGAACAGCAGAAAAGCTTTTAGGCTTACCTGGAGTCATCATCTAACAAGAAAGAATTACTGGAAGAACTATTTGAGTCCTGGGTCATCATAAGTCTCATACTTGAAATAATCTGTAAAATACAAAGTTGACTCTACCTTCATTTGATAAAAGGCCTAGATGTGTGATAGAACTGTTTGAATCATTAGCAAAATAAGGTATATACCATCAGTCTTTCACTCAATTAGATGATTGTCCTAAAGGCAAGCTATGGGATGAAAGATTTGGCATAGGACAACATATCTATTCTAATGTGTCAATATGAAATTTATGTATGTTAAAGACTAAATTATGTGTGTATATATTATATATTCAGAAAAGTTAACTGAGAACATATCCAGCTAAGCTAAATCAAACCTCTGATGAAACACTGCGTGTGCCATATTTGTCATCCCAGTACATAGTACTGATTCTGTATAACTGTTGTATGCTAAGAACCTGAAAACCAAATCAGACCACATAAAGTTCATTACAGAGAATCCCAATGACTGAAAGTTAGAATATTTATGAGTGGTCTCAACTGGGCATAAATCTTGAGTTATCTCCTTCAGTGCCTTCTTTGGTTTCTGATGTAAAACCTATACCACAAGATAATTTAAATAAATATCTTAAATAGTAGTTACAAGATAACATGTATAATTATTCAATATGCTTTTGCAAGTGTGTGGTTTGCTAAAAGATAATTTACCAGGAATCCAACAGCCTGCCTAATATGTTTTAACTCATCCCATGAAGAACCTGCATACTGCATGAAAAATAATATTTTAGCTTAAGGTCATTTGGACGACTTTTAAAAGGAACGTGGATCACCTCTTCAGTTGCATCACTGCACCAACGTTCTAATTCAGTAAGTCCTGATTTAATATATTCCCCATTGCTAAACGAGCAGCACTCACGCCTCAGAAGAAGACTACAAAATTGGAAATACATATTGGCATATCTTCTTGCAGAAGGATTATGACCAGACTGAAAAGTTAAAAGCGAGGAACTACATAGTCAAATCTACTATCTACCTATTGAATAGTTGAATGTTGATGAAAGCAAATATTTGGGTAAACAACTTCCGAACTAGGAATGGAGGGACCTACAAAGATGAACAGGTTAGGATGTTGAATCAGACAATACCGAAAGAGTAATATTGATGTGCCAAACTCTACTCCAACTTACATAATTAGCTTTAAGTGGTTTCATGTAGTTTGTTAAACTCGTCACAATACTTTGCCAATGTCCCATAAGGGCTTGTTGGGCTGCCGCATTTCCTGGTGAACGTATTCCTTTGACTAAGCTTGCACGGGATGTCCTTGGAGCCTGCATATTTTGCATCATTAGAACATTTCACTCTCAACAACTTGAATAAAGCCAAAGGCTCTGTCAAATTGTGTAATAGTAAATAGATTTTAAGGACAAAATATTACTTGCCCGAGAGTACCTGTATACAAGAGCCAAGGACAGAAGATATCTCTTTCTTTAAGTTGTCCCTTATCATTCCATAAATTTTCTCAAGAAATGCAGTAAGTTGTTGCTTGAAAAGCAAAGCTGGATATCTAGCTTCGACTTGGTGCAAGTCATTTGATCCACCAACCATGCGACCATTCAGGGAAAGAGGCCCAGCACTATGAGGAGATGCTCGAATTCCCTCAAAAAATTATATTGAAAATTAAAATAAATCAGTTCGAAATTGAGAATATGCGAATTTAATTCCGGAAGAAACATGACAAAGCAGTAACTGTTTTACTTGAGACATCCTTCCAAATACAGGAACCGATGTTCTCCGCCTATGAGGAGTAAAACTTCCCATGCCACCTGCTTTCAGTGTGCGTTGTAGAAGCAGCAATAGGGTAGATGTATTGGACAACCAGTAAGATAATACATTGATGTTATCCTGAAACATTAACCAAAAAAGAGATACTTCATAAGATAGAATTTAATTAGAAACATGTGCTGTTTCTTTATTACGGACTAAACACAAAGAAGTAAAGAGCTGCATACACTATCTTGAGTTTGAGGTACCAAAAAACAAAATGTGACTTAAAGTGCACAGAAAAGATAAGATACCTCAAGTTTTGAGCCTATTGCTTGGATTATTTGATCAAAAATACTAGTCCTTTCAACTTCAAAAGATCTCCACTCGCGGAGACATTTATATACAAGACAAGCAGCAACAGGCCTACTCTTGGAGAATCCTAGCTCTTCAGAGATGCACTTAAGAAGCAAGTTCTGACTTTCCTGAAGACAACAAAAATTTAATTATCCGGTTCCAGAAAGGACACAAGGATAGTCTCAGGATAGCAACATCAATATAACATCCTAGGAATTTGATCAAAAATCTACCTGCTGCTTCTCACTCAGTGACTTTTGTGGCTTTTCATCAATTTCAAGATTCTTGGGATTTGGTAATGCAGGACTCCAATCCTACAAATATTCTCATAAATAGGGAAAGAAAACAAGTCATTGTTATCCTTTTCTTATCAGATAAAGGTAAGCCACATCTCACAATGTTGAATGAATAAAAGAAAATTTTATTTACCAATGCAAGTTTTGTTTCTCCATGCAGAACATTGTTATTCTCTGGCGTTCTCTGTGACACAAAGTCACAGACAAATGGAGGTCAGATATTAGGAGGTAGTAATCAATATGCACTAAAGTAACAGTATGTACAGGGAAGATAGTTGCTTTTGGATGCATAACCAATGCTCTGCTAGTTGGTGATATGGAAAGTGCTTGCTGGCGAAGCACTTGATTCTCCGATGCCAGATTTGATACTTTATCTTCAAGCCTGTTTTAGCAGACAGAAGGCAAGTTACTATCTCAATTACAAACAGAGATGTGGTAGAAACTAGGGAGACAAAGCATTCAGATGTTTTGCTTCTACTATAAAAAAAACACTGATTTCATGTTAGCTTGCTGACGTAAAAAAGGAGAGTATGCCACTACTCATTAAACAAGAAATAGCACCTCCGAATACTATCTTGAAGCTGATTAACATTTGTTTCAGCATTTTCAACTTTCTTAATGAGTTCATTATTTTTTTCTTGTGCCTCGCGGTAAGCTTTCTTGGCTGCACCACTTTCCAGCTTTTCTGTTTGCAATAAATCCTATCATGATAATAAGAGAAGGAAGAAATTATAAAGTAAATCCTGATATGCAAACACAAATAAATTATCAAGTATCTAAAGCATTCATCATAACAAAATTTACTGATATGCTAATCCTGAATTTACAATTCCAGAAAGAAAAATAACTACAAGTGTTTCCACAAAAGATAAATATTTCTCTATATTAGTGGATAAGTTGCAAAACTTTTCTTATCTTCATCATAATATCTAACATATTCACTTTTTCATCCATGGAGTAATACTACCAGATGAAAATTGACGATTACCTTCAACTGTTCAACTTGAGCTGTTAATGAGTTGATTTTTTCCATGTCTTGAACCAGGATAGTGGTCTCTTTAATAACAGGAGGTGCTTCTTCAATAGCTTTTCGTGCAGCATCACGCTCCCGAGTAAGCATTGACTTGGCCTCTTCAAGTTGTAGTTGCACCTCAGACAACACAGATTGTAACTTGGCCACTTCTTGCACTTTTGACTCTTCCAGATCAGTCTGCATACTCAAGGTAGCACTATTTCAACTTGTAAAATGGATATATTGCATTCAGAACACAACCATATCTATATCTAAGACTGTAAATAGTTGCATCTACCTGAAATCATAAACTCAGTAAACAATCAACTTTAAAGAGAATAATTACTCTTAGACGTTTCTCCAACTGTAAACGCCAAGTTAACTCCTCAACCCGCTTCTCAAGCTTGTCTTTTGCCTCTTTCAGAGCTCCTGTTTCCCTGGCAGCCTATGGAATAACCAGCTGAAAGTCAAACTATCTTGACTCCACCACATAAAGTCAATATATCTTTGGTAATAGAAAGGTCAACTAAACTCTTTTAGGCAAATTTGATTTGTTGAATCACATAAAATTTGCAGGAAGATTTTGAAGGAATGTTTGCTTTGTTTGGTTCATGAATTTTCTATCTTCGATTTTCAGATTTTGAGGAGTCTCACATGCTAGTGGAATCACACGTCAAGAAACATGGAATTACATATAAATAGGTAGTAATCCTATACTTCACCACTTGTGGAGGTGCATTATTCCTTCAGACAAATTCTCATCTCCTTTTATATATAGAAATATACATTAAATTATAGGATTTAAGTAATTTAAATATTACTAGTGATATACCATGCATAGAGCTTGATGAGAGATATATGCATCTGATCAAGCCAGATATTATATTATATTTACTATATTACATTTTTGTATGATTGACTCTCACTATTTTATATTTTCAAAGTATGTTGTTGAAATAAAAAATAATTAAATGAAAATTTGAAGTTATCACGCAATAAAGGGATGCCAAAAATTAAAAAGATCACCGTCACATTCCTATAAATGCATTTATTGAATCAAACATATTATACTGTGTGAACCAAACATGTTATTCTCATGGCAATAAGATACCACTAACCAAACTCCCATTATGGTTTTAATCAGTAGACATTCTAAACAGATAAATTTCAACGAGGGCCAGAGTGAACAATAGTAAGATTTAGGAACCATACCATTTTTAGTTTTCTCAGCTCTCTTCTAGCAAGCCTTTGCCTCCATGCACATTGATAGGTAAGTGTGGCCTTCTGCAATCTCTTGTAATATAAATAGTCTCTATGACTACGGCAACAAGACTACAATTGGAAAAAAATAGAAAAATACTAGATTAGCAGCTCAATACATACACAACAATATTACCCTTAAGCACAATAATTAAAACACTAAACACTCTGGACGAGAAAAAGGTACCTGAATGCAGATTGCTGCTTTAGTTTGTTTTTTTAACCTAAACACTGTGTGAGCAGACATTGCCCTTAAGCCTGTTTGCAATGTAACTGCTGAAGTTTTAAGAGCTAAATATGATTTTCTTGCAATGTAACAATGGTAATTTTTCTGAATTTTGAGTGCCGCTGCTTCACGCCTCATTTGCTCAAACAACTTACAAGCCAATTGTCCTACATTTACAAAAACAAATAATACTTCATTTACAAAGAAGTATGCCTGATGGGACATGTCAGTGTATTCTGACCAAGGTTTTGCGCAATTGCCAAGTTTTTAACTGTCTATATAAGATACAGCTTGTGTTGGCAGAAACTGATCAAAACATGACCTATACATGGTTCCACTTAGAAGAAATGCAGATGAGAAGCATTAAGAGTCAATGCAAGTTGACAATTAATAAAATGGAGTAATGGACTTAGGCATACAGAAAACTATATAAACAAAAGAACATTCACTTAACATGAGTCTCCAGCATAAACTAAGCAGCATAGATAAACTCCAAATATGCTTTTATACCTCTACAGAAAGTTTGCAATTGAATAGTTGCTTCCCGTAGCACAAGGAATTCCTTGCGAGCAATATATGTCCGAGTTTGTCTCTGTATGGTTCTGGCTGCTCTTCCTAATACTTCTGCCCTTCGAGCATCCAGTTCAGCCATCTGGCCGGCTCTCAAAAACACCTTGCTCTTGCCTAGCTGTCAAGGTAAACCATATGTTCGGTTTAGGATTTATGATAAAACAGTTAAATAATAATATAGAGGATTTTTGCATGGAAGTAAATATAGAAAATGTTCATAACTGAGATTGTTTATCTCAAATATTTGGAGTCAAGCACATGGATCTTATGCCTCCATTGAGATTATACAATGCTTTAGCACTAGCAATATTCAAATCAATTTATCATCTTTCATTGCACTAAATAGACTTTTCTTTATTCCACCTCTATCCCTTATGCCTTCATGACATCATAATTTAGCCTCACATGAGAAATTGTAGGGTAATGAAGAGGATTTATAATCTTAGATAGATAAGCAACTATTAACTTGGCCTAAGAATTTTGGACAAATGGCTGAACCCAACACGCTAGTGGCAGATTGTTCTATGATTTTATAAAATATTTCTTTTAGCTACGGCATAAGATAATCACAGAAAACACTAGAAAAATCATCACCTTCTCAATGAAGCACTCATTATCCTAATAATATTAACTCCTTTTTCATAAATATTTCTTCTTGTTAACATATAGTTTCTATGCAAGGCTATGTAAACAAACTTATGATGTTGATGAGAACAGATCCTCAATTTGGAGCCAAAAATTGAAACATCTCTAAGTTTTTATAAGCATAACAAATATAAATAATATTTCGCTACAAATTATTGAATTTTTTATCCCTTTGAAATTTTATTCATTCACGAAAGAGAGCTTCAGTGAGATTGTTATCTGATATCCAATCAAATGAAATCCCTCTGGACAAATTGAAGAATTTTATATAAGTATTATTGATAAATGATAAACATTTATCATTTATCAATGTTTTTCAATTGATCATTGATGTAAGTAATTTATTAAAATTCATAATGGCAATAAATAATATTATATGCATATATATATAATAATGTTGTTTTTTTGCAAGAGGCCGAATCCTGGAAACAACCTCTTGCAAAAAACAGAGTAATGCTGCGTACAATGGATTCTTCCCGGAACCCGTTTGACGGGAGCTTCGTGCACTAGGTTGCCCTATATATAAAGCCCTGTTATGGTGCTCGACTCCTGTACATGAGTCTCACAGACATCCAAGCACCCGGATCACTTCCAGGCGCCTGCACACCCATTTGGGGGCGCGTGTCAGGGACAGGAGTCGGGTACCATATCAATCCCGTGTGTGTGTGGCTGAAATTTTATTACATGTCGGCCAGCAAGAGTGAAACATTTGGTTTTGCTACTGACAGACATGTGGACCAGCTTGAAACACTTCTACTTTTAAGTATCCCGGGTAAGTTTTGATGTGATCAACCGGATTAAGTTAGGCTCTGCGTTTTTGATGTCTTGTGTCTAAGTGTGCAAGGACTTAGAAACACAAGAACTCGAGCAGAAGGCGCAGCGGACGAGAAGGATGGCATGAGAAGTGAGTCGACGAACTCAATGCATCCGAGGGACAAAAAACTGCCGAAGAGTACACCAATGGAGCAAGTAGGACGCGCGCGACGCTTATGAGGGACGAGAAGGTGGAGCAAAAGATTGCTCAAGGAGAGAAGGCCGAAGTTGAGTTCGGGCGAGCTCAACTCTGGATGGCCGAAGAATCACCCAAGCAACCGGAGCGAAAGCCGAAAAAGTCAACGTAAAGTTGATTAGTCCAAGCGCCCTGACAGGAGGGTGCAGAAAGGGCGCCTCGGCGAGCCGTTGCTGCGAGGATGACGTCAAAGTCCACGTCAGCAACACTCCAGGTGCCTAAACCGGTCCAAGCGGCCGGGCGTGGATAAAATTTTATCCAAGAGCTGCTAAAGAGTCATTGCGAAGGAGATAAAGTGCGCTCGGATCCACTCCAGGCGCTCGGAGCTGCCACATCAGAGGGCTATAAAAGGAGAACTTGTTTTCTTGTTCAGATACAACACTTGTATACGAGCTTTTAATTTTTGTTTTCATTTTTTTGAGTTGTTAATCGTTGTATGGGGCTTCTCCGCCTGTAATCTTGACCGAAAGAGTTTCAATAGTGTGCTTCACTTGTCTTGGACTAGCAACCTTCCCAGTTGCAAACCAAGTAAATCTGGTAGCATCGTTTATTATTTTATGCAATTTATTTCTATTAATTAACAAGTGTGTCTTAGTTAAAGTTAAAAGAACGAGAAGGGTTTAATCTAAATTTCAGGGCAATTCACCCCCTTCTTGTCGGCCGCACTGGGACCAACACTACTTACCTTCCATGAGGATGCTAATGCATCTAAGCCATCCACTATGGCACTTAAATTTCCGCAAGGTCAATAATGACTCTAAGCAAGATTCACAAGGCTTTTGCATGGTAGCGACTGCCGTGAGCATCCAAGTGAGTCTAGAGATGTTAAGGTCCCATAATTGGGTGATATTCAATGACAAGGGCTTTGTAGCTATGCAGAAAAGGATTTATAGCTTCAAGGAGACAGGGCTTTGCAATGAAGATTTAACGACTTTGCAACTTCATAACAAGGGTTTGGCAACCTCACAACTTCGCGACGAGGATTTCTTAACGAGGTCTTAACGAGGCAGTGAATGTTTCATAAATGACTCGCACCATTTTGCTCCTCCTCCTCTCTACTAGACTTCTGTTGTGTCTCTCTCACTGTCACCACAACTTCTTGAAACAGAACAAGTATTCTTCTTCCTCCTCTCCTTCCCCTTCTCAGCCACTTGTTGTGTTTGACACACCTCACCAACACTCAGTATGCCCGACATGCCTTGAGACGACCGAGTGTCAAAACCCTGCTCAGATTGAGATTTCAAAGCTTGTATAACCAATTAAACTAATGCATCGAATAATAATGGACTTTTATTATCAAACATTCCGCCATAGGAGTTTTGAAAGATAATTCAGTAAATAGTATACTAATTTTAGATAATGCACTTCAGAATAAATGTTTTTCCCATAAATGCATTTTTGAGATGCAAATCCAATGTCAAACATATCTAACCTTTTAACAAAACTTCAATCTTCATCAATCAGACTAGAACTGAATGAGATCTCAAATTAAATAACTAGAAAAAAATTTGTAAAAAATAAACAAAATAAATGAAAAAGATTTTTGAAGCACAAGTGTTAGTCAGGTATCATATCATATCGTCATACAAGCATTATTCACAATGCATCATCTGACCATGCCTCGCTACAAGATTTTGTTTTGCTCTATGGCTAAATGCATGAGCGTTTTAAAAGTTTGGGGCACTTACTACAAAGTGGTTTGGGGCACTTACTACAAAGTGTCATATTTTATCTAGATATCCACTAAGGACCGTATTCCGAATGATAAATCAAAAGCTGCTCTAGGACAGGAGAAGTGATCAAGAAAGAGAATTAAAGCAATTGTGTAAACTTGAACTTACTTGGTAACCTTTCAATCCCATTTTATCCAAAATCTTTAGACAGGCAATCTTGTCATCATAACTATTAAGAAAATTAAAAGACCAAAGCAGGCATATCAATTAAGTAGATTATAATGAGCTTTACTAATCAGTATAAAACACACTGACATAATTCAGATGGATCAAACAACATACTTCTCTTCCATGAATTCTAGTGCAAGAAGAGCAAATCGATGAAAAAATTCATAATATGATCTTCGGGTAGGATAACCAGCACAGCTTATCCTGATTGCTTCAAGAACTCCCTATAATTAAAAAGCAAATAAAAGAAAATTCCAAAAGCTGATGTCAAGCACAAAAACTATAGTAATGAGAGACAGGCTGCAGTAAGTTAGAATCTTACTCCACATCGCAATTGCTGGATAACATTGAAGTTCTCAAAGATAGCAGGTTTGAGAACATTATTTGGCTTCACACACCTAATATAATGTGGTTGCATAGAGCTCAAAGTTTCCATCAGAGCTTGAAGTTGTAACTAAGATTTACCCATAGAACAAAAAAGTTGAAAACTAGTTAAACCTTGTAAATGGAAGCCGATATACATCACATATCAAAAATCATTAAATCAGCATGTGCTTATCATAACAATCATAACATATTTAGGTTAACAATGGACATTTATATAATCATACACAACAGGTATGAAAATATCAAAATAACCCAAGTATTTGAACAACTTATATCTGAACAAGTAGTTCTATTAGCAGTTCATCACTCAGAAGTTTGCTCAAATAAAGTACCAGATAAACATCTGCACAGAATTACACTCCACATCCATATTATTCATACAAAGGGTTGAGAATCTATCACTAGTACAAAAAGAAACCAATATAGCTGATTAAAAGGAAAATTATATGGGTTTTCTTTCTCTAGGTAGTCCCCTTTACATTTATATCCATTATTGTAACTTTAGATTATGCACCCTAGGATACATGGTATATACAATTAGGTTCTTAGCACTCTTGCTCAAGATTGTTTTTATTTCTCTGGATCGTACGGTGAGTATCATCGACTCACGGCATGAGATGCTTACAAAGGTAGCAAAGCACTAACTTGGGTAGTAAATATCCTTGACTCTCACAATGGTCGTCATATAGAAGCTCACACGCGGATATGAGGGTATTAGTTGCTTGTGGCGCACAAGCATAGATGTTTTGTTTTATGTGAGAGAGAAGCAAGTTGTGTACAAGGGAGAAGGAAATTACCCTAGAGATCCACACAAGGAATTACTCTCAAATTGAAAAAAATGACACCAGAAATTGCAATATGGAGATGTTTACTTTCGTATCACGGATTCATAGCCATTGTGATAGTTACAGTTAACGGGTAAATTATAAGTTTGCTTTCCCTAAGTAATTCTCTCTACCTTGTATGTATATCCATTATTGGAATTTTATACTTTGATCCTAGAATATATGATATTTATGATTAGATACCTGGTATAGCCCAATTATACAAACCAATTGTGACCGGATACATGTGATGCAAATGCCTTTTTTAGAATGGAAAGCAAAATAATAATAATAATAATAATAATAATAATAATAATAATAATAATAATAAAATTGAAAAACATGATTTTGTTCCTTCCCCAAATGTATTGATGAGCTTTCGAAATTAAATCATATTTCATTCAGTGTAGTGGAATCAAGGAAGAAACATATGGAAATGGAGAAAGAAAATTAGTGGCACACACTGTTACTCTGAAAACAAAGATAAATGCCAATCTGACCAGCAATAATTTTAACATAAAATAAACACTATTGAGCAAAGAAGCTACATATGCAGATTTTATTCTAGAATTTTCAAGCTCAAAAAAACCCTTCTACAGAAGCTAACAAACATAATGCAAATAAAGAAGTTATTCAAAACCCAATGTAAGACAGATGTAGAGCTAATTAAGGAAAAGTCAGTAGTTCAACTACTTCAGAAATCCAGTCGTAAATGATGAGAAAAAAATATTACTTTAAACCGTGATCCAATAGAAGAGAACTTGGATGACTTAGATGTTTCTTCAGGAAGTGGAGGGAATAAACCCGACACAAAGGGACATGCTGAAGCATTGAGTAAATCCTGATGTTCTGCCACCACATAATCTTTGTTTTTGTCTAAGAAATGATTGGCTTGATATGTTACCTATCAAATGGTAACACAGATGACAATCAATTACCATGTACATTGACATGCAAGTGGGGCATGATAAGATTACAGTTACCTCGCCTGCATAATGGCAGATTGTAAAATCTGTACGAGAAAGCTTTGGTTTGACAAATCTCTTGTTGATTTTAAATGTCTGATACAACTTCTGGGCAAATGTCTCATGTGTAGACTTGGGAAACATACTGTCTCACGTACCATTTAAAAGAAAATCTAGGTCAGTCACAAGCTCACAACAGTAAGATGTCATAAAAAAAACAAGTGAACTATCACAGTATTTTTTGTTCTTTTCTTTTGAAGAAGTACCAACGTAATCAATTAATCAGTAAAGGTGAAGCATCAAAAATAGTCAGAGTCTAGATGCATACCAAGCTTCATCAAGAAGGGCAATGATACCACCGGGTTTCTGAAGAAAACAAGAAAATTTATCACCAATGGCATTAGGAATGATTGAAAGCAAGTCCAGGTAGAGGTGAAAGGTCAATCATTCACTAATATGGAAAGTAAGAATATCAGGTAATTTTCTTAAGGAAGAGGATGGTAAAACACCTAATAACTTAGAAGTTTCCCATTTTTTTGAATATGATGTCACTGGAAAACAAAGATTTAATGGCAGACTGAGACCAATTTTTCATTTGAAATTAAGCCTTACTAAGATTGAAAAGCAAGCCCAAAGTCAAAGAATAAGTAAAGTGTGTGCCATCTGTCTTGTTTTGGCATGTTACAGATCCAAATTACCACACTGGAAGGCCATCAAAAACATAATAATGTACAACAAATTGCTCAGAGACAAGACTGATTAGTGACTGTATCAACTTTACAACTCTTGCAGTTGTACTCACAGTTTCACCATAAAGCATGGTTACTGCAGTTACTAATAAAATCCCAGCTATTGGGATAGTTTTCTTTGATTTAACTGCGTGACAATGCATCATTGGTGGCATCATTGTAATTAAAAAAAAATTATAAAAATAAACATTATTAGTGGTTGATCCTAATGGATTCATGTTGACTGAATTTATTTGTCAAGTTTGACAACATTGCATATAAACATTACTAAGGCAACTATGCCCCCATGAGTTGGCGCAATTGGTACCTACATGGGTGTTTGCTCCAATAGGTCTTGGGTTCCCAACCGTCACAAATTGCCTCATTGGGTGTCTGACCTCCTCTATGCCAAGGGCCGCTACGTTAGGACAAAATGATGCCTATCATTTACCTGCCTTTATCTTGCCATGGGGCCGGCGATACTGGCCGCTTGGGGTAAATGATATCACATTTTGCTCCAATTACTAAGAAAACTATGTGCCCCCACAAGCTGGCACATATGGTTTATGCAATGGTGTTGCCACATATAAGTCTGGGGTCAATTCCAAGCGAGTATGGAATGCCCACAGAATGCTCCGTTGGTTGCCTCACCCCATGCATGCGCTACTGTTGTTGGGCGAAACCCCTCGTAATTTACCCCTTCTAGGAAGTGTGGGGCCGCATCGTTTCACCTTTTGCCAAAGATTACTACAAAAACTACCAATGTTGGTTTCAAGCCCATGTGGAAAAAGATTGTGTTCTATCATAAATTAACAGCCAACATAAAATACTATACTGACCCTAATCAGCATGCACCTTAACCGCCAACAAAAAATAGCCTAGAGAAGGCCATTATTATTTTATTAAGTCTAATGCCATCATGAACTCAAATTGGAATTTATACATTTAGAACACATTTATTTTGACAATATTTATAAGATATGTTCAAGTTTTTAACATATAGGAGATTTATTTTGTAATCTAAATTTGTCTTTGTGATGATTTTGTGGTAATGCATTGTTATGTTTCTAAGACAATAAAGATTAATGGATGGCCTTCAATCGTGATACATACAGCTTGATTTGGATAAAAAAATTTAGTCCTGAAGTGATCTCAACCTCAAGCTTTGCTTAGATATGAGGAAATAGACTCTAGGAGAGCAAAAGGCCTTCAATGATCATCAACAATGCCAATCATGTTAGCTTTTCATGTACCTTCTCAATCAAGTCGAGAACATCTTGGTTATCAACAAATTCAATGTAGCTCCAGTCAATTTCCTCCTTGGTATACTCCTCTTGCTCCATTTTGAAAACATGCTGTACAAATCATCATAGAACAAAATCACACAACTCAAGGATCTCCAAGGTATCAAGAAGTTTCGAGTAAACCTGATTGAAATGTTGTTGCAGTTTTTCATTTGTAAAATTGATGCAGAACTGTTCAAAACTGTCACAAGCAAAGTGCATGAATGAGCAATTTCGTTGTTGTTGATACTTCAGATCAAAAATTAAAATCTCGAGCCGCTAGATACATCTTGTTCCGCCCACGGACCAGCACCGGCACAAAGCTGGCACGCCACAACGGACGCGTCTGAACGCGTTGTACAAGCCCAACGACGCGTCTGGATGAGTCGCATGAACCCAATGACGAGTCCGGACACATTGCACAAGCCCAACGATGCGTCCGAACGTGTCGTGCAAGCCCGACGATGCATCTGGAAGTGTCACGCGAGCCTGGAGACGCGTCCAGACCCATGGCCTGGCCCCGGCGACAAGTATGAACTTGTCAAGTGGGCCGCTTGTGCCCTGGGTCGTCAGAACAGAGGTAGGAGGGGTCATTTTTAACTTAGTATTTAATACATAACTTAAGTTAATAAGTCTAATCAACTCCTAGCTATGCTTGAGATAATTTAAATAGGCTCAATTAAAGCCTAATAAAATTATCTTTTATATATATATATAATTTTATTTTTTATATTTTTATTTTAAAATATTTAGATTTTTTTGTTAATATATTTTATATTTAAAAAGTACAATGACTATATCGGCACGGCATGATACAATACCGAAACTGTATCGTTCCGATCTAGGACTGAAACCTTGGTACGACTCGAGATTTTAAACCATGCTTTAGATAATTAAAACAGTGTCTCTCATAATACTGATGGCTTACCTATTACATTTGAAACTCTCAAAACCATAAATATCAAGTACTCCGATCAAATGTTTTGAATCTGGGTCTTGTCCAATTGATACATTAATTTTTTCGACCAACCTGTAAGCCACATATCAATCCAGAGTTGAATCATATCTCAGCTCAATAGAAACTTTACAGCAGAATATCAGCAGACAACAGAAGTTATCATTACCAATCAAATAAGCGGGAATAAATGGTTTTTGCTAACCCATCTCGGCTAACAATTGCAGAAGCAGGATCAAGAGTTCTGGTAATAATTTCTTCAGGTGTCACCATGACACGTTTAATCAAAGCATTTTCTAGACTTCGGGCATCACACCTGCCATAAGCATATTATAGCAGAATCTAAACATGTTATTAGTTAAAAGAATACCAGTAGCCATGCAAATAAGAATTATAGCATACATTAGGAGTTGAGCTGTCATGTTTAGATGGAATCTTGACTTCTCATCCTTGATAACAGATGAATCTATCTCTGGTCCCTTTGCAAAATCAACATTACCAAGATGGAGTATAGCAGCAACAACCCTGAAGATTGCCTCCTAAAACAATCACCAAAGTTCCTCATTGATGGGTACAATATCCTTAACATTGTTGACTAAAAAACAAGGGAAACCTTGAGAATTGTCTCTTTAGTAAAAAAAATAGTGAACAAAAAAAAAATCCAGGCATAATTAAAATTCCTCAAGATCAACAATATTTATATACCTGTTCTTGCTCACTTATTCCAACTATATCCATAGCCCTTCTAATTGCAATATACTCTTCAGCATCATCTACACCATCCAATTTAACACATTTGGACTGATTTAGATAGTGGAATGAGCTTGGGCTTCCCAATTTATACTTTTTGATATCCTGTCAAAATTAGTAGCATTCCATGTATACAAAAAATAACTTCAGCGGAAAAGAGGGACTGGCCAAAAAAGACAAGATTCTAATAGCATTACATCGATGAGTTCAGAACCATAGAGAAAGTACCTCATGAGGAGCAGCGCATAGAAGGTAAAAGCAGTGATAGTTTCTCTCAGGATCATTAATTTGGCAGACACGAGATCTTTCAAGCAAGTAGGTTCTAATAGCAGCGCCAGATATTCTCCCATTTTTGTCAAATTGGATCTCAACAAACTTACCAAAACGACTTATTGTCATGCCACAGAGAAATAAACTCAATTAGTTAGATGGAAATGATATACAAGTCTAAACTGTGGAGAAGAAATTACTTCCAGCAAAAGATGATCTTTTCAAAACATGGATACTCACAAAATGGTGGTGCAATGGATGCTAGATATTCTTTGGAAAAACAAAATCATAATCTGACATTGGAGTAAGTAAATATAAAGAAAATATACAAGTCTTACCTAGAGTTGTTGTTCCGAACAGTTTTTGCATTCCCAAAAGCCTCGAGAACTGGATTGGACTAATAAAAATAATCGAGAACTCAATTTGGATATTCATTTATTCTCTCTAGAAAGAGACAGTGAATTGTTTTAATTGTCTTACCTCCAAAACTTGTTGTTCGACAGTCCGTCCTTCAATTCCTGTCCGTCCACCTAAATATGCCAGATATCTCATAAGCAGTTTTGTTGTTTCAGTTTTACCAGCACCACTTTCACCACTGACCAAGATGGAGTTACTTTTTCCTTCATTAATCATTGCCCTGTTTCCTTATCACAAAGAACAAGTCAGAAAAACAGAAAAGTAATCATACCTTAGAAGTAGAAGTAGAACTAAAATAACCTATAAGCAACATCAGCAACAGCAAAAACATGGGGACTCAGCTCCCCAAATGTTGCTCCTTTGTATTGTTCCATCATATGGGTGTCATATAGATGCGGCAACCTTTGAAATGGGTTCACTGCAATCAGGATATTACCAGTGTATGTCTGTAAAGTTCAGACAATGTGGAGTTATGAAGAACTCTAATATTCCATTTCTCTGCTGGGAAGCATTTACCATGTGTCAAAGAAGTAGCTTACATAGATTTCGTTAAGCTCATAGCGTGTGGCCAGGTTTTGCAAAACCCCAGGTTCATGCAGATATGATAATTTTGTCATGTCATCTACTCCTCCTGGTGGAGTTTCTGTATCTTTAGGAAATACCTTCGAGATATTTGCCACGACCTTGGTGCAAATATTAAGTGCATCATTAGAAAAAAAAATTAACAAGCAACTTCCATTTCTACCCTGAATATCAAAGATAATATCCATGCCAATTGCCAATCAATTAGAGAATTTGAGCATAAACTAATAACAATAAATCACATGTGAAATTAAAGTGCAGTATTTAGCTTGTCCAAATTTCAGAAAAGACAAACCTTTATGCACCCTCTCACACCATTGAACAACAACCACTAAGTTTCTGATTACACCATCTAAAACTAATATGTGGAATTTTAGAAATGAGAACTCAACCAGATTCAAGACTCAAAGAAATCATTAGTGGGCTGTGAGATGTTGATGTGGATGTTTACCCGTTCACAATATGATAGACCCAGTTATAAAGAAAATCAATCCACGAAAAACAAACCAGCTCCAGATATAAAATAATATGTTACTTTCAGATAATCAAAAAGATTATCGAAAATAACTCATATCTTTAACAAATTTTGTCATTATTGCACCAAAATGTCTCCCCTTGTGCAAGATCCAATATCAATCTTGTGATATAGCAAAGTTGCATTGCATCAGTGTACTCACCTTGACTTTGCTCCAGTTATCCTATCTCTCAAACTGAAGTATTGTTCTTTATTTCATCATCAATTTCCTCTATCTCACATCTATCCTTTCTCTATTGGATGCATGATTTAGTGTAAATTTGTTTCTCTCTCTCTTCCAACACCATCTCATTTTCCAATTTTGAAGTAGATATTAGACTTAGTCTTTCATTCTTCTGAGTTCTGACATCTTCTCTCTATTAACAAGGTGTGTTCGCTTCAATTTTTTTTGTAAGTTTCATGATTTTTAGAGAAGGGGAGTTTTGGCACAACGGTAAAGTTGTTGCTTTGTGATAAAAAAATCACGGGTTCGAATCCTGAAAACAACCTCTTGCAAAAAACAGGGCAAGGCTACGTACAATGGATCCTTCCCCAGGACCCCGCATGGTGGTAGCTTCGTGCAACGGGCTGCCCTTTTTTTTTTTTTTAAGTTTCGTGATTTTTAGAAAAATAAAAACTTTTTGATTTTCATAGAAGATGTTTGATTTTCTCAAAAACTAAGAAAAATATTACAAAAAAAATAGAAAATAAAAAATCAAGTTCTGTTGGAAACCTACTCTCTTTCATATGCTACACTTCATATTAAATTGTCACCAATTTCGCTTTTGATTCAAAATAAAAATAAATAAGTCACTCACTCTCTTTTACTATCCTCTTTTCCCTTTTCTTGGACAGAATGTGACAACATTAATAATTCCATATCTTCCTTTGAGATTCTTGGAGTGAGAGAGAACCTTAGCGTAACAATAAACTTGTTGTGTGACCTTGTGGTCACGGGTTTGAGTCGTAAAAATAACCTCTTGCAATGCAAAGGTAAGCTTGTACGCAATAAACCCAATGTGGTCCGATCTTTCCCCAGACCCTGCATTGGCGGGAGCTTCTTGCACCGAACTACCCTTTTTTTTATTCTTGTTGCCACCCCAGTATCAAGTCAAAAAAATGAACATACAAAGACATGGAATAGATACCCAACATTTTAACCATATGGCCAACCTAAACATTCTCTATAACTTAACCATTCAGCAACAAACAATAAATTGTAAAGATGTGGTGATGAAAGATTTTAGGAAGTAAAAAAAGGTAAAAAAAAATAAACATTTGGAAAATTATAGTGATACTTGGTCAATTCTTTGTGCAACATACCATTTTTCCATTAGTTGTGCGCACATGGACCTTGTGACCACTAATCTGAAATACCTCACCATCAATCCAAGCCACACTTGGATCTTCAATCCACACATGAGAACCTACAATAATATTGTCTGGGCTTGCCTGAAAACAAGTAGGTTAAAACCATGAAATATAATAAAAAGAAATGAACTGTTAAAAATAGCAAAGTTCTACTTCACAAAGTACAGCATTGAAATCTAGAGGAAGCCAACAGATGAGGAATTTTCTTCCGGGGGCATCCCATCGTACCCATCCAAGACAACAGCTATCATTGGGATACCTCAAGTAACAAGTTCCAACACCCTACTAACCAGGTACTTGCCAGTTGGGAGATAGTGACTTTCATTCAACTCATTTACTTGGACAGAATTGAAAGGAAGCATTGTGCTTATTAGACTTAAGGCTCTTTCCATCCAATTCCTACTTATTTGAAAAAGGGAAAATGGAGGAACTAGAAGGACGAAAGTACATTCCTCACCTTGAGTACGCAGCAGATCTCATTTCATATTACTCAAATTTATCCCTTTTCTTCTCGTTTCCATCACAGTAACCAGAGAATTGAGATACAAAGAAGGAAACTAGAGAAAATACATACTGATGAAGCCTAGCATCTCCACTACACAGTCCTATTATTCATCAATTAGTACAAATTGATGAGGCAGTAAATAAAGCCCCCGCATCTGGCAACAAAGCCTATGGGACGAAGAAAACTGAAGAGGATTGGCGATTCAATACCATCAGTTTCAAAAATTCCAAATTCAGAACTTTAGTAATCCGAATATAGAACTTAAGTCCCCGTAAACTTCCTCGTTTACCTTAATACTCCGAATGTGCAATCCTTAAGCCGACAAGTTCTTAGCCATAAGAAGCAAAGGAACAAAAGGAAAGGCCATAAAAGGCGCGTTTTTCTTGTACTAAATCACAATATTCAACGTGACATAGTATGACGATGTAAATCCAGAATCTACCAGTCCGCTTATTCAACAACATGTACAAGCCAAAGATGCCCTACCCGCCATCCCGATTTTCCCCAAAAAACAGCCGAAGTAGCGTGAACAAAGGACCGAACTGGACATCAAAAAACTAGAAAGGAGGTCAGCGATTCAGTACCATGAATCATCCACCCGGGATCAGCCCTAATTCTTTCAATACTGTCCTCTCCTCGTCCTCTCTTCCTTCGCCTTCTTCCTGCAGGCGTATGACTAGGGCCTGAGGAGGCGAGCGAGCTGGGACGGCATCAGAATCGACCCGAGGGCTCGAGGTTTTCGCGGAAGCAAACGCAGTCGTAACTCGCAAATGCTCGACGGAAGAAAGAGAGAGAGAGAGAATGGTCGTAGAAGACATTTGATCAACGAAATTACTTAAATACCCCTCCTTCATAGTTGCAGTTGGCAGTTCGAAATTGAACTGAATTAAATAAAGTATAAAATTAAGTTGTTCGTATTTAATTTAATTTATTTTTTTTAATTTGATTTAGCAGTCTATTATTTTCTTCCAAAATAGAAAGTCACTGGAATAATACTAAATCATTTCTTTATTCCTTTGAAATATTCTAATTGAAATAACTAAAAAACAATTATAAAATATTATTTATATTTTAATAGCACTTAATATAAATAAATAGGGTGTTGGTAATTAAAGAAATTAGGGGCGCAAATTGAGAAAACTTAGCGGCGTGATATTTCTGCTGTGGACTTGTGTGTCATTTTTAAACTTGGAGAGGCTCCATGTCAAAAGAGCACGCGGCGTCTCCCTCCGGCGTTATGGGAAGCATGGTCTCGCGCTCCGGCAGACCTTGCGATATCGCACGCCGCCTGCTACGCAGAAGCAACGCCACTTGGTCCCTCACGGTCTCTCAGACGAAGTCGATCACGGCGCACGGCAAGTCCGGTGACGTTGACAAGGCCTTGGAGCTGTTCGACCAAATGCCCCACAGAAACCTGGTCGCGTACAACGCCATGCTCTCCGTCCTTATCGATTCCGGACGATTGGATTCCTCCTTGCAATTCTTCTCCAGGATGCCTCTCAAGAATTCCAGGTCGTACACGTCGATGATCACCGGGATGGGGAGGTCCGGTCGCGTCAGGGAAGCGCGACGGCTGTTCGATTCGATTCCTTCGCGCCACCGCAATGTGTTCGCTTGGACAGCCATGATCTGTTGCTACGCTCAGAACGACGAACCTCTCCGAGCCGTGAAGCTGTTCACGGACTCCTACGGCGATTTCTCCCAGTCGAAGGTGGCACCCAATTCCCATACTTTTAGCCTTCTGCTCAAGTCTTGTGGTTCCTTGAAATCTCTCGTATATGTGAGGCAGTTCCACTGTATGATAGCGAAGATTTTGGACTTAGAAACGAAATGTTGCATCTTTGTTCAGAATGCTTTGGTGGATGCATACGCGAAATTGGGATGCTTGATCGATGCAGAGCGTGTCTTTGGTAGGATGAAGTGGAAGGATTTGGCTTCATGGAACACCATGATGGACTGTTACACCCACAACTTGTTATTACATCAAGCTTTTGAGATCTTCAACTCGATGAAAGACAAGGATATCCTTTCATGGAACATTATGATGTCTGGTTTACTTGAATCTCGTCGTGGATTAGAAGTTCCAAATCTATTCCTTTCTTTGTCAAGATTATACCCGGAGAGTAAGCCCAATTCATCAACGTACAGCATAGTCTTATCTGCATGTGCTACTCATGCAATGCTCGAATTTGGAAGGCAGATACATTCTTGCTCTTACAAAATCAGTTTATACCCATATAATATTTTTGTTTCCAACGCCTTGGTCACCATGTATGCCAACTGCGGACTGATGAAAGAAATGGTGGAAGTGTTTGATGAATTGCCAAACAAAGATGTGGTTTCATGGAACTCAGTGATACAAGGTTTTGGGCAGAATGGGGAAGCTCGAGAGGCCCTGAATTTGGCAAAGAAGGCGTTAGATTCTGGTATGTTTAATGCGAACACCTTTACTGCTATATTCACCAGTTGCAGCCATGGTGGCTTGGTTATTGAAGGGTTGGATTACTTTAACTCCATGAGGAGGAAATATGGCATAGAACCAAATTTGGATCATTATGTTTGTGTAGTAGATTTGCTTGGAAGAGCTGGCATGGTGAAGGAAGCTAATGATCTGTTGGGAAGCATGCCTTTTCCAGCAAATTCTGTTGCATGGTCAACTCTTCTCAATGCATGTTCGCTACATGGGAGCGTAGACATTGGCAGAGTTGCAGCACGAAAACTGCAGATGATGGAGCCTGGAAGTGTAAAGAGCTACCTAGCACTGGCATCTGCTTATAACAGGACTGGAAATGAAGGGGCTTCTTCGAAACTTCTTGATCCTATAGTAGAAAACCATACAGTAAAGGAACATGGATCCAGTTGGGTTATCAAAATGTAGAATCTTTCATGGAATTGAACTGTCATCCCACGTCTGCTGGTATATAGTTCGAGGAATGGATATAGTGTGTGATTTACCATTGTACATGTTACAAGGAATATGTATTGTTCAAACTCACAGAAGAAATTCATCTTACAAGGACTAAAAGGAGAATTGGAACGATTACTTGATGGAAATAAAGATGTTGATTGAGAAATATTTGTTTGGCTTCTGGCATGTCTGAGGAGATTCAATAGAATTTGCACTTCCACAAAGCTTGAAGTTTGGGTTTTCAAGGAAAATCAGGTTCATCTTTTGGTAGGTATGATATTCCTTTAGAAGAAATTTTTCATTAGAGTTCCATTAGGCATGATGAATGTTTTATTTTGTTGATTTCACTGTCGAACTTGCAGAGTCTCTGTTGTTTATTGTGTTTCTTACAAAACAATTCACAAATCTACAACAAATAATCATGTCATTTGCAGAATTATCTAGATTGTTATGTTAGCTAATCGATTTTCTTCAGGGCTTATGTTAGTTTCAACACCAGAAGAGTAGGAAAACTGAAGTTACTCACCTGTTGGGAATTTTGATAGTGTCTTAGTAGAACTACCTTTGCATGGATGAAGATAAATGGCTAGATAGGTCTGCCAAGCAAAAGACTAACAAAGTTAATTTTGGTATTTGATAATTTTGCAGCAACACTTTGGAAAATAATGTAGCTGGAAAAACTAGAGCAACCTTGCCGTGACTTATCTGCATAATTCCATGAACATTTGAAGAAAGCATTTACTTATTCCATCAAACAAACTGTAGTTCCAAAGGTAATTAAGTTCAAGTTTCAGCTCAAAACAATACATGTACACAAACTTGAAATTTATTCTGATTTTTTCTGGCATCATGAGGAGGAAATCCATTCCTTAGAGACCATAGCTTCCATTCTCATCATGAGCAACTCAAAGTGGTCATTTGTCATGCAGAGGTTTAGGCGAGTGTAGCGGTTATCTCCTTCAAACAACTTACCAGAACCCGATATGATGTTGAATTTCCTCATAACAGCTTGACAATCCTTATCTTCATCCATCTCACACTTCAACCAAGCATAAGCTGCATTTTAAGAGTGTCATAAACTCTAACAATTGACATGAAACTGCATTGTATTAGTTACCTGGGGTAGGATCTCGGACCGTTTTGAAATAGCTACAATAGTTAGGAGAGAATGGATGAAGAGAGAAGCGATCAGATGTTGCGAGAAGCTTATGCAATTGGCTCCACCTTGCCTTCAGAGTAGTGTAACCAAATTTGAAGATGTCTCCTGCTCCCTTCTCCGATATCATCACTTTGATTAGCTTTAGAACTCTTAGTTGAGTGTCAGGAGAAACCATCACGGCATTCGAAGTCATATATTCTGCAGCTCTCTGGTATATTTTCTCATCTTTTATTGCTGCCCACCTGCATAGAAAGTGAAAGCACAGCACAAAAACCAGTTTATGTCATTGAATTTCTACTTACAGTCTTTGAATTACATAAACCAATAAATTTGCTGTAGCAAAGAAGTTCTACTAGTTCTTCATTTTTGTGATTACTAACAAACAAGAAAACACTTACCAGCGATCTGATTGAAAAGGGGGAGATTGAACCTACCAGAATCCAATGCCGGCGTGGCCCGTGATCTTGGATATGCTAAACAGCATAATGCCTTCATCTGCTGGTGCCGCAATGGGGTAATAATGAGGCCAATAGTAGGAACGGTCAAAGATCACCGGCGATCCACCATCGCCTTCTCGAGCATTTAGCGAAGTAACATGCTCGACAACATTTGGCGGAGTTGAGGAGTTGTTGTTGGCAGAGACAGCGTGAGCCAGGGCATTGAGGAGCTCCGCCGGATGAGAACCGAAGACGATGAACTTTCCATCGGTCATTGCATTGGAAGCCGCTTTGTGAAGGAGATGAATGTGCCTCTCTATCTCGCCAGAGATGATCCTGTGGCTGTCCCTGGAATTCATGGAATGCCATCCCGGCAACACCACTGAGCTTCCAGCTGCGTGCTGCTTCCAAAATGGCTCCAGGAAGAGAGAATCCTCTCTGTGGAAATAGATAATTCCTAAATATTCACCGATTTTTGATTAAATTAGAAAAATTAAGGATTAAATTACCCGTCGGCGTCGACGGCGCAGTCGAGCACCGGCCAGGAGCAGTCGTCGCCAGTGTAACAGGCTTCGCATTCGCATACCGGGGTTTCACCACTGAGGACGAAGGCGCGTCCGTGGCCAGAGCATCCGGCGGCGGCGGCGGCCTCGGCCTCCGTGGTGGCGTAGCGGGCCCAGCCGGGGGCCGGCTGGTGGAAGGAGAGGAACAAGTAGCTGGCGAAGAAAACGTTGAGGAATAAGGAGAAGAAGAGTGGGAGGAGGAGCTTCAGCCCCGGACGGCGACGCCTGCGGCCGCCGGAGCTGGGCTGTGACTCGGCCGCTGCCACGGCGGTTGAACTGGAAGCCATCGTCAACTTCAGACGTTTGCTTGAGCTTCCGATCTGATCCATTAATTACTCATTGTTTCATTACGCAAAGTTTTGAAGAATATTCCACGTAAGGATATTCCTTTTTTTTTCTCTGGCTATTGCGATAAGATTTCTAAGTTGTTATCCAGATTTATTTTGGAAGTCGGTAGAAAATTTTTATTGAATAGAATGATCATCTTAGACTAGTCAATAAAATTAATTAAATTTATCATTTTTTTTCTCATTTTATTTTTATATAAATATTTCATATAAAAAATACCAATTACAAATATTCTGAATTACTTATTTACACTATTTTACTATTTTATTAAAAATCTCCCCCTTTACTAACTAATTTTGGTAAAGTTTAAAATGAATTTACGTTAATATCCTTTTTTCTATTCACACTAAAAATAATTTCAAAATTTATTAGTAATTCCACAAGCAAAATAATCAGTGATCTAGAGTTCAAGACTCAACTGCGACGTATTATTATGAATTTTTTTATCATTAATTTTTTCTAGTTGTTTTATATAAAAAAAATATAATTTTCTTTAGTCCCATACCTTAGAATTGACAATGTTAAGAAAAATATATTTTTTTTAGTTTTTTTTACTAAGATAATTATAATATTAAATTAAATTAATTTTTTTCGTATGGAAGCTTGTTATAGTAATTTGTTGTTGGTATTCTCTAGGGTCACCCTTGCATTATTGTACTATTGCATGAGTCTGATGAATCTTATCCAAATAATTAATTCTTCATTCTGAACGTGCCATTCGAAAATCCAAACAATTCGAATTTTCAAAGATTCAAATAATTTAGATTTTTAAAAGTCAGGTATTTTATCCTAATGACTCTACTAATGACTCTACTTTAGTATTTTAATACTAAAATTCTTTAATTAATATAATTTAATTATAAAAGATATTTCAATATATTATATTATATACACGACGTATGTACGATCACTAGTAAAATAAAAAATTCATCTCATTTTTAATATGAAGATTCTGTAAATAATAAAAAAAAATAATAATAATTTGGAAAGCCATTCGTTCACACGATGAAACCGGTTTATTTTTTAATCAACTAATAACGGCCGACATATGAATAATACGGAGATATATATAATAATAATAATAATAGTGACACCCGCCACGTTAGACCGCTACCAACCGCCACCGCTCGCGCTCATTAGTCAACAATGCGCACGTGATCCGCCGTCAGATCCATTACCAAATCTACCCCTTTTTCATTAGATTTAGCCATTCAGCCCCTCCCGACAGTAGCTTCGATATACGCTATTAATTTACATTTTTTCCTTCTTGTTTTGTTATCTTCCTCTTCGCCTATCTCCTATAAATAGTGCAGGGCGATCGAGATAAACCTACTGAGAATCAAGGTAGGTGATGGAGGCAGAGAAAGGGAAGCAGGAGGAGAGATCTAGGTTTAAGAGGATTTGTGTCTTCTGTGGAAGTCAACCGGGGAAGAAGACAAGCTACCAGCAGGCTGCCGTGGAGCTCGGAAATGAATTGGTAGCTCACCATTTTTTTTTCCAGTTTTTTTTCAGAATCATTCAAATTCAATATATAGTTAACGCATGTACCTAATTACGATATCTGCAGAATATATTAACTACATGTTTCCATTTAGTGATCAAATTACTGGTGGTTTAATTTTTATTTCTGAACAAAAGTTTGAGTTTATGATCTAGCTATATTCTACTGTGAAACATCATGAGTGTTTGATGCATGGTTTTTATATCATGTAGGTGAAGAGTGGCATTGATTTGGTGTACGGAGGAGGGAGCATTGGATTGATGGGGCTTCTTTCTCATGCAGTGCATGATGGTGGTCGTCATGTTCTAGGGTTTATATTCTCTCTCTCTCTTCCTTCTCTTCTCTTCATGGTCTCTCTTGGTTTAAGGGTTTCATAAATTTCTTTTAGTTTGTTCTCTTTTGTGCAGGGTGACCACGAGTTCTTTGTTGCCAAGCGAGGTAATTAATGATACATATATGTGTTAAATTTTACTCTATCCATAATATGAATTGAAGGATTAAAATTAACGATTTACTATTTTGCAGGGTTGCAAAAATCTTGTTTGGATACTTTTTCTTTCATTAATTTGTCCATTGAAAATGCTCCAACTGGTCTTTTGTTTAAAGAGATTCCAAAAGTAAATGTCTTTTTAGTCAAAATTAAACATGAAGCAACGTTCCACATATTCCTTGGAAAAAAAATCACAGAATCTTGTTTTTTAATGTCGTTGGACGGAAAGGATGGTGTGAGAATTCAAATTCTTTTTTCATTTCAGTTTGTTCTTCGGCATCTATGCTTTTCTTAACATGTGGTTATTGTTTGTAACTAGCACTCTCTTAATTCATTGGTATTTACTTAATTTCGTCAGATAATTAATCAGATTTGTCTCATTGATCCAATTGCAGTTAACCGATCAGGCTGTCGGAGAAGTGCTGACTGTGGCCGATCGGCATGAACGAAAAGCCGAGATGGCGCGCCGGGCAGATGCCTTCATTGCACTCCCTGGTTTAATTTAATTAGTGTTCACTCTTCTTTGATCTCCTTAATGAACTAGCCCTCTCAGGCATGCATTGATGTGGTTCTTGTTCTATAGGTGGATATGGAACGCTCGAAGAACTTCTTGAAGTCATTACATGGGCTCAGTTAGGGATTCACAAGAAACCGGTAAAGTTGATTGTATGATTTCATTCTATATATGATCCATTCTAAGTATGTTCTGTTTGCAAATTGGCAGGTTGGGCTGCTAAATGTGGAAGGTTTCTATGATTCTCTACTGTTGTTTATCGACATGGCCGTCGCGGAAGGGTTCATAAGCGAGGCTGCTCGGCACATCATCATCTCCGCTCCGTCGGCGAAGGAGCTCGTCGGAAAGTTAGAGGTAGCTAAGAAGTTGGTAATTCAGTTAATAAAGATTGAAATAATAAACCTTGAAATGAGCTTTTGCAGGATTACACTCCTCAGTATGAAATAAACTTGGTTTGGGATGCCGATGACCAGCCACTGAAACTCACCCTTTGAGATACAAAATCTATTGGATCAATCATCTAGTTTTGCTCTAGCCTGTTTGGTTATGTTATATGTATACACATGAGTCAAAAATATGGGAATAAACTATTTTGGGAGCTTGTTAGGTTTGAGGATCTATAGATGAAAGCGATATGAACACAGAATGTCATGTTTCCAGCTTTAATTATGGAGTGTTTGGTGTTGAATATTGGCAACAGATCGTTCGTGTTTATTCTTTGTCGGCAACATGATTGATTTAGCCTGGAAAACGCTTGATTGATTTGAGGCGTTCGGGTTCCTCAGTCTGCGGAAATGGTTGGATTGATCGAGGGCTTTTGAGGTGTTCAGTTTTGGTTTTATGTTGCAGGTGGTCAAATTCTTGAACAATTACTGTTTTTGTTTTTCGTGGTTTTAGTTTGACTCCATGCACAAGAAGCTGATAAGAATGCATATATAGTCTGGATAGGGACGTGGAGAATGTCTTGCACAACATATATATGTTCATCTCCTTCTCCTCTTCTTCTTGGACAAGAATGATAGGTTCCGTCTCATGCATATTAATAGAATGCCCCATTGTGGTCCCATTCGAGTCAGCAAGGTACCATATTTAATCATTGAAGGTAGACTGAGCCAAGCAGCCGAGATAGGAATGGAAAAGGAGATTGTGAAAAGGAAAGAGAGTTTATTGTGTTGTGGGGGAGTCTAGTCTTCCGTTGAAGGTTTTATGATATTATAATATATCATTGAAGTTATATATATATATATATATATATATATATATATATATATATATATATATATATATATATATATATATATAGCTGAGATAGGACGCTTATATATAGCTTCTTTCATGTTCGAACGTCGGGACATGTAAGAGGCGCTCAGGAGTATGTAGAGTAAGGATGTGAATATATATATATATATATATATATATAGAACTTGTGTGTTGCGGCGTGTTTCTTGTGGCTGCGTGCGGTGAAGTTGTCGTGGCGCTGCCACTGCCACGTCAACCAAGGCAATTATACAAGTTTGTCGCGTAAGGAGTGGGAACAAAACTCGGCCAACCCTAGCCGCCGCGAGTACCCTTCTGTCGTGCGAAGTTCACCCTGGCCCCGACCTCTCCCCTCTCCTGCCGCCGCAAGTCCCCTCTTGCCGCGAGCCCTAGCAGAAGTGTCGAGCTCTCCCTCTCTTCGGCGACAGGTCCTCTCCTGCCGCGAGTCCTAGCAGAATCGGCGAGCTCTCCCACTCTTCGGTGACAGGTCCTCTCCTCGGAGCCCTAGCAAAAGCGCCGAGCTCTCCCCTCTCCTACTGCGTCCTCTCCTCGGTGCCCTAACAGAAGCACCGAGTGTTGGATCGTGAATTTCGATAGAGGGGGGGATGAATATCGATAAAACTTTTCAAGTACGAGTACGCAGTGGAAAACAAAAAGAGAGAGCACGGCTAACAAAGTCGAGTTTTTTGGTTCAGAGCCTTTAGGCTGATGATGTCCCCTTGAGGAGCTCATAAGGATTATCATGTAAACTCTGCAGGTGGACTTAATCTGGCATAATAATAAAGTTGAGTGGTACTACTCTTGGAATCATATATTAATTAATTGAGTTGTCAGTAACTCATTTAATTAACGGACATACGATATCTTAAACACAGGGAGATTAACACACTCATGATAAGAAGGAGCTCATATTGTAATATGGGTTTGGTGCTGTAGTTCAATAATAACCCTTTAGTGGTATGAGTTATTATTGATGGACTTAAGTTGCGTGTTCGAGCCGAACACAGGAAGCTCAAGCTCATTAGGAGACCTAAACCAATTCCTCCTCTAGGTCCCTACTGTAGCCTCTATAAAGCCTCGCATCCACCAACAGAATTTGGTTATAAAAAATCAAAGGGAGATTTTTTCTAAACAAAATTCAGATATAAAAAATCAAAGGGAGATTTTTTCTAAACAGAATTTGGATATAAAAAATCAAAGGGAGATTTTTTTTCTAAACAGAATTCTGTTATTTTTCTTTCTTTGTAACCGACGGCAAGGGTTATAAAAAGGCAAGGCGGCACCCCCTTAACTTAACACAATTCTCTTCTCCTCCTTGTGGCCGGCGCCCCTTCTTCCCTTGCTAGGGCTGATGCCCCTCCCCCCTTCCTTGCTTAGGATTGGCGCCCCTCCTCAGTGCTAAGGGTCAGCGCCCCTCCTCCTTACTAGGGTCGGCGCCCCTCCTTGCTAGGATCTCTTGGTGGGCGGCGGATTGGAGAAGAGGAAGAAGAGAAGAAGGAAGAAGATTAGAAGGTACCTCATCCTAGAGCTTCTTTTTATGGCCGGCGGGTTGGAAATAAAGAAGAGAAGAAGGGTGATTTTGTCTTGGTAGATTATTGTCCACACGACGTCCAAGAAGAGGAGAGGAATACTGAAGATCAAAAGATCTTTATCTACAAAGGAAAGGTACAACTAGTTCTTTAATTCCGCTGCGTAATTAGTTTAGTTTTCTTTGTATCGATCTTGAATACCAACACAAGAGGTCAACGATCTTGTACTTCAATCAAGGTGTGCTTTGATCCATCAAGAACTTGCTTGATTGATCAAATACATGTCTGATCGAACATGTGGGTTGCTAGGAAAAATTCTGTACTACTATAATTTTTTGTACAGGGGAATTTAAACAAAACGGAATTCCAGTGCCCTTCATTATCATGCATAAATTTCCTAGGGATATGATTTACATTGACCATATTTCTATCATGATATCTAAAGCCAAAATTTTACATGGGTAAATAATGAAAATTATTCCTAGCATGCATGGAAGTATAAGAATTTAAATTCGAATTACACTTCAAGTTAGGGTATACCTCCCTTACCCTTGAAACTCCCCCTCGACTTGAGCTCCTCTTCTTCTTCTCTCACTTCTTCAATTGCTCAAACTTCTTGAGCTCTCCCTTCCTTAGGCATTTTGTGTGGTAGTGTCCCATTTCTCCACATGTGAAGCATCTAATGTACTTTTTCTCCTTCTTCTTCTTACAACTCAAATTAGATTCTAAAGAAATTGAATTGAGTTTAGGAGATACCTGCTTCTTACCTATTGACATCTACTCTTGTAGTGCCCCTTCTCATTGCATCCGAAGCAAATGATGTGATCTTTTGACTTCACTTTGGTGGAGATGCTCACTAGGTTGATTTCCAAGACTTCTTCTTCTTCTTCACTTGTCTTGGAATCTTTTTCAATTCTTGAGGATGTAGATGATACGTCCTCATCCTCCTTCTCCTCCTCGGATGTTGAGCATGGCTTAACTTCCAGTTTCTCCACCTCCTCTACTTGAGCAATTGGACCTATTTCTTTGGGATATTCTTCTTCTTGTGTAGACATAGGTTCTTCCCAAGGAACCTTCTTTATCTTTCTCCACAAATCGTGGCCATTCTCGTATTCAGCTACACGGCTCATCACCTCATTAGGCAAAATATCAATTAAAATTGATATTACCTTTGAATTTATTTTTGCCCGTGATGTTTGCTCTTCCATCCAATATCGCGGTCGGAGTTTCTTCCCTTTCTTGTCTTTTGGGACTTCTAACGATTTTTTGACCACCATCATGGTGTCTCAATCCTTATTGAAGAAGACCTCCATCTTCATCATCCAATATGTGATGTCCTCTATGCTTCCTCCTTTAAAGTTCGGAGGTTCAATCAAGTCGGTCATCTTTAAAACTTGCTCTTCTTGGCGGTTAGTCCGACGGAGAGTGTCCTTGCTCTGATACCACTTGTTGAAAGATTTTATATGACCGGCTAGAAGGGGGTTGAATAATTGGTGCCCCAAACTCGATTGCTTCCTATGTATTCGTTAGTGTGCAAGCGGAAATACAATACAAAATACAAATACAAAAGCTAAAGATAAAGAAAGACAAAGCAAATCACTACATGTTATTTAACGTGGTTCAAAGATAAGACTCATATTCCATGGTTGTCCATAAGGTGAACGATCATAATCTGTCAGTAGATGACTCCCCGACAAATTTTGACTAACTCACGTAGCTCCTTGTGCGTGGAGAAACTTCACCACAACTCTCACAAGAATACATGAAACGTTAGGACATAGGTAGACTACTAATAGGGGTTAACCACCTCTATTTCGTCAACCTTAACCAAGCTTCCAAGCCTTGGTTATATAGACCACGGGTTGGAAAACCCCGCCTACAAGTCGATTGGTGAAAGTGTTGGTCGACTGCCCTCTATGGAGATTCGACTGTTACAACCCAACGTGTTAGATACAGTAAAATTAAATAATAAGTGTTATTGAAGAAATAATCTTATTGGATTTTTCATAAATTTTTAGAAATTTCTCGAGATTTAAACATAGTTTGTATGACTCGTTTTGAGAGGATGAATCGGTGGACCTAGGTGGAGGCCTGTTTGAAACACCATTTAAATGAGAGTTAATTAAGGAAGTAACTTAGACTTTGATTAAATTAAACCTAAGTTGGGTTTAGGTATAGAGATTTCTTCTCTTCCTGTACCTGAGCCCTTCTCTCGATCCATCGCTGACAAACTCTTCTCCTCCCGATCCTTCGCCGCCACCACTCGATCGCCGACACTAAGCTCTCTCGACCAAGCCACACCACACGGCACCATCGGATCACCGAGAGCACCAGCGACGCTGCTCCTCCACTTCCGGCCAGCTATCGCTGTCCCCTTCTCTGTGCCTGATCTGTGCCCTAACTGCCCTCGTGGATGCTGATCAACCTTCTCCTCTATGTCGCTGTGATCGTGCCGACGCCCATGAGCTTACAACCGACAACGGTCCCCTATTCGAGAATGCCTCACCATCGTCGAGTCTTGGCTACCATATTGCTAAGATTCCAACCGACCTCTCCTCAAATTTTGATCGGCGCCTCCCTGATGTCGTCGTCATTCGACCATTGCAGGCGGGTCTTCAACGAAGAAGGGGAACCCAAGCCCTAGTATCGACCCCTTGATGCTACTCTCATGTACCCCGGCTCCGACCACAACTTGTGCACACCCTCACACTCTCAAAGACTCTCTACCGATCACTGATGCACCTTGCTGCCACATCTTGAGAAGGCAGCGACTTCACTTGGTCTCGACCACCATCTCCGGTAGTGAGTTGCTCTGACCGTGAGTAGTGCATTGAATTTGGAGGACTTTGTTTCGGGACAAGCGTTTCTACGTAGGATTTCTGGACATGGTCTACGTATAAAAGCGGATACTTCTTACTTTGACTTTCTTTAGTTCTTTGGAACTCGATGCATGAGCTATTTTTTTGGATAAGGACTGCTTTACCTTGACTCCACTCGTAATATTTCCTATGTTTGATACTTCCACTCAAACCTTTGAGATATTCATTTCTATATCCATACAGTCTCTTGATGTCATCTATGATATTTAGCAGATATTGAATACTAACCTTGTATGCTTTGATTGTTGTTTATTTATATACCGTATTGAGCATGCTGGCTTCATGTAGCATACTTGATTCCTGTTTATATGTATATAATGATTGTTGTATTTTGCGTATCATATCATTGCACGCATGTTAACGACAAATTCTCTCTTGCGATCGAGAGAGTCATTGACTAGGGTCGTACGCTAGGCCACTCGAGAGAGTAGTAGCTGGAGTAGATGTCGCTTGTCCTGTCATGCCCCCACTCACTCACTCAGGGGTAGTGATGGCCGGAGTTGCGAGCAGCAGGGACCTCGTCGCAGATGTAGCTAGTTAGCTACAATACAACTGTCCCCTCGGTTACTCGAGAGTAGTGGTAGCTGGAGTGGTGTACAGTTTGTCACTGACCCGACCTCTCGACCATACAAGGGTCATGGTGCAAAGGGGTGGGCGGGAGTGACCATCCGTGCATACGTTGTTATTATTATACTTGCTTATGCTGCTGTTTGTTTATTTATGCAGTTCTCTTGCTATATCCATGTGATATACTTACTTATATTGAGTTATATACCTGTTGCATGTGCTTAGACACTGATTTACTCATTGGTAGTATATTTCACATGATACCCTTGTAGTTATGAGATGTACTGTTGCAGATCTTTGCTACTTTTGACCTTCTATTACTAGCCTAGGATATGGTTTCAGGTATGAGTATTATTATGATATCACTTTAGTATCTGTTATTTTCCCTACGAGACTGTATACCTTTGTATCTCTAGTTCTTTATTATGATCATGCACTATCTGTCTATTACCCGCTGAGTCTTAGTACTCACCGCCCCGTAAACTGGTTTATTTCACCATGTAGCAGGTAAAAGATTTATGGAGTCGCCTGAAGATCCTGTCCGCCAGTCCCATGTCACATCGAGCGACTCTTCCGTTATTGCTTCCGTTCTTGCTATTGGCTTTCGACTTATTCATGTATTTGTATCTTTTGTTTGGAGTTCTGCTTTGTGATTTCTTATATTTGGTTTGATATTGTGGTGTCAAGCCGAGTCGGCTCGCAGTTAGTTGTATTGTGATTTTGTGATTCCCGCTGTGTTTTTTTTGCAGCCGTGTGAGTTGTTTAATATATATAACCTCGTGGTTGTGATTGTTTTATTCCAACTGAGTGGGCTGAATATATAACTGTGTGGTTGTGTATATTTCAACTGTGTGAGCTGATGTTTATGGTTATATGGATATGTATGTATGCTTCAAATTGTCACTAATACAGGGGAGATGTTGTCGGATTTTCATCTAGCAGAGACTCCTCTAGAGCATGACACAACGACTTGATATCAGTCGATTGGTGAAAGTACTAGTCGACTGTTCCACACTGGTCGAGAGAACAGAAGCATTTTGTTCACTCCCAGTCGACTGTCATTTCCATCAGTTGACTGATACTCCGAGTACAATCTCTCAGCACTCAGACTCTCACCCTTACAACTCACTTGACGCTTCTTTGCAGCCTTGACCTCTTGCCTTCAAGCCTACTTCCTTTGGCTTTCGTCCCTCGGATGCACCCAAGCCCGCGGCTCATCTCATATGCCTTGAAGTCGCTTCCCTCGGCCCTTGTCACTGCTGCATTGTCCACGGTCCCTCGGATGCTACATCCTTCGCCGGACCCTGAAATCATCAACCTGAGTCATATGTGTATCCTGTAAACCTGCACAAATCAAATACACATATCAAATACAAGGGTGAACCTAATTTTAACCCTTTGCCCAACACCAAAATACATAGTCGCACGGACAATTGGGATTGCTCCAACAACTCCATCCACTTATGCTCCCTTTTATTTCTTCCTCTCCGCGCATTATATTTCGCCTAGTGGTTTACCCATGATACCTTTCGGGTACAAGCTTGGTTTGTCGTGACCAATCCATGTTTGGTGTTGATCGCGGTCTATCATTATATGTTAGGAAATAGACGTCAATCATAACCTCAAAACACCGTTAGAATGGATGAATTTATTTTAAAAAAATTACTTCAAATGTAGAACCTAATATCTCTTTTTCCTAATCGAGCAACCCATTCAAACTTAGTCAAGCCAGCACTATGCTGGCTCGACAACTCGAGCACTCAAACTAAGTAGCTGAGACACTCAACCTCAACAACTCGACACTCAGCCGACTCAACGACTCAGTACTCGATCGACTCAATAGCTTGGCACTCGATTGACTTGGCGACTCGGCTGTTGGGTTTTTCGGGCAACGAAAACCGTTTTTCGCGTCGCGGAAACCCCGAATCGCCCAAGCCACGGATCTCGTGCAAGGTAAAACCGAACGAAAATACGAGTACGAGTTTGAAAAACTTTAATCTACAGTAGATCTACATAAGGATAAACCATTTATACCTTTGTAGCGAAGCCCTTCGCAATCCCGCTTGTCCTTGGTTCGCCGGATCTCAAAAGTGTCAAAGTAGACACTTCTCTATTTGTATCCACACAAGCAAGAGATGGAGAAGAAACCTTAGAGTGTGCTAGCACTCAAGCAAGGTCTCGGCAAGAAGGAGAAGAGGGAGAGAAGAATTGTGAGCAAGAGGAAGAAGATGAAAACCAATCAGCCTTGAATGAAAAAATAAAACATTCATTTTACACTCAAAGTGGCCGGCCACATTAAACCTTGTAACCCCCATGGAATATCAAGAGTCACAACTCTTGGTAACTCCCATGAGGTGGCATTTGGTCAAGTCAAACTTGACCAAATGAAGAGGCATTGATGATGTGGCATTGGTCAAGTCAAAGTCAAGTCAAAAACATGACTCTTCATCTTCCTACTTAAGTCAAGTCAAACTTGACCACTTCTATCCCTTGGTTGATCTAATCTAACCATTGGTTCAAGCCAATTTTAATTTAATAAATCTCTATTCATTGAATTAAATTAATTAAATGAGTCTAAGTCCAAATTAGACTCACTTAACACATGAACCAACTTGAGTCCAACTCAATTATCCTACTTTGGATTACTCTTAATCTAATTTGGTTCATCATATGAACCTAATCATTTAGGTTCATCAAATGAACCTAGTCTTCATTTATTTGCCCTTAGTGTGTGACCCTATAGGTTCTTGTAACGTTGGCAATGCCCCTAAACCCATTTAGGAGCATAAGTAATGAGCGGTATCTAGCAACACATCATTACTACCCAAGTTACAAGAATGTCGAGATCCGACATCACCTTGTGACTACTAATTGTGACTCCTCACAACATGTGACATTGTCCTTCTATCCTAGACATCTAGATTGATCAATATGAGGCATAGACCGTGTCATCCTCTAATCAATCTAAATCTTGAACTCCAAGTAGACTCACTCGATCAAATGAGCTCAACATCTAATGTTGACTCATTTGGGCATGGTCATGCACTTAGTGGTCTCACTCTATCAAGAATAGCGATGTCGCTCCCGTCATATGGGAGGGATGATCCCATCTACATCACTCACATCCCTCTGCATAATTCGTTATATACCCAGTAATCGCCTTTATAGTCCACCCTGTTACGGGTGACGTTTGACGAAACCAAAGTACATAACTCCTTATGTAGGGATCCATGGTGACTTCAGGTCAAAGGACTAATAGTCATACTAATAGCCACATGAGAAAGTATATGATACTCATATAACGATCCATGATACTTTCTCATGGCGGGTCATTCAGTATACATTCTCTAATGCATACCCATGTGTCAGCTTGATATCTCTATATCCATGACTTGTGAGATCAAGTCATTGAGTTGACCTACATCCTAGTCTTATTGTATTAACATTGTCCCTGAATGTTAATACTCGACTAGGAATGATTTAGAGTAGTGTCCCCTATATCATCTCACTATCGATTCAACTAATCGATTGATATAGGTATGAACCTTCTACTCAAGGACGCTATTATACTTAGTCTATTTGGTACTAATACAAATAAGTATAATAACCAAACAAATGCATTTATTAATATACAAGAATATGATACAATGAGTCCATACAATCATCAAATGATTGGCTCTAGGGCTCTAACTAACAATCTCCCACTAGCACTAGTGCCAATCAGTATAGGCTCTAAGGCCTAATGACCTAGTGTGACCATCATGCTTCCTCTGTGCCAAAGCATTGGTCAAGGGATCTGCGATGTTAGCCTCTGTAGGTACTCTGCAAATCTTCACATCTCCTCTATCGATAATCTCTCGAATGAGATGGAAGCGCCGTAGTATGTGCTTGGTCCGCTGGTGTAAGCGAGGTTCCTTCGCCTGTGCTATAGCTCCATTGTTGTCACAATAGAGCTCAACTGGGTCAGCGATGCTAGGAACCACCCCAAGTTCAGTGATGAACTTGCGGATCCAAACTGCCTCTGATGCAGCAATGTACTCGGCTTCTGTTGTAGAATCAGCTACTGTATCCTGCTTCGAACTCTTCCAGCTGACAGCACCACCATTAATGCAAAATACGAACCCCGACTGCGATCTATAGTCATCCTGGTCGGTCTGGAAGCTAGCATCACTGTAACCCTTTACAGCTAGTTCATCATTGCCTCCATATATCAAGAAATATTCTTTAGTTCTTCTTAAGTACTTAAGAATATTCTTAACCGCTATCCAGTGACTTTCACCTGGATCTGACTGGTATCTGCTCGTCATGCTCAAAGCATACGAGACATCAGGTCGAGTACATAGCATGGCGTACATGATCGATCCTATGGCTGAGGCATAAGGGATCTGATCCATGCGGTCTCTCTCCTCTCTAGAAGAGGGACCTTGAGTCTTCGAAAGACTCACGCCATGTGACATCGGCAGAAATCCCTTCTTGGAGTTCTGCATGGCAAACCGAAGGAGTACCTTGTCAATGTATGTACTCTGACTTAGGCCAAGCAATCTCTTAGATCTATCTCTATAGATCTGTATCCCTAGAATGCGGGATGTCTCACCTAAGTCCTTCATTGAGAAGCAACTCCCTAGCCAGGTCTTGACAGACTGAAGCATAGGGATGTCCTTCCCAATGAGTAGTATGTCATCCACATATAATATGAGGAAGACAACTATGCCCCCTACAACCTTCTTGTAGACACAATGCTCATCTTCGTTCTTGATGAAACCAAACTGTTTGATCGCATCATCGAATCGAAGATTCCAGCTCCGAGAAGCTTGCTTTAGTCCATAAATGGACCTATGCAGCTTGCATACTCTACTAGTATGCTGTGGATCTACAAAACCCTCAGGTTGTGTCATGTACACATCCTCGAGTAGGTTTCCATTCAGAAACGCGGTTTTGACATCCATCTGCCATATCTCATAGTCATGGTAGGCTGCAATAGCAAGCATGATCCGAATGGATTTAAACATCGCCACTGGAGAAAAGGTTTCATCATAGTCAATACCATGAATCTGCTTGAAACCTTTAGCTACCAAGCGACCCTTATAGATAAGTCCATCCATGTCAGTCTTTCTCTTAAAGACCCACTTGCACCCAATGGGTTTTATCCCTTCGTGGATCGACCAAAGTCCATACTTAGTTGGTGTACATGGATTCTATCTCGGATCTCATGACTTAGCCATTTCTCGAATCTGGTCTCATCACGCTTCTTGATAGGTGGTAGGCTCATCCTCTATGAGCACAATGTCATCATGGTCGACAAGAGAAATGAGTATCTCTCGGTGACGACGACCCTATCGGACTGCGAAGAGGTATGTCTACATGAACCGGTTGTTGTTCCTCAACTCCTTGTGGAACAACATCATCCACAACACTTTGTGGTTCCAGTTCAATTTCCATCGTGGCATGAGTGCTATTGTTCGCATCTTGAATTTCTTCAAGATCGAACGCGCTCCCACTAGTCTTTCTAGAAACAAAGTCCCTTTCTAGAAAGACCCCAGTCTTTGCCACAACTACCTTATGCTGACTGGGAATGTAGAAGTAATATCCCTTAGTTTCCTTGGGATATCCGATGAAATAGCACTTGTCGGATTTGGGTCCTAATTTGTCTGAGACTTGACGTCGTACGTAAGCCTCACAACCCCAAATCCTCATGAAAGACACCTGGGCATCTCTCCCAGTCCATATCTTATATGGTGTCTTTATCACGGCCTTGGATGGAACTCGGTTGAGAATGAAAGCTGCCGTGTCTAGAGCATATCCCCATAGATATGTCGGAAGATCTGTGTGACTCATCATAGATCGTACCATATCTAATAGAGTACAATTCCTCCTTTCGGAAACACCATTCCACTATGGTGTTCCAGGAGGAGTGAGTTGGGATAGAATCCCACACTCAGCTAGGTAGTCACGAAACTCATGGCTAAGGTATTCTCCACCTCGATCTGATCGAAGTATCTTAATACTCTTGCCAAGCTGGTTCTGTACTTCATTCTTGAATTCTTTGAACTTTTCAAAGGATTCAGACTTATGTGTCATCAAGTACACATAACCATATCTACTGAAGTCATCAGTAAATGTGATGAAGTATCTATAACCGCCTCTAGCTGCAACATTGAAAGGGCCACATACATCACTATGTATGAGTCCTAACAAATCAGTTGCTCTCTCACTATGCCCACTAAAGGGGGTCTTGGTCATCTTGCCTCGTAGGCATGACTCGCATATCTCATATGATTCTAAATCAAATGAGTCCAGCAAACCATCCTTATGGAGCTGGGATAAGCGATTGTCATTTCTATGACCTAAGCGACAGTGTCAGAGATAAGTTTGGTTCAGGTCATTTGACTTGAACTTCTTGGTATTTATGTTATAAATAGGGCTCTCAAGGTCTAGAATATAGAGTCCGTTTATTAGTGGTGCACTACAATAGAACATATCTTTTAAATAAACAGAACAACATTTGTCTTTTATTATAAAAGAGTATCCTTTCTTGTCTAAACAAGAAACTGAAACTATGTTCTTAGTAAGAGCAGGCACATAACAACAATCATCTAAATCTAGTACAAGCCCAGAGGGCAGTGATAAGTTTCTACAGCAATAGCAGCAACCCGTGCTCCATTGCCTACTCGTAGGTCCACCTCGCCCTTTGCCAATGCTCTACTATTTCTCAGCACATCAGGACAAATATGAGAAGCACATCCCGATTATCTAATACCCATGATGTAGAAATAAATAGATTGACTTCTATAACATATATACAAGTGGAAGTCTCACTTCGCTTCTTCTTGGATCCTCCAAGTATACCTTGCGGTTCCTCGTGGAAGCAGGTAGCATCCTTGGCGACCCCTCCTTTAGGCTTCAGTGCCTTGCCTTTGTCCTTGGTTTGAGACTTTCCCTTACCTTTGGGCTTGCCCTTGCCCTTGTGCTTCTGGACCATCAGAATGGGCTTAACCTTCTTAAGGTTAATCTCAGCAGTTCGTAATATACTAAGTAGCTCGGGCAGTGGCTTGTCAATCTCGTTCATGTTATAGTTGAGAACGAATTGACTATAGCTATCTGGCAAGGACTGCAAGATCAAGTCAGTGGCCAACTCTTGGCCAAGTGGGAACCCCAGTCTTTGTAGGTTCTCTATGTACCCAATCATCTTGAGTACATAAGGACCTACAGGAGACCCGTCTGACATCTTGCACTGAAACAGTGCCTTCGAGATCTCAAATCTCTCATGCCTCGCTTGTCCCTGATATAGTTGGCGAAGATGCTCAACCATATCAAAAGCGCCCATCAACTCATGTTGCTTCTGAAGCTCTGAGTTCATGGTCGCGAGCATTAGACAGGACACATCTAATGCGTCGTCTTGATGCTTCTTGTAAGCATCTTTGTCGGCTCGCGGGGCATTGGCAGGAGGAGCCTCCGGAATGGGCTGCTCCAGAACGTACAGCTTACGCTCCTGGGTGAGAACTATTCTCAAGTTCCTGTACCAGTCCAGGAAATTCGCTCCGTTGAGCTTGTCCTTCTCAAGAACAGATCGCAGGGAGAAGGAATTCGTGTTCGACGTCATGGTTATCTACAACAGAAAAATTTGCAGAAATAAATATCATATTATTTAAAAATCATTTAATTAGGCCTTTTAATTAAATAATACTCCAACTGAATTCTATAATTCTTGTGGGACAAGATCCACATCATACTACCCTTGAGTTAGCTTTGGCTAATACGCCCAAGGCTTAGTATGATCGGTAGGTAACGATTACCAATTACATCTCTATGCAACTCTTGTTTATAGAAACAATATCCGCATTTATATTAAAACTCGAGTTAGCTTTGGCTAATACGCCCGAGAGTTAATATAGATGTGATATTGACCTATCTTTCCAACTATTGGAAGAATGTCTATAGTTGACTCGATCCAATCGAGTAACTATGAATACTCAATCTAATTGAGTTTGTATTCACCCATGCGTTGATAGACGGGACCAAGATTGTCCCTCCGTATCCTACCAAGATAATATGTATTGCTCTGCTTTGGCAGATTCAACAATACATATGATCGAGGTAGTGATAGGTATCACGGCACGGTTAGGCATTAGAGTTGAGTTGATTGAGATCTAATCTGATCGAGAAGGGATGCATCTTGTGCACGACTTAGATCTAATCTAATCGCAAGGGTGCATCATGTGCACGACTTAGATCTAATCTAATCGTAAGGTACTAATTAATTAACTACTTATTAAATATGCATCACATACACAAGCAATTAATTAATCTATTTGTGATTTAGTCATGGCCCTACTACGATCTTCTCAAGCCAATGAGAAGATCAATTGGTCAACCTAGGGTCAACAGCTTCTTCAAGCTACTCCCTTTGACCACCTTGTGTTGCTCGTGCCCGCCTCGGAACTCCGTCTCGTGTGGACCCTCCACCGCTCCAATTTGTACATTACAATTTGAAACTCGAGTTACATTCGAGTCTAGATCTAATTTACAACAAGAAAATAAGAGAAGGCACGACGCGCAGGTCGCGAATATAATACAACACTCGCAAACACACAACGGCACGCAGGCCGTATTATGAATTACAACACAACCAATCGTATTGGGCTTTGGGCCATGACTATCACAAATTAATATATAATTCAAAATTATATATTTTTCATAATTTTCTATAATTTTAAAATTAATTTTTACAATTTTTACGAATAAAATTTCCCGGCGGTCCCGTTTAGCGGTTTCGGGCGCAATCGCGGAACGGATCCCCTTGCGGGGCCCAGGGGCTTCGCCTCTACCCGCGATCTAACCATCGCGAGGGTTCCTTTGCGATCCTACAGCGCCTAAACCCACTGTCCCAAAACGATTTGGGCCGAGACATTGCCGTTTTGGAAAAATCTTCCCGGCGGGTTCGTTTTTAGCGATTTCGGGTGCAATCGCGGAGCAAATCCCCTTGCGGGGTTAGGGGCAGTACCCCTACCCACGATCTAACCATCGTGAGTTGCTCCTTTGCGATCTAATGGCACCCAAGCCCGCTGTCCCAAAAGGATTTGGGGCAAAACGAAGCCGGTTTTGAAAGATCTTTCCGGTAGCCTCAAGTGTCGAGACACTTGTGCTTAGCTTCTACGGAAAAATTACCCATAAAATCATAAAAACTAATTTTACAGAAAATCACAGAAGGTTTTATTTTCATAAAAATAAAAAAAATCGTACAAGCCTTGCACGTGGCTCGATACCACTTTGGGTTTTTCGGAACTCGTCGCGGAAACCCCGAATCGCCAAGCCACGGATCTCGTGCAAGGTAAAACCGAATGAAAATCTGATGCGAGTTTGAAAACTTTAATCTACAGTAGATCTACATAAGGATAAACCATTTATACCTTTGTAGCGAAGCCCTTCGCAATCCCGCTTGTCCTTGGTTCGCCAGATCTCAAAAGTGTCAAAGTAGACACTTCTCTATTTGTATCCACACAAGCAAGAGATGGAGAAGAAACCTTAGAGTGTGCTAGCACTCAAGCAAGGTCTCGGCAAGAAGGAGAAGAGGGAGAGAAGAATTGTGAGCAAGAGGAAGAAGATGAAAACCAATCAGCCTTGAATGAAAAAATAAAACATTCATTTTACACTCAAAGTGGCCGGCCACATTAAACCTTGTAACCCCCATGGAATATCAAGAGTCACAACTCTTGGTAACTCCCATGAGGTGGCATTTGGTCAAGTCAAACTTGACCAAATGAAGAGGCATTGATGATGTGGCATTGGTCAAGTCAAAGTCAAGTCAAAAACATGACTCTTCATCTTCCTACTTAAGTCAAGTCAAACTTGACCACTTCTATCCCTTGGTTGATCTAATCTAACCATTGGTTCAAGCCAATTTTAATTTAATGAATCTCTATTCATTGAATTAAATTAATTAAATGAGTCTAAGTCCAAATTAGACTCACTTAACACATGAACCAACTTGAGTCCAACTCAATTATCCTACTTTGGATTACTCTTAATCTAATTTGGTTCATCATATGAACCTAATCATTTAGGTTCATCAAATGAACCTAGTCTCCATTTATTTGCCATTAGTGTGTGACCCTATAGGTTCTTGTAACGTTGGCAATGCCCCTAAACCCATTTAGGAGCATAAGTAATGAGCGGTATCTAGCAACACATCATTACTACCCAAGTTACAAGAATGTCGAGATCCGACATCACCTTGTGACTACTAATTGTGACTCCTCACAACATGTGACATTGTCCTTCTATCCTAGACATCTAGATTGATCAATATGAGGCATAGACCGTGTCATCCTCTAATCAATCTAAATCTTGAACTCCAAGTAGACTTACTCGATCAAATGAGCTCAACATCTAATGTTGACTCATTTGTGCATGGTCATGCACTTAGTAGTCTCACTCTATCAAGAATAGCGATGTCGCTCCCGTCATATGGGAGGGATAGATCCCATCTACATCACTCATATCCCTCTGCATAATTCGTTATATACCCAGTAATCGCCTTTATAGTCCACCCTGTTACGGGTGACGTTTGACGAAACCAAAGTACATAACTCCTTATGTAGGGATCCATGGTGACTTCAGGTCAAAGGACTAATAGTCATACTAATAGCCACATGAGAAAGTATATGATACTCATATAACGATCCATGATACTTTCTCATGGCGGGTCATTCAGTATACATTCTCTAATACATACCCATGTGTCAGCTTGATATCTCTATATCCATGACTTGTGAGATCAAGTCATTGAGCTGACCTACATGCTAGTCTTATTGTATTAACATTGTTCCTGAATGTTAATACTCGACTAGGAATGATTTAGAGTAGTGTTCCCTATATCATCTCACTATCGATTCAACTAATCGATTGATATAGGTATGAACTTTCTACTCAAGGACGCTATTATACTTAGTCTATTTGGCACTAATACAATTAAGTGTAATAATCAAACAAATGCCTTTATTAATATACAAGAATATGATACAATGACTCCATACAATCATCAAATGATTGGCTCTAGGACTCTAACTAACATCGGCAAGAACATTCGGCATCCTGACTTGACAATCCGCTCAGGCGGCACTCGACTTCCCACTTAGACTCTGAAAGCACTTGAACTGCTAGGATCTCATGGCACTTGAACCACTCGGGCGCATTCAGTCAATGTCAACGACATTCCACTCAAACTTTGGAAGTCCTGATCGGTTTGATCAATCCAGGCTAACAATATAATATTCTCAGCTCAATTTATCTCGATAGATAAATCTGAAATTGAATTCTTGTAAATTTTAATTCGACATATTCCCTATAACTCCGATAGACATCTCCAAGATTATGAAATATTATCCAAGACTAAGTTGCCTCTGCCTCTGCCTCTGCGAATGGAAGCTCCTACTCCTCCTCCTCCTCCTCTTTTTTCGCCTCCAACCTGAGCGTTCGCCTCCGTAACACCCTCTTGAGCCTGCTTGCGCGTGGTCGGTGTTCGGAAAGATGGTCGAGAGGGAACGACTTCGATTCGGCACACGAATCGATGCCATGAATGCTCTTGTCGCGCCATGCATGCCAATCGCCGAGCCCGGGAGGTGTTCGACAGTATGCCGAGGAGAGACTGCATTTCTCGGAACGCAATGATTTCGGGCTACTTCGAGAGTGAGGATTGTGCTGAAGAGTTGAATTGTTCTAGACGATGCGGGATCTCTCCCTGGAGCCAGTTCCGGAGACAATGACGATCGTGAACTCTGCTTCTGGTTTGCTGTGTGACAGTAAGTTTGGCAAGAAGATTCATGGCTATGTAAGTGAGACTTTTAGCATATGATCTTTGTTAACACTCCTCAATTTATATTTGCATATATAATGTTTTTATCTATGCTTTACATGAAGTTTTTTTTTTAAAAAAAAATATCTCGCTAAAACAAAGTTATACGCAACCAATAGAACTCTCATCATTCAGTAGAAAGATAACACTACAGCAAGCATCATACTGCATGATAACTCATCACTCTCACTACCTCACTAGTTCTTAAAATACTGGAATATCCTTATTTCTGGCTTGATAAAATCTTAGTGAGAATGCCATTGAAAGGCTAACGAGAGCCGTCCAGCCGCAGCCTTGCAGTAAGCCACTTGCAGACAGCATCCATCTCTTCAGGCACTGTATAGTGTTCAACTCTGCAAGTGCCAGTTACTTGGTTAAGTAAAGCTAACTAGTTCAGCAATTGTTTTAACAATAATTTGTTTGAGGCAATGTTTTGAAACTAGGATTTGGACTGGATCGACTGAAAGAACCGAGAACCAGCCAGACGATAAGGCAAACCGGCACATGTTTGGTCCAATTTTCACAATATTGAACTGAAGCATTGTTGAAGAAACAGAAATGTTACCCATTGTATGCCTTAAATGTAAGATTTCTAAACCCAGACATCCTTAACATCTCTGCAGATTTTTCACCTTGTTTGTAGGGAACTACTCCATCCCCTGCAAGGAGATTTGCTAAAAACTTGTTCAGCTTGTAGATTTATGATTCAAAATAATGATCAATAACTTTTTTTTGTTTTTTAGAATTAGAGGTGACTAAAGATGGCATATGATCTATTTACCTCTTCCATGGCAGATCAAAATTGGCAAGAAGGCAGCTATCCTTGTGGCTTCTTGGGAGCTTTCCATCTTACTCTTCAAGCTCCTATATGAACATCTAGATCTTAATCTTGAGATTCTAATATCAGATTAGTAACTTGAAAATTAATGAATGGCTGGAGACTAAATTTAGCCTTTTTATTGAAAATTTGTCCTCAAAAAGTAGAACAAACCTTGAACATGGAAGCCAACCACTAAGGCTTACAATGGAACTGAGGTTTATGGGGTAAAGAGCTCCATTTCCAAATCTTCCATATGCAAAGCAAGTAGCAGAGTACAGAGCAGTTGCTGCACCCATACTGAACCCGCCAATGCCAAGTTTTGCTGCAACAGTTGTGTTTGAAGTTCATTCGTAAGATAAATCATTTTATGGAAATGCAAATTCTTTTTTATCATTGTCGAAATTATTGCTTCAATTGATCACAGACTGATTGACAAGAAAAACACACCATCAGGTGGCTCAGATGACAAAAGATTTGCGATGTGCGCTGCTGAAGCATCAATTCCCTCAGTGTCATCAGGGCCATCTTGTGCGATGTCCCAAACGTTGAACCCTGCAAATAACACATCGTTGCCTGATCAGGTAAAATCACAAATGGGTTGGCCAAATCTCTTGAGCTAGAGAGTTACAGGCTGTGCAGGAAAATCCACCGAATGCGGCAACAGGCCGAACAGGAGCTGTAGGGCATATCCACTTGATCTGAAACAGTGCCACAATTGAAACTGATGCAGGAGGACACGAGTGAAGAAAACATGTTCAGAACTTACATTCGGCAGCGGAAGATTTTCCAGGAGCTGAGAAGAGCTGCAAAGGCAAGTAGAAAACTCATGCATGTCATGAACCTGATTATTTCTTTACTTAAATTTCTATCCGAAATAGTTAGTTATGCATAGTTTGATGGGGAAGGACACTTTTGAGCTAGAAACTCAAAAGTTATTCCCTAGAACTAGAACTGTGTAGTGAGTGCATTGACATTCTCATTCTCCACTTGTTATATTCCAATCCTTTTGTTAAAGATAGAGAACAAAATGTTTTCTTTAGGATAGCAATACTAGGAATATGTGCAGATGAGGGATTTTTTTATTGCACTAAATGCTGGGAAAAAAAAATCTATAGGAAATGTTTTCTGTGAAAGGAACTGAACTCAGCGTAAGCAACATCACTAGAATGGATAGTTGCATATTTGCATGAGCCTGAATTTTCATAATGATTGATGCATGATGGTAGATGTTAACCTTGCTCCATTATCACCTAAACCATGAAGCCAGACAATGGTGGCTCGGTGTCTCCCCTTGGGCCTCACTACGTATGTCCTCCCGTACTCATATTGTCTCCTTGTTGCACCTCTGCCACCTGCATTTAATTTAATTAATTAAGGTCAAAATCAGACCTAGTTTCCAATGATGATGAAGAACCCTAATTCATCAGTTACCAGAAGAGTAAGAGGAGCTTCCACGATACATTTCTTGATGTTGTAGCTGCAAGTGTTGACCGCAGAGGCTGCTCTACTTATAGCGAGAAGAAATGGAACAAGTGAAGAAGTAAGAGAATCAGAATATATTCAACCACCAAAAACTATAGAAGTGGGCATTCTCTAGTATTTTGTTTGTTTGTTTATTTATTTGTAGAATTCAAAACTTATTAGAAAAGTATTTAGTTTTAGTTTTAGTTTTAGTTTTAGTCGATTAACTATTTTGAATTTTTTTGAGCAAACCTTAATGGTTACCAAAGGTTTAAGGAAGTATTTAAGAAGGTCCTATTTGAGAAGATATTTAAGAGCTAGATAATGCTCTCACTAGATTCGCTAACCTTTTATCACGAAAGCTTATATATGACAGTTGTAGTAGTGTAAAATGGATCGGACCACCTATGGTCTATCCGTCCGAGTCTTGCCTAACACTATACATCGAATAATGGGTTTTGTGAAGCTTGACTCAGCTCGTATTAGGCTAGGTAGCAAGGCCAACAAAACATGAAATGGGTTGAGCATAACTTGCACATTTAAGATATTTTGATGACATTTAACTTAAAATATTAAACAATGTATCTCAGTAGTTGGGATCGACTATATAGATTCTTCTATAATATTGGACTCAAAATGCCTACTTACACTTAAATGGGCTGATTGGAGTAGAAACTAGGAAGAGGGAGGAAGAGCAAGGGACAAAGAGCACATAATAAGGTAAGGGAAGATGATATTCGCTAATTAAATAAGAAAAAGAAGTGAAGCTTTGAGAATCCATGAGTACACCATGCATGAGATCCAAAGAAGTGACTTGAGAATAAGAGGAAAGGGAGAATTAATGCTTGTGGAGAAGTGGAGTTAGGAATTCAACCAAACAAGATATGTATTCTTCTCTAATTTAATTCCCAATTGCCATTAGTAAATTCCATGTTTATTCCTTGTTAATAACTCTGACCTCATGCATAGTTAACACACACTTGTTGCTTGTTTATACTGTGCATTAGTTAAATCAAGTGAGATGATTAGAGGGGAAGGAATGAGGGATATTTATTTAAGAAAAAAGAAAGAAATTAGCTCCTTCCTTTATATGCATACTTGCTTGGCACCCAATTCCCTATCTTCAATAGACTTTGTTTCCTAGCCATGGCTAGTTCATTAGATACAATGAATAGCATTTAGCTAAGCTCCCAACTATACGAGTATTTTACACGCGTGTGCGCGCGCGCAATAAACAACACTAATATTGTGTGTATATACATAAAAAATTGATATGAAAAAGGATTTGTATTGTATTGTGTTTTATATAGTTATAAACAGATTGTATTAGGTTGAGCATAACTTGGTTTGAGCCCGAGTTGGCCTAAGCCTACGAACTATAATCTCCGTGCTCGACTTAGACTCGTTGGCATTCTATGATAGATACGACGCGGGCATGGACAATTCAACCCCTTTTACACTACTAGTTTGAAGTATAAATACACGGGAAGGTTTGAAGTATTCTTTCGCTACGAGAAAGAGTAGAGACTTTTACCAGCAGTGGAGTCCTTTTCATTCGGTTTTGTTGGTTTGGGTTGAGTGGAAGTCTGTCCTATGAGAATTAGTTTGTTCTCTCCCGCTTTACCTAGTGTGTGCCCTACTATTTGGAAAAAAAAATCCTTGATGTTTATTTCGTTTTGTCAACTCCTCTACGTCCCAAGGAATAGATTCCAAATCAAATCCTTAGACAACAATCTTCGCTTTCTAGAAGATAAAAGAATCTTCTTAGTTTTAGTTTTGGATTTTTTTTAATTTTTAATATTTTACTTTGTGCTAATGGATTTTTTGCATTTGAATATAAGTCCACTTGTCTTGTCTCTCTCACGAACCCCTTTGAATCGTCGATCCACTCGGTCTTAGTTGTCAATCGACTCATCTAACTTGACAAATTGACTCGACTTGTCTAGTTCTATATGTTAATATTAGCTCTTATAGTCAATTATAAGATGATTGAAAAGAAAACTTTTGTATCATATTTCATTAATAAAAGATAATTATTATTATATTTACTTCAGATATGTGCCTGATGAATATGTATAATAATGTCCTAGAATAGTAGGTTATAATGTATAGTATATCAATTGATGAATTGATAGTGGGAGGCTGTAGATACATATAGAACATTACTTTTAATTATTCCTAATTAAGTATTAATATACAAGAGCAATATTAATGTGTTGAGACTTAGGTCAATTGATGACTTAATCTCATAAGTCATGTATATCAGATATCAAGTTGACATATGAGTATATATTAGAAAATATGTACCGAATTATCTGTCATGAGAATGTTTCATGGATCGTTATATGAGTATCATAAAGATTTTCATAATGATTATTGGTATGAATAGTCCTTAGACCTGAAGTTACTACAGTTCTCTACATAAGGAATTATGTACTTTGGTATCATTAAACGTCATCTGTAACAAGATCGACTATAAAGTCGAATACTAGATATGCAATATGTGGGCTCTTTGATTAAGTAAGACTACTAAAATGCATGGTAATGCTCAAATAAGTCAAATGAGATATTGAACTTATTTAGTTAAATGAGTCTACTTAAAGATCAAGAAACATAAAAATTGATAAGAGGATAACACGATCTAGGCCTCATTGATCAATCTAGATATTAAGGATAGAATGACCAAGTTATACAATATAATAGACATAGAAATGTTAGGTTGAATCTCGACATTTTCGTCACTTGAGTAGTAATGTACATTACTAGATGTCACTCATTGTTTATATATCTAAAATGCTATTTAGAGATATTGTCAATGTTACGAGAACTTATTGGGTCACACATATAGAGAACATGTTGATTTGGAGATAGATTTATTTTAGTTTGACTAAAATACTATGATTTTAAGATTAGTGGGTTAATCTAAATAAATTCGGATTAGACTCAAATCAATTCGGATTAGACTTATTAGATTAATGGGTTAGACTCATTGATTTATTGGATTAATGATTTATTGAATTAATGATTAATTTAATATATTAATATCCAACTCACTAAAATGAGTACTGCCCATTAATAAAATTTAACGGAGCATTCATAAAAATAAAGACCAAAAGGTAAAAATTTTTGGTATTCATCCACCTTTGGTATTCATTTGATAAGTACACAAAGATTTTGCTTTCCGTGGATGATTTTTCTTTTTTTCTCCCTCTTGTTTTGGCCGAACACCACTTATATTTTTTGTTAGCATAACATAGTTGATGCTTCTCTGAATATTAAATTCGTACGATAAACAAAAAATTTATTCATGTGAATACCGTATAGACGTGAATGTTTTGATCACGTTAAGATCTATCAAAATTAACTTATTGTCAGAATTGTTTTGTACATGTAATAAATATAATTATTCTATTTGATAGAGTGGTAAAAATATGTATATCGTATTCATATGAATTATTTTTTCGCTGTATATGTTATTATTATTATTATTTTTTTGAAAACATCCATGTCGAAGCCGGCTTATCAAGGTCTAGAATGGAATCTCATAGTGAACAACAATAATTTAGTAACCGTAGCCAAAGAATCTATCAGATCACTTACCTCTCTCCTCTCACGTTGACTTTCTGTATATAGTAAAGAATCTGACCGTAGTGAGCACCAATTCATATTCCTAAAGCAGAAGGTTAAAGTCATGCATATTGATGACACGATGGGATGGGAATCCACTTGATGAGGCAGTGGGCCATTCGGCCAAAATGGTCCAGCCCAATAGAGAGCCCTGGCCCATCTCAGACCAAGCATAAAACCGAAAGGAAGATATAATAAAAGATGTCGTTCAACAATTGTCTTTTTGTGAGTCCAATAGTTGGCCTACTAGGCCCAAGGGTTACGGTGTAGAAGAAGGTCGTTTGTAAGTATTTTAGGTTAGTTTTGATATTGATTAATCGAGTTAAGTTAAATTTTATGTGTTTTGATATCTTGTGTCTAAATATATAGAAATTTAGGAATATAAGAAGTCGAACGGAAGATGTAGCAAACGAGAATGATGACACGAAAAGAGAGCCGATGGGCTAGGTGCATCTGAGGGACGAGAAGACAGGAGGAAATCTACTTAAGGGAAAAGTTGAAATTGAGTTCGGGTGAACTCAACTCCGAACGACTGAAACATCACCCAAGCTTGTGAAGAAGTGGATGGTCAACTCGAAAGTTGACCATCCCAAGCGTCTCCATTGACTCAATGGCGCCTTGATGCTCGAGGCGCCTCAGAAGTCAGACTTTGGAGGCACCTTCGATGCTCATGAGTCGTTGTCGAGAAGATAAGTAGTGGAGTCCACGTTAGCATAACTGAAACGCTTCTGATGAATTGAGGTGCCTCCAAGCCACCATCCGAGGTGCCTCTGATAAACCAAGGTGACTCCAATCCGCCAGATCAGAAAACAAACATTATGATGAGGATAAACTTTTATCCAGTTGGAGGTGTATCCATGTGTTCGATGCGCCTTCGATGTGTCACGTCAGTAAACGATCACTTCGACCAGTAAACTATAAATAGTGTCTCAAAGTTAGTTGTAAAGATAACACACATGTTCTTAAATTCTATAATCATGTTTTGAGTTTCCAACTGTTGTAAGGGGTTTCTCCGCCTCTGACATTGTTGAAGAAGGAATTTATTAGTGTGTATCTAATTGTCTTGGATTAACAACCACCTAAGTTGTTGTTGGAACCCTAAGGTTGTTTTGATGTGATCAACCAAGTTAAGTTAGGTCTTGTGGTGTTTTAACATTGTGTCTAAGTGTGCAGGGGCTTAGGAACACAAAAAGTCGAGCAAAAGATGCAGCTAACGAGAAGGACGGCACGGGAGAGAGACGACGGGCTCGGTGTGTCCAAGGGATGAGGTGCTACAGAAGAGTACGCGGGCGGACGAGAAGGAAGCGCGTTGCGTTTCCGAGGGACGAGAAGCCGGAGGGAAGGTTGCTCGAGAAGGTCGAAATTGGGTTCAGGTGAGCCTTATTTCGGTTGGCCAAAATCACCCAAGCCAACGGAGCCGGAGCGGAAGACTCGGACTGAGGCGAGCAGCACTAGAGCAGAGGTCCTGGACCGAAAGTCAACTATGTTGACTTTAGTCGTCCGGGCGCCCGGAGCGATTCCGAGCGCCAAGAACCCGATTTTGACCAGATTGCGTTTAACCACAATCCGTTGCGAAGGGGATAAAATTGTATCTCTTCCAGGCTCCTGGAGCCCTCCAAGCACCCCGACCAAGGCTATAAATATAGCCTTGGTCCAGAAGCTTTTCAATTCAACAAGAAATTGTAACAACACTTGTGCGCTTCTATTGTTTTGTTTAGCTTCCTTCTTTCTATGCTTACACTGCTGTAAAAGAGGCCTCTCCGCCTGAAGGAGAATTTAGTGCAACCATCTTCCTTGGATTAACAACCTCCCCGGTTGTAACCAAGTAAACTCCGGTGTCTCTTTTCTTTTAAGTTCAGTCTTTACTTATTTATGCAAGTGTTTCTTTAAAGTTCGAGAAAGGTATTTTTATTTGTGTAGGGCTATTCAACCCCTCCGACAGTCGACCACCAATGGTTCCCAACAAGTTATATCAGAGCCAGGGTGCTTTAGGAGGACTAATTGCCGATCGAAGCAAAGACGATGGCCGGACCAAGCATATACCCGCCAAAGTTCGCGGGGGAGTTCGCTAGCTGGAAAAAGTGAATGCAGGTATTTTTTAAAACTAATATCGATTTACTTCTAATAATGGAATTCGGTTTTATAGCACTGAAAGGTAAGGAAAAATACCAGTGGACAAAAAAGGAGCAAGTCGACTATGTGGCAAATGGCAAAGTAGAGTTCATCTGGTGAGCGTCCTTCCGCCACAAGAAGTCAACTGGATCGGCAACTACGATTCAGCAAAGGAGCTTTGAGAGAAGTTCCTTGAGCTACACGAAGGAACGTCCGAAGCTAAGCTCGTGAGACGGGACTTACTTCGCAACTAGCTGACCAACCTACGGCTTGAAGAAGACGAGACAATTGCGCATTTTCACTCGAGAATTAAGGAGTTCATTACCAGACTATCGAATCTCGGAGAAAATGTAAGTAACCAAGATTCACTAAGATACACGTTAAATACATTCCCTAGGAATACAAAATGGGCTTCACTTGTAGATGCTTTTTATATCTCTAAGGACTTAGAAACTATTACCTTAGAAGAATTATTTTCTACGTTTGAAGTGCATGAATCGAGATATGCAGGTGCAAAGGAGTCAAAGCACAACATCGCCCTCAAGGCAACAAGAGACGAAAATGAGTCAGAATCTTCTCTCGACGACGAGGAAATGGTAATGATGGTAAGGTGCTTTAAAAAGTTGTTTAATACAAGTAAAACTAACCATCCATAGGGTAGAAAGAAAAAGACGATTAGATGCTACCACTGCAACGAAGAAGGACACGTCAAAGACAACTGCCCCAAGCTAAGGAAGAAGGACAAAGAAAAGAAGTCTGTCCAAACAAAAAAGTTCAAGACACTAAAAGCGACATGGGACGATATGTCGTCCGAATCAGAAATTGAGGCTTTCTCCGGACTTGCATTAATGTCAAGTCATCAAGACGAGGATTACGATTCAAGCTTGTCTGAAATGAGCATCGAGAGCATCGATGAAGGGGGAGCTACGTCGAAAGAAAGCAGCAGTTCAGGGGGAGCCACGGATAACAAGATCGACAAGGTAAGTCAGGTACGATCTCTTCCTCCCAATAAATTATTTAAGTTTGTTAAAATATTAACTAAAGATTGCTGCAAATTAGAAAAAGAGATTAAAATTTTAAAATTAATTCTAGTTAAATCTTGCCCGTTAGAAGAGTTTGACAAAGTAAAATTAGAAAATGATAATTTGTAAAAAGAAATAAATAACTTAAAAAATCTTGCATGCTCATCTAATACAAGTTTTAGAAAATTCAATAATGTAAATTGATATTTTAGATATAACAAGGGATAAATTAGAAATATTTCAAAGAAATATGTCCCTAAGAAATACCTAATTAATCCAGTTGGTTGGAACCTATATTGGATTCCGAAGTCGTGTTTAAGTTGAACCTTAATTTAGATTTAGTGCTTTTAGCGAGGAAATTAAACGTTTAATTTCTGTAGGAGACTTTGTCTAGAAGTGGTTGATGATTCAATAATCAAGAAGACTAAGTATCTCATCACAGTCTGGAAGCCAAAATATTAAAATAAAATGTTTACTTGACTAACTGATAAAGCATTAAAATTGGGATTAGTTAATGCTTTAAAAATTATTTAAATATTTTTTCTTACTTAGAAATATCTCAAAAATATTTTTCAAAAATATCTAACTTAGATTTATTTTTCGGCTTGAATTTTTTTTTTGAAAAATTCTTAGAAATATTTTTTGCAAAAACTTATCAAAATTTTCTCGAAAAATATTTTTTTGATAATTAGCCAAAAATATTTTTTCTGCTTAAAATTTTTTTTACACTGAATTTTTTACAAATTTTTCAGTATTATAAAAAACTTTCAAGAGTTTTCAAAATTTGACAAAGTTATTTCAAAAATTTTCTACCCTTAAATTTTTCTTAGTACCCCATTTTTATGTGATCAAAGGGGGAGAAGGAAAAGATTAAGTCTAAGGGGAGTAGATTCAATTCTTTTATTTTTTGCACTTTATTGCAAAATTTATTATTTTAACTTTATGTCTCTTTACCCTAACTTAACTTGGATTACTCACATCAAAAAGGAGGAGATTGTTAGAACCCCAAGGTTGCTTTGATGTGATCAACCAAGTTAGGTTAGGTCCTGTGATATTTTAACCTTGTGTCTAAGTGTGCAGGGGCTTAGGAACATAAGAAGTCGAGCAAAAGACGCAGCTAGCGAGAAGGACGGCACAAGAGAGAGCCGACGGGCTCGATGCGTCTGAGGGACGAGGTGTTGCAGTCGTCCGGGCGCCAGGACCCAATTCGGGCGTTCGGAGCGATTCCGGGCGCTCGGAACTCGATTTTGACCGGATCGCATTTGACTGTGATCCGTTGCAAAGGGGATAAAGCTTTATCCCCCTTCCAGACGCCTAGAACCCTCCAGGCGCCTCGACCAAGGCTATAAATACAGCCTTGGTCCAGAAGCTTTTCAATTCAACAAGAAATCGTAACAACACTTGTGCGCTTCTATTGTTTTGTTTAACTTCCTTCTTTCTGTGCTTACACTGATATAAAAGATACTTCTCCGTCTGAAGGAGAATTTAGTGTGATCATCTTCCTTGGATTAACAACCTTCCTAGTTGTAACTAAGTAAACTCCGGTGTCTCTTTTCTTTTAAGTTCAATCTTTAATTATTTATGCAAGTGTTTTTTTAAAGTTCGAGAAGGGTATTTTTATTTATGTAGGGCTATCAACCCCTCTGACAGCCGGGCACCAATGGTTCCCAACAGTTATAACCAAGTAAAATGTTCTATCTCCTTACTCTCTTTCATGTTATTTTTATTATTTAATTAGTATGTCCTTGCTAAGATCGTTAGCAAGAGAAATCGTAATTTTACTTTGTAGGTCGTCTATTCACCCCCACCCAATCCAATAAGGGTATCAAAGCCCAACGACCTTAGAAAGACTGATCGTCAAATAAAGCAATAAGAAGAATGGTCAGATCAAGCATTCACCTACTAAAGTTCAAAGGGGAGTTCATGCTTTGGAAGTGACGAATGAAGATATTTTTCAAAACTGATTTCAATATTTTATTAACAATTAAATATAGTTTTGAAGTACTAAAGGATGAGAATGGAGAAGAAAATGAATAACACCTTTAGAAAAAGAAACAACAAAACGACTTTGTGGCCAATGGTAAAGTAGAATTCTATCCACTAAGCGTACTACCTCCTCAGGAAGTCAACCAGATTACCACTTACAACTCTGCTAAAGAACTCTGGGAGAAATTTCTGGAACTTTATGAAGAAACCTCGAAGGTCAAAATAGTAAGACAGAACCTGCTCCGAAATCAACTAACCAACGTCTGAATAGAAAAGAGAGAAAAGGTGGCTCATTTGCACGCAAAGCTCAAGGAGCTAATAATTGGATTCACCAACCTTGGAGAAACGATAACGAATCGAGATTCAATCAGATACTCTCTAAATTTTTTTCTAAGAATTCAAGAGTGGACCTCAATTGTAGACTCATATTATATTTAAAAAGACCTCCAGGTAAGTGATTTAGAAGAATTATTTTCTATTTTCAAATTACACAAATCAAGATGTGCATGTCTAAGTAAAGAGAAGAAGTCAATTCAGAACCTAGCACTCAAAGCTAAAAAGAATAAGCCAGATTCAGATTTATCACCTGACGAAAATGAAGATTGTATATGGTAAGAAAGTTGAATCAGATTTTTTTTTTTAAACTAACAAGTTTAATAAGACGTAGGCTAAGAAGCTTCTTTCGAGAAAAAGGAAAGTGAGATGTTAAACTACAATGAAAAATAACATATCAAAGACAACTATCCCAAATTGAAGAACAAGATAAAAGAAAAGAACAAATGGTCAAGAAGATCCAAGCACAATAATCTCAAGGCGACATGAAGCGACTCATCGTGTGAAGAGTCAGAAAATGAAAAATACATTAAATTAGCACTAACAGCCGACTACCAAGAGGAGAGTATCGATGAAGGGAGCGCGCAACCACTGGATGTTGAACTTACGAGTTATCCATTGTAAGTGCTTCCCAATTTATCCTGATGATTGATGAAAAATTTTTATGAGATCGAATTGATCGCCCAAGTTCGTTCGATATTACCTTATTTAATATCTTTTTTAAAAGTAGGCCTACTAGTCGTAGGAAGGTAGGATAGGGTCCCCCCAACCATAATTGGTGGGGGTACAACGAGTCAAAACAAAACTAGAATTGAAAAGTTACGATTGAATTATTGCGGGACCCGAATCTAAATGCCAACGACAACGTAACCACCACCGAAAATCCAACATCGCGTGCCCACAATTTTGAATCTGAATCCCTCTTCTTGGATTTGATGGCTTTGACCGTAACTCGAATCTAGCACGCTTCTATTTCCCTCGTGAATTTAATATTTTTAATTTGGTTGGTGAATTTTGATTGATGTCTATTGTTAATTTTACTATAATATATTTCATATAGCAAAATCATTTTTGAAAATAAAATAATATAAATTTCACTCTTTGATCTTATCTTTATTAATTATATTTATCAGGTCCAATCAAAAGAACATGGCGATCAAAAATATTTCAACAAGTTGATCTCGATGAGTAAATGATTTTACAAATCGAACAAAAAATAATAATTAATTAATAATAATAATAATAATTTGTGTGAAGATGGAGATCGCAGGCGTGCTATTTTCGAGAATAAAAATTGTTGTAAAATTAATTGATTGGCTCACAGTTGACTATGAATCAAGTTGCTAGGTGCATGCGTACATGACAAAATATCATAGGCTTTGACTTTCTTCGAGCATGATGTGCCCTCCGATTATTAGATTTCGACATAATCATTAAAATATTATTGGTTGACTTTTTGTTGACATTTTTTAATTCCGTAAATTTTACAATTGTTATTTTAATTGAAAAAATATTTCTTACTCTATTATGCATTATGAGAATATTCGCTCGGTGAAAAAAGATTAAAACAAAATGTCGGCAAATTAAAATTTGGTCATAATAATAACTTTATTAATGTAAGTAATGGAGTAAAACCATCCCTTAATGTTATATTTACTCTCAAGCGCGGATAAAAAAATGAAAGAAATTTACGGTGGAAAATTATTCTTGGAGGAAGAGAAGAAAAAGGGTAAAGAAATCTCTTCCTTTGTATTCTTGTTTATCTTCATTGAGGAAGATGGATACATGCGACGTAATTTTATAAACAAAAAAGACATCTGTGTCATTTTTTTTTTGTACATGGTGTAATTTTATAAGTTAAAAAAGGTGCATGCGTCATTATTTTTTTATATATGGTGTAATTTTGTGAATAAAAAGGGGTACATGCGTCATTTTTTTTTCATCCGTTGTTTTCCGTCCGATTTTAAGGTGATCGATTTTGACTCCAAAATCATCCGTGAATGGATTGCGTTTCTCTTCCATCTAAAAAATTCAATGAAATAAATGATGAAAATTTTTTCACTGTAAAATTTTTTTTTTTATTTTACTTTCCGTTCTCCGAAGTAAAAGAGTATTAGTCTTTCTTTCCTCCTACCAAATTATGACTACGATACCAAATAAAACTAAATAAAATTATGACATTAAATTGATTGTCTAAAACTCATATAAATATTACATTTGACTTGTATATTTTGTAAACTGATTCTAATTCTATTATCTATGAAATTTGTTATTTTATGTTATCCCATTAGTGGCAAAATTATGGTTTTTAATGCTATCCCATTAGTGGCAAGTTTGTTTTTTTGGTTATAATCATCTCTAAGCTGCTGTTTGACTTTGCAAAATCGTATCAAAACTGTCTCTGCGTTGACTTTAATCATTCCAAGTTGTAAAGATAGATGCTGAGGTTGATGGTAGTTGGATCGAAGTAGTTGTTATTGTGTAGATTAATAATACAATAAAGACTAAGCCTTTTATAGTGATGACTTAATTAAAAGATATCGATATTGTTTCCATTTGAGATTGTCGAAAAATAAGTCACTGGATGGTTGTCTATTATGTTGATGAAGTTTTCGAGAAAAAATGATATGCTCGAGGAAAGAATCTCGAGGAAATACTTAATGATAGACACATAAAATGATAGGACCCATAAAAAATTAAATGATGGACCGTGAATTTATATGTCTATCCTTAAGCATTTCCTTGAGATTTTTCCTTGTGCATGTCATTGCTCGTCTTCGAGTGAGGAAAAGAGTACCGATTGCCAAGAGAGTCCATGAAATCTAAGAGAAAAAGAGAGAAGAAGATAATTCGAACGAAGGTTAGGGGTTATCATGACTCGGCCACTTCGACATCCAAATAAGATTTTCGGTGAGGGAATGGAGAAAATGGATAGTAGATGAGTGAATGTATGATTGCATGTGTATTTGCATATGTGTACCTTGGCCTGTAGATGTAAACTTCTTTTATAACACTATTGAAATGACATTCTCCGCCATATTATACGGTCATTTCACTCATACTTCGTATATGTATTATCATAGTTATCTCACATGTTGTGTCAATTCAAATGTTGGCACAAGCCCATAAGATATAAAATTAGTTGGATCAAAGGGTCTGCCCCGTTAAATAAAAGAGGATCAAATCGAGTCGGTAAGAATGAGCCGAATGGCGTAGGCTTGTTAGATTGGTAAAGATGAGTAGGACGTAGGGTTGGCGGGGTCGAATGAAGCTAGCAAGGCATTGAGTCGGCGAGACCGAAGGGAGCTGAGCAGGACGTTGAGTTGGTGGGGCCGAATAGAGCTAGGGATCTTGGTTTATTCAAACTACAAACTCTCGATTTACTCTCGGTATCAAATATAATGAGCTTAAGTCTAGATAATTAAGTATTATTTTAAATATTTGAGTATGACGTTGAGTTGGCACGATCGAATGGAGCTAGGGATCTTGGTTTATCCGAACCGAATAGTTACCTTTCTCGTCGGGGGATCTTGGTTTATCCGAATCAAATAGTTACCCTTCTCATCTTGAATAGTTTAACTGAAAGTGATTAAGTTGATTCATCTAGATTTTGACCTTTATCTTGACAAGACTATTGACCTTCTCATATATATATATATATATATAATATGTGTTTAAGTTGAGATAATTAAGTCCTATATATATATATAAAATATGTGTTTAAGTTGAGATAATTAAGTCCTATTTGAAATCTAAAATGAACTTGTCAAAAATTATCACGCTTCACTTCTTTAAATTTAAATAATAGTTCAACTCTTTTTATAGTTATTCATTTTGATATTTCAAAAATATTTGAGGGCTTGAAAACAATATTAGCTACTAAACAGAATTAAAAATAATAATAAAATTAATTAAAAAAATGGAGAGGGGAGATTAAAACAGGAGTGAATGTGACAGACAGACAGATCATGCCGTTATAAATATGGACGAGAAGAAGTTACAACGGGCCGTCTTGCTGTTGCCGCTTTCTCCGCTCTTGCTCACGCCTCGGCGGCCGCCATCGCCAATCGAGATTCTTGTGAGTTGTGATGCTTTGAATCCGGAAAGGGAGCGGTTGGAGAGAGGGAGTGTGGGTGTAGATAACGTGAATTGGCGACTATGGCGGATACGGCGAAGGTGTTCAACATGCCGTTGGCAATGATGTGCGGCATCGAGGCGGAGAAGGAGATCTCGCGGGACGGCAGCCATTACAGCCTCTCCACCGGGATTCTCCCTTCCCTCGGGGCCAGGAGCAACCGCAGGGTCAAGCTCCGGAGGTTCATCGTTTCCCCTTACGATCGGCGATACAGGTCTGGTGTTCTATTCCCTCTGCCGTTACTAGGGCGAACTCCTTTTTTTCCGTTGGAGATTGTGAGCTGTGGGATTTGCTCTGGATGGAAAGCTTGTGGGGTTTTTTCTCTTGTTCTTCGCCTTCTTTTTGTTCAGATTTTTTCCCTCTTGTATGTAAACCCTTTTTTTTTTCGTCATGAACCCTTGACAAATCCGAACTTTCTTCTGGATCGATATTCCTTGTGGAACTTCGGTGATAGATTTGATGTGGGATTCTCTTTGAATAACTTTTTACCCTTTATTATTATTATGATTATTATTTTTTTGAAAAGAGTTGTATTCTCTCCTAACTCCTAATCTGTATAATTTAGTGAAGATATTGTGAGAAAGATTTAGGACTTCGAGCTAAGGATCCTAGTCTTCAAGGTGCAATTTTTCAGATGCGTAAATATTGATTTTCTACTCTTCCATTGGATATAAACTTCTTTAATCCTCGTCTCTATTTTTTTCTCGGTTCTAAAAGGCTTTTTTTGTTTTTCATATATAAAAGCATCAGGGTTTACGTTGTCTAAATCTTTTGTTGGGGTAATTTTGCTTTTACTTTTCTTTCTTTCATGACAATTTATTATCCTTGTCTGGAAATAAGAAACCCTCAGCCGTCCTATTCATGAATACTACATCCAGAAAATAATTGATTGGAGACTTTTGTATTGCAGACATTTCTGATGTTTGAATTTCTGTCACAGGGCATGGGAGATTTTCTTGATTGTTCTCGTTGTCTATTCTGCTTGGGTTTCTCCATTCGAATTTGGATTCCTTGGGCATGCGAAGGGAACTCTTGCCCTGGTGGACAATATCGTCAACGCCTTCTTTGCCATTGACATCATTTTAACCTTCTTTTTGGCCTACCTTGATAGAACAACTTATCTGCTCATTGACGATCCTAAGCTAATAGCATGGAAATATTTGACCAGTTGGTTTGTTCTTGATGTTGCTTCCACTATCCCTTCCGAACTTGCACGCAAATTGTTGCCTCATAAGCTCCGCTCTTATGGATTCTTCAACATGCTACGTCTTTGGCGTCTTAGAAGAGTTAGTGCACTATTTGCAAGGTATGCTTCTTAAATAACTATGTGAATGTTATTTTGTGTTCCCTGAGGGAAGATATTATTGCCTTCCAACTTATTCCACACACTTCATTTTTCATTTACCAGACTAGAGAAAGATAGGCACTTCAACTACTTTTGGGTTCGATGTGCAAAACTTATCTGTGTAAGGATCTTTATTCTTTACCATCAATTCGTGCATTCACTTACCTTTTGCAGTTGATACTTCTGCTGATACTGTCATTTCATAACAATCTCATAGGTGACTCTATTTGCTGTGCACTGTGCTGGGTGCTTCTATTATCTTCTTGCCGCAAGGTATCATAATCCAAGCAGTACTTGGATTGGTGCTTCTATGCCAGATTTCCACGAGCGAGGCTTGTGGATCCGCTATGTGACCTCGATGTACTGGTCAATCACCACCCTTACAACCGTTGGTTATGGAGACTTGCATGCTGAAAATACAGGAGAGATGATTTTTGACATTTTCTACATGCTCTTTAACCTTGGACTAACAGCCTATTTAATCGGAAATATGACCAATTTGGTAGTTCATGGAACTAGCAGAACTAGAAGATATGTAAGTTTCGCAATGCAAAACTTGATCATTCCATTCAGATGGCAGCAAGTTGTACTTGCAACCAATATTTACTCTTGTTTTACTTTTATAGCATTAAAGATATGTACTGATCATTGCAGAGGGATACAATCCAAGCAGCCACGGGGTTTGCACAAAGAAATCAGCTTCCAGAACGCTTACAAGAACAAATGATCTCACATCTCAGTTTGAAGTTCAGGACTGACTCAGAAGGCCTCCAACAGCAAGAGACACTGGATGCTCTTCCCAAAGCCATCAGATCCAGCATTACTCACTATCTGTTTTACTCACTGGTTCAAAGTGTCTACTTGTTCCATGGAGTATCTAATGACCTGCTATTCCAACTGGTAATCATTAGAATTTTCTAACTCCAGATTTTGCCAGACAGAATATCACAACATAGTGCTCTCACCTCAGTATCTCATCTTTTTGTATATTTGAAGGTATCTGAGATGAAAGCCGAGTATTATCCACCCAGGGAAGATGTGATCTTGCAGAACGAAGCGCCTACAGACTTTTACATACTAGTGACTGGCACAGCGGTAAAAGAGAGTTTCCACTCGAGAATTCTATTTTTTCACATAACCTAAAAAAATTACCAAGTTTTTCATCATCTCAGTGAAAATCTGGATTTTTTTTGTTTGTCTGTTATATGAAATAAGAATACAATCCATGTAAATGTGTATTTACAAATTCTATTAAAACTAACTAATTTAAAATTTGGGAATTAGACTAGCTGTTCTTTTTGGGCATAATGGCATCACGGGTGGTGGCTATGATCTTCAATATGTCTAGTGTGTTCATAAACACTAGACTATTTATAATACAGATCATTATTTGCCTGTCACTTGTCCACATCATCTTAGAGTTGTGTATGATTGCTCTATACATCATCTTGTTTTTTTTTCATGTTACCAAGTTGTCGCTTAGGAAAGTACCCATTATATATAGCTTTCACTCTAACTAAGCGACAATTGATCTCTATATGATTTTCCTCTTGTAGAAAAGAGATGGAGGTTGTTTATGGTAACTCTCTTGACATTATATAGCTTTGTTGGTCCTTTAGGAGCACATCTGAACTCGATCACTTTCTGCTTAACCTAGAGAAGCTTACATGCAGTATGTATTAATAGTGTTCTTTGCCTTTGCATTCAATCTGACCATAATATCTCTTTTTGCTCGTTTATCAAATTAGATTGCCTCCCAAAAGGATGCAAGGGTGAGATGTAAACCTGCTATTCATAGGAGAACCTGCCCATAATTTGAACGTTACATTGATTTCCAAACAAGATTTTTTTTATTAGAGCACTCTTTAGATACACACAATTCTTTGCCTTCAAATCATCATGACTTGAAGCCTTAAAGAATTGATGTCCCTGCTCTTGAAGAGTATAGTGTGAGGTAGTTCAATTTTCAGCAAGTCTTTTGCACCTTTCTATCAATCAATGACTCCTTTTGTCTGTACATTAATTTGACATTTGAATCTGTAAGGATATCAATTGGCTTAACTTCCAATATCTCAGTTCCTTGAGCACATCAGATACATATTTTTGCAGGGAGAGGTAAATGTCTTCCTACCTATATGCTAAGAAAATATCTCAATTTACTTAGAACCTGGGTTGGAAGTATAGATGAAAATAGGCTTTTAGCCTCGTGATCAATCATCACTAGTTTGATGATAGCTTACGCAACAATAAGGTGAATACACTTTTCCAGCAAGAGAGATAAGATAAAATAGTAAATGATCGAAGACATTTCTGATCATTTTAAGCTGAAGGAGAGCAAAGCTAAATTTATCAAATCATGCTCTAAAAGATTGCTTTAGACATCCAGAAATTATTTCAATTTGTATATCATACTGCTCTCCTTTTAAGCAACAAACTATTGAGGTTTTGTATATATACTTCTTCTCTTAGGCATGTAAGAGCCTAGTCCTCCAATTAGAATATGAGAACCATTGGTTATAGAAATAAGTGCTAAGGTGGAAAGTTGAAGAGCATAAAATAATTTGTGATTGCCTATCATGTGCGAGGATGCATTTGAATCAAGTAACTAGGCAGCCTTAGATTTTACCACGAAAGCAGAATTAGAAATGGAAGTGGTTGTAGACACTCATGATGAACTGGAGGAGTTCTAGAGTAACTAGCATGTTGTTACAGCTGCTATAATATTAAGGCGATGATGTTGTATTTTTTTGAGCAGCATGTGCTGCAGACGATTGTTCAATGGCCGAGAAGAATTCCTTCTTTCAGCTGAAACATGAGGGAGAGTCGGATCTCCTGTTAGGAGGTGAAGAAGAACATGATGGAGAACAAGGTGAAAAAGGAGGGAGGAAAGATAGGTTCCACAGTTAAAGGAAGAGGCATCCTTGTTAGGGGAATGACAAAGGAAATTGGATAGGAAAATACAAGACCAAGGAGCCTATTCTTTCTAACAATCACCAGTCCTAAACTTTAGTTTGATAGATCTAAAAATTTTCCTCTCTTAAAGCTGATGCACTAACTTATTTTGCAGGAGCTAATAGATCACAGGAATGGATCAGACGAGGCAAGTTGTTTTTTTTCCCCTCTGAACTGCTTGAAAGGAAAAGAAGGGCAATTGGATTGATAGTAGATTGATTCTTGTGAATTCTGCAGATTGTTAGGACTGCAAAGAAAGGAGACCTCCTTGGAGAGATGGGCGTTCTTTGTTATAGACCACAGTTTTTGACAGTGCGAACAAAGTCATTGTGCCAGCTGCTGCGATTAAACCGGACAGTGTTCCTTGGTATTGTTCAGTCGAATGTCGCAGACGGAACAGTAATCATCAGTAACCTGCTGCAGGTACATACACACAGACACACATCACTTCTACTCTTGAGAAAATACTTCCATCCATTAACGATCTTGTCTCTTACAGTACCTGAAAGAGCAACAGGATGATCCTCTGATGGAAGGGCTCCAGAGAGAGATTGAAAACATGCTGATTCGGGGTCGATTGGACTTGCCCCTTACGCTGTGTTTTGCCATACTCAGAGGAGACGACTTCTTGCTCCATCAACTTCTGAGAAGAGGCTTGGACCCGAATGAATCAGATAACAATGGACACACAGCACTGGTTTGCATTCTCTACTTGTGTGACCTGTGGATTTCAAGGATCTCATCTGGAACGAGGAATTCTAATTCCACTTTGTTTCTTTTTGATGTATATTTGTTCATAGCACATAGCAGCTTCGAAAGGAAGCGAGCATTGTGTTCGTCTCTTGCTGGATTATAATGCAGATCCCAACAGCAGAGGTGGGTGCACTGCAAGCTTGTTCTTGAGCTTTAAAAGCTTTGCGCTTATGTATGTTTTGTAAATGGCGTGCAGATTCTGAGGGGAGCGTTCCCTTGTGGGAGGCCATGCTCGGTAAGCACGATGAAGTGGCGAAGGTGCTGAGGGACAACGGGGCGGAGCTGTCGGCCGGTGACATGGGCCACTTTGCCTGCACGGCCGTAGAACAGAGCGACATGGATGTTCTCGAAGCTTTTGTCCGTTATGGAGGGGACGTGACGGCGGCGAAGAGGGACGGCACTACGGCGCTCCACCGCGCCGTCTGCGATGGGAATCTGGCCGCGGTGGACTTCCTGCTCCGCCACGGGGGGAATGTGGATGCCGCCGACGACCACGGATGGACTCCCAGGCGCCTGGCGGACCAGCAGGGCCATGATGAGATCAAGGCTCTGTTTGAGTCCGTGAAAGGCTACGATTACTTCTCCTCCCAGGTGCCGGTCCCGGCACCGGCGAGGCGGTTCAGCAGCGAGCCCATCATGCCGCAAGCGGCGGCCGAGGAGATCCAGTCATCGTTGCGTGAACGCGGGAGGGAGAAGGCCGAGCGCATGCGCCGGGCCAACTTCCAGAACTCGCTATTCGGGGTCATTTCGGCTGCCAATAGCGTCGGCAGGCGGGGGAAGCACCAGGGAAACCAGCTCTCTCCGCTCCCCGGCGGCCCTCCGAGACCGATACTTCCTGCCGGAGGGAGGAACGCAAACAATCGAGCAAGCACGCTGCCGGCGCGAGTGACCATCATCTGCCCGGAGCAGGGCAAAGCGACGAAGCTCGTGCTGCTGCCCAGCTCGATGCGGGAGCTGCTGGACGTCGGGTCTAAGAAGTTCGGCTTCGCCGCATGCAAAGTGCTGACTGAGGACGGCGTGGAGATTGACGACGTGAGGCTGATAAGAGACGGCGAACGCGTCGTTCTCGCCGGCGGAGCTCCGGGCAGCGACCACGAGTCATGACCGATGGAAATTAAGGTGCAATTGCGGTCGGCGAGGTTGTAGATATATGTTTTCGCTTCTTATATTTGTATATTATCTCCGTAAGTAAATAATAAATAATCCGGCCGCTTGTGTGGCTTATGAAAAATGTTAAGTAATATATTGTTTAAAATGCCAATTTATAACAAGTTCCACGGGATAAACATCTCGATATTTTCTACGAATAAATTAATAATAATAAAAAAAGGGTTAACAATGGTTGGTGGATCTACCGAATTAAAGAAAGGTCAAAGCGTTGCCTCCAATCAGTGAAGATTTGGAGCATATGGAACGAAGTAAAGATAAAGAAATGTGATATTGTTAGCCAAAAAAACAAATTTCTTGGACTAGTCTATGTGCCGACAAATGTTGGATTAAAAGGTATTTTTATTGCATTATAAATAAAAAGACGAGTATCATGTTTACTAATACAAAACAATAAATTTGTGGATCTTGGCAAATTAACGAATCAGTTAGCTAAGTTTCTAAAATATGTAAATGGCGTACCTAAAAGCTAAATAGTTTAAAATGACATGAAATTAAATTCAGGATAAAAATGGTATTGAGTATCTGATTTAATAATTTTAAAATTAGAGTACATAATCTTTTAAAAACTTACCGCAATTTGCCGTATATATATTTTTATAATTTTTATATAAGAGGAATCATCGGTGCTGCTGGATCAGAATCATTGCTAATTTTGCAGCGAAATAATTATATCCTCACAATTAATAAATTATCCTCCTTTCTGTCATAATTTGATTTTATTATGGCCCAGGTTAAATAAGCATGTGGTGAATGCCGTCTTCCACCTTTGATTTCCATCCATTTCAGTCTTCTTGCCTTCGCCATGGCTCGAGAGATACAACAACAGTCCCATAAGGGAGATGCCGGAGACGGAGGCAGAGGCGGCGCTTTTCAATTTAACAAATCTCCGGAAAAGATGGAGTCGTCCATCGATGTCGCCGGAGGGCCCTCCGCCCGCCCCGCCGCTGGTGGGAATCCAAACAAACTGACTCTTGTCCCCCTCATCTTCCTCATCTACTTCGAGGTCGCCGGAGGGCCCTACGGATCTGAGCCGGCGGTGCAGGCTGCGGGAGCGCTCTACGCCCTGCTCGGATTCCTCATCTTCCCCTTCATCTGGAGCGTCCCGGAGTCGCTGGTCACCGCCGAGCTGGCCACCGCCATCCCCGGCAACGGCGGCTTCGTCCTCTGGGCCGCTCGTGCCTTCGGCCCCTTTTGCGGATCCCTGATGGGCACCTGGAAGTTCCTCTGCGGCGTCATCAACAGCGCCGCCTTCCCGGCGCTCTGCGTCGAGTACCTCGCCAAGGTGGTGCCGGCCGTCGGCGACGGGGGGCCGCGGTACGCGACGCTGGCGGGGATGAACCTGGCGCTGTCCTTCCTCAACTACACCGGGCTGACCATCGTGGGGTACACCGCGGTGGCGCTCGGGGCGGCGTCGCTGGCGCCGTTCGTGGTGATGACGGCGATCGCGGTGCCGCGGATCCGTCCGCGCCGGTGGCTGGTGCGAGGGAGGCACAACGACTGGCGCCTCTTCTTCAACACGCTGTTCTGGAACCTCAACTTCTGGGACAGCGCGAGCACCATGGCCGGCGAGGTTGAGCGCCCGGAGCGGACCTTCCCCACCGCCCTGCTCGCGGCGGGGCTGATGACGGCGATCGGCTACCTTCTCCCGCTGATGGCCGGCATCGGGGCGGTGGACGCACCGCAGGAGGCCTGGGGCGGCGGTTACTACGCCGATCTGGCAGGTAAGCGATCGACGCCTTAATCTCTCCTCTCTTTTCTCAGTCTCCACCCCACCTCGTAACCCGGCCCATTGCCGAACCGCAAGGAGCAGGCCGAACCGGTTTTACAAATTCGACCGCTGCTTTTGGTTCTAAACACCGTGGAAACAGTCAGGAAACCAGCTGTTGTTTATTACTTATCTTCTATATTAATTTTAGCTAATTTTTTTTAATTATAAATTAACCTAGTGATCTGCTTGAACGAATTTTTTTATTATTTCTTTACTTATTACTCATTTAATTATTTATATTATTTATTTTATTAGTAGAATTGTGAATCTTGTGAAGGTGACGGGCAATAAATGTGAGCCTATTTTTTTCTTTTAATTCGGTGACGTGGATGGTTGCAATTTGTTCGGGTATCTTTAGTCTGACCTTGCCTGCTTTTTATTGTCGCTAGTGTTGTGGTTGGTTCAATGCTGACTATAAGAAAATAATGGAATTGGAAAGCCCATTGACTAGCCAGCTTCCAAGTCAATTAGATTTGTAATTTTCCAGCAAATTTTCGTAGGGAGAATCTTAGGAAAAATATTATATTGGTAGAATTTTTAATAATAATAAAAATATTAATTAATTTGAATAATTGAAAAAAAAAAGGTAGGGCAAGCTGTTACTTACCGGGTGAATGTGATGGATTTGATGCAGAGATGATCGCGGGGAGGTGGCTCAAGTACTGGATCGAGGTCGGGGCGGTGCTGTCGGCGGTGGGGCTGTACGAGGCGCAGCTGAGCTCGAGCGCGTTCCAGCTGCTGGGGATGGCGGACCTCGGCCTGCTGCCGCGCGCCTACGCGTCCCGAGCCAAGTGGTTCCGCACGCCCTGGGTCGGCATCCTCACCTCCTCCCTCATCACCCTCGGCCTCTCCTTCATGACCTTCAACGACATCATCAACTCCGCCAACTTCCTCTACGCCCTCGGCATGCTCATGGAGTTCGCCGCCTTCCTCTGGCTCCGCCGCAAGCAGCCCGACCTCAAGCGCCCCTACCGCGTCCCCCTCTCTTTCCCCTTCCTCGTCATCCTCTGCTTGGTCCCCTCCGCCTTCCTCCTCTTCGTCATGGCCATCGCCGGGTGGAAGGTGTACGCCCTCTGCGCCGGGATGACCGCCGGGGGGGTCGCCGTTTACTACCTCATGGATTTCTGTAAATCTAGGGCGTTCCTGAAGTTCAGCGACGGAGAGGAGGTCAGCGTCTGAAGTAGTAAAATCACAAGCCGGAATCATCGAAGCTTTACCTGTTACCTTGCTCTGCGACTGCAGATCATGCACAGTGGGCGTAATTGGAATATTCATGCTTCATCGTCGTTCGTCACCTGGATATCTGCAGCAAAGAACTGCAAGTTGTATATGGCAAAATAAAATGTAGAATTTTCATCATTTGATTGCTGTGACGCATTTGATTGCCTGTCTTCGAGCGAAATCAAGGAACAAAAACACGTCATAAAAGTGCGCGCAACTGAATCAGACAGATACTCAAGTTTCAAACATGCATAACCCAAAGTTCAATATCGCAAAGCGAAGGCCTTCAGTCTCCTGCATCAGTAGTCGAGTTCATGCCGACATGATGATGAACGGAAGCAGCATCCGTATCCTGTAGCAAAGTACCACCCCAGATTTTGTCTTGGCAATAAAGTTATGAAGTGATTGAAACTAGAAGAAAATTGAATCAAAGATGAGATCAGTTCAACACTTGCTTTGTAGGGATTATCAATCATAGGTATGTCTTTGCTTGCTGTTCCTGGAGAACCGCATGTCTGCATCATATAAAGCCAATAGGTTAGTCTAAAACAATGCGTTAAATAGCTATGCTTGAAATTGAATAGAATTAAATAGCTATACAATGTGTTTGTCTGTGTTAATCATGTCACGAGTTTCTTGACTTCCTAGAGCTGGAAGTAACATTTCCTGATCCTGAAATGCGAAGGGAAGAATGTTTTAGATCACCAGGCGAAAAAGACAACTTCTTAAAAGAATAAAAATAAAATAAAAAGAGAACAAAATTGGTTGATAGAATAATAACGAGGTGGGCTCTCTCATGTATCCAACCTGAGAAATCAATTTGAGTGCGGGATCTTGAATCTTCCTAAGCACCACTTCCATTTTTCCAAGTTGAAGATGAAGCTTCTGATACGCTGACAATTTAGAAAAAACACAAAGGAATGCTAAATAGAGGGTACAGAATGTAGGCTTTTGGTCACCTGCTTCTCCATGGTTAACCTTTGTATGAGTTCATCTTTCACCAACAAAGTTGTCTGGAGGTAATAATAACATCAAAGCAAACAGATAGCAATAGGCAATAAGTGAATCTAAAGATCAAATACAGCATCAGCAGACAACTAGAGTAGGGATATTTCTTCAATTTGTGAGTGAAACTTTCTGCTTAGTTTCTCTGCTTCAAGCTTTTCATTTAAATTGATAATGTCAGCATCTTTCCTTCGAAGTTCAAGCTGGTGATTGCTAAGCTTCTTTTCAAGGTACAAAATTCTCTCTGGACAGATCAAAAAAAGGAAAGAATTGTTTAATATCTTAAGTCACCAAAGCAGTGGTAAAAATTCTCTCAGGATTAACATCTCTTCAATAGCAGGAAAAAAAACGAGAATAGACTAAAATCTAAGTCAAGAAATCAGTGCATTAATGTACACTAATGCTGCGTTGAATGGTTTATAGATCAGAAGCTCTATAATAAAAATCCTTCAACCCAATAGTATTTGATAAAGTCAAATAACCAATCTCCAAAGTGAGACAAATCCAGTTGCTGAACCTAAAGGATTATGGAAATTCTTACAGGATTGGGATTTGAATGCTGCATGAGTTGTCGACCTGATAAGACCCTGGTCTTCTCTACGAGTATAAGAAACTAATATCTGGGCCTTGTGAAATCAAATCCATGAGCTCCCAAAACTATCAAAATTGTTGAAACCTTGCTTACTCTCCAAACAAATTTGTGCAAGAAATAGCAGCTAGAAACATAAGCACAAGTCAAACTAGACTTGTTTAACCATCTCAAATACCAAGAAAAAGATGACTAAAACTCTGTTTATACATCCTGATATGCAACTGAGCCCACACAATACGCTCTGAGGTACAACATAGAGACATAAAAGAAGGGGTCACTCGCCTCTTAGTCATGTAGCATAGGCGTTGTTCCTCCCCACTATGTACCAGCCAACTTGATTTATCACAAATAAGATAGCTGGTAAGCCCTGGGATAATCTGGTCATTGGAAACCAAACATAGAAAAAAGATTCATTTGCTCCTAAGCATATGAAAAAAGATAGATATTGAAACAATAACGCAACTAGTTATAGCATTGCACTAAACTTGTTTTTGCGAACAAATAGTATAAGTGAAGCACCCAAACTCATGGTTCAGTGAGAAAGATTTAAAATTACAAATATGAAAAAAATAATAATAATAAAGAAGATAGAGATTAATTACCAACAAAATCCTTTCCAAGAGTTGTGATTTGATCTACTTTCCTCTTTAATCTACTGACTGAAAAGAATAAGTGAAACAATATGATTAGGCAATTTAAAGTGCTTGACGAAGACAGGAACATTTCTAAATAACAGAGATGGAGAATATGGCTTTGTTAAAGAAACAAACCTTCTTGTTCCTTTCCATTTACAATATCTTCAACAGTATGTACAGCCTGCTTGACGGCAGCTGCTTCCTTCTCAATTGAGTCAAACAACTGAAATTGAGCATCCATCTTTTCTGTGAGGATCACAAGCTTTTTATCCCTCTTTTGAATGCTTCGTTTCAGTTGATATGTAGAATCCTGCATTTCAATATCATAATCATCAAAAAAATACCAATATTCTTCTAACATAGGTGTGTAACAGGAACATGTTTTGAATATTAATAAGCAAGTATGGCAACAAATAATTCACCAGGAAGAATTATGAAAAATAACTTGGAATGGAACCAATGTTGTCAAAATCGCGAGTCGGAACGTAGAATCGCACGATTCTACGCATTTTTGGTGGCCTTCCGCGTTGCGTGCCCAGGCGGAAGCGGAATCTGGTGGAATCGTGCAGAATCGCGTGGAAGCGTAGCGGAAATCGTAGACTCGTAAGAGTCCAGCGATTCTACGCGAAATGTCCGCTGGTTTTCCAAGACCAGAAGGTCCATCACAGCGATCGATCAAACACGGGTCCAAGAAACCCCGCTCCAAATAACACGTGTGTTTCTCCTTCAGAAAAATAGGGAGATCGGTCTGTGGACCGATCCACCTATGGCCTGATCGGTCCACAGACCGATCAGCCCCTAGGCCGATCGGTCTTGCAGATCGGTCTGTGGACCGATCAGGCCCTAGGCTGATCGGTCCCCAGACCGATCAGCAAGGGTCGATCCCTGATTTCCGCCTTCGTCACGTGTTTCTCACGAGTCGGTTGTCGTTTTCTGCGTGGGACAGAGGAACAGGGAGAGTTTCGGGACAGAAGATTTGATCTCAAGAAACCCTAACTTTCCTAAGTCGCGTCGCGAGCCATTGTCGCCGCAACTGCTGTGCTTCGTTCTTCTTCAGCAACCATCGTCTCCTTCACGTACGCGTCTGTCTCCTCCTCCCTGTGCGTCCGGTGTGCGTCGACCGGCACTGTGACTGACTTCAATTAAAGGTACGCCATCATCCGCCTCTGTCCCTTCTCCATCTATCTCATCTGTGGGTCTCTGTTCTTTACTTCTTTGGTCGTCTCTGTCCCGTCTGCATCTCTGAAGGCTGTTGGCCACGTCTGTGGTTCGCGAGCTGCTGTTGCAGAGTTGCAGTGTCGTTGGTGAAGCTGAAGCTGCGTGGTGGTGTTCTTGTTCTTCTTTAATTTCACAAAAATGAGTAGAGAAGCTAGTGTTGGTGGGTCTGGTGAAGCAAGCTCCAATAGTGGTGCAGCCATTCCAAGCGTAGCTTCCACAACTAGTGGAACTTCAGATTCCAAAAGATTGGCAGTGAATGCTCCTGGAAATAGATCTGATCCAGGTTGGAAACATGGAATTGCAGTTGATGAAAATCCAAAGAAAGTGCAATGCAAATACTGTCAAAAGGTGATAAATGGAGGGATTTATAGACTCAAGCATCATTTGGCAGGAACACAAAAGGATGTTGGAGCATGCAAGGCTGTTAGTGATGATGTAAGGAAGGAAATGTGGAAAATTGTATCCTCATTGCAAGAAAATTTAATAAAGAGGGCAAAGGAGATTGAAGGAAGATCAAGTGATGAAGTTGAAGAAGGTGGAGATGCCATGGAGGATGCTGGAGATGAAGAACACATGGAGGATGATTATGAATTCATGAATTTATGAAGTTTAGAACTTGACTATTATTTTTCATGTTGTAGACTTATATGTTATCTAAAATTTGTGACTTATGACTTATTTTATGTGTGGATTGTAGAAGACCTTATAAATGTTTAGTTTAATCAAATGTTTAATGTGTTTTTGAGGTTATTAATCTTATGTATGTTATTTTCTATGAGTATATATATGTTTATATATAATTTTACATTTTGGTAGAAACTTACGATTCGTGTTACGATACTACGAGTTTACGATTCTACAACTCCCTTCCGTTTCAACGTAGAATCTCGATTTTGACAACCTTGAATGGAACAGTTCAGCTATAGAAGCCTTCAAAATACCAAACTAATATTGATTTTGATGATTTGAAACACTGGTCTTAGTTGTTGCTCCAGGTCATTAAGGTTTATATGCAAGTTATAAAGGCCTCAGATTCAAGAGCCCTCCTTCTAAATAGTGGTAATCAAAGTGTTATTTACATCTTTTAAAAAAATTTCACATTTTATTTATCTAATGTCCAATTCAAGTAATAATGTTAGAATATGAGCTCACATTATAATTGTCTAGGAGAGCCTCCCTTGATGCTAGAAAGCCATTGATGATTTCTTTCAATTCTGTCTCTTTTTTCTCCAGCAAATTTTTCTCGGTCTCAAGATACTTTATCTGATTAAGGGAGGAACGAGTGAAATAATAACTTAAGGTCAGTAAGCAAACATGAGCTTGCAGTATTTTAAAAAACAAGAATAACACTTAACAGGAAGGCCATATATATAAGAATTGATACATTAATTGAATTTGTAAATTCGCTGCATGCATCTAAAAGATACTATTTTCTGTTCAGTTATCATCCTATGCACAACATAGGCCAAATTTCTCGGCATCTTCAGTTTCTCAACCACTCACAAGAGAATCACTTTCCCCTTTCCCGTTCTGGTTATTGTTTAACACTATTTGCAACGAGCGAAACAAAGACAAGCAGAAACATAAACTAAATTTCCACTAAACCATCAAAAGAAGCTTTGACAGTGGAGAAACTACCTTGCTATCCAGCCTGCAATGCGACTCCTCGAGGGACACGATCCGCGCTTGCAAATCCTGCAACCTCTTCGTGCACTCCGCTTCGATTTGCTCCCGCCTCTAGGGATTGCGCCAGCGGATAACACATGTCGATTGTCTCAGTCTGAAATATCGCACCGGAGGAAAAGATTAAGGGGAGACAGAACCTGGATGGAAAGCTGGAGCTCCTCTCGCACGGCTCGTTCGCCTTCCTACGAAAAACGAAATCGAGGAGAAGAATGAGAAGCAAGAGGCGGACGAGGGTAAGATGGGAACGGCGATCTGACGTACTCTGACGCATCGAGTCTGGGCGATTAGCGCGAGGAGCTGAAGCTTGAACTTGGAGAGGGCGAGCAACTCCACCGCCATCGATCGAATTCGATTCCCCTCCCTCCAGTTTCCTTCCACCGTACCGAGATCAGAAGAAAGTAAGTAGGGATGAAAATTTCATTTTCACATCCAATTTTTTATTAATTACAAAACTAAGCTGCTAAATTCCATTTGAGCCTTCCCCTTGCCGACGAGGGCCGAAGTGCAAATGTTTGTGCTCACGCGACGATAGAGAGAGAGAGAGAGAGGGGCAGACATATGCACTAGAAACCTTCATTGTTGGTTCCCAGATTTCAGGAGATTGAAGAACAAACAAACTACACAGTCAATGGCTATTGGTACAAGATTGAACAAAACAAAAATGATCGAGGAATGGAAATGCGAGTGTAGATTCTTCGCCGGTTTTACGCGGCAGGAATTCTCCTCAATTGCTGGAGCTGGCACGCCATTTCCTCCACTAACCTCACTCCACCAGCTCCGTACCTCAGCGCACCGACGGCGCGACTGAGGATCTCCTGCTCCGCATCCAGCGCGTTCAATCGATCGTTGAGCTTCGTAAGTTCGTCCTGCGGAGATCCGATGCTTCCGCCGGATTCACGCGATTCGCCGTCAAGCTTCGCCTGTAGATTCCTCAAGCATGAGGAGATCTGAGCCTTCTCCTCCTCGAAACCTTCCACCAGATTCTGTAACTCTGTCTTGCGGCTGGGTTCCTCTTCGGGCGGCTCGGTGATTGTTTCTTCCCCGAGCCTCTTCCGGCAGCACTCGAGCTCTGCTTCGAGGTCGAGCAGCTCTTTCTCACGATCGGTGAGCAGGTCGTTGAGCTTGTGATTGGCTTCCTGGTCGTACTCCGCCTGCTCCTCCATCATCCGCAGGTACTGCAGCGCCTCCATCTGCATCCCGGCCTTCTCCTCCTGCAGGCGGTTGATCATGGCCATGGCTTCGTTGGCCGCCACCGCCGACGCGTTCCGCTCCTCCTCCAGCTCCTTGTACAGAGAGCTCATCGTCTTCCGGTCCAACTCGACCTGCTGCCGCAGCCGCTCCACCGACGTCTCCCCTTCCACGTCGGAGACGATGCACGCCTCGTCGTAGTTGTCCAGGCTCGAGTTGTTGCGCTCCATGGTCAGCCGCTTGGCGATGCTCAGCAACCCGGCGGAACAGGAGGCGTCTAGCTCGCCCAGCCTGGGGCTGGAGATGATGTCGCTGTTCCACGGCAATTCCAGAGCGCGGAAGGATTTCTGGGACAGCCGCAGCTTGAATTCCTCCGAGGCCTTGCCGCCCACCAGTTCCGAGAATCTCGGCGACGTCATCAGCCCCTTCCTGGTCAGTGCGCCCCGGAAGCTGTCGCTTTGCTCGAGCCCGCTTGGGCGTGCCGTCGTCGGAGGATCGTTCGTGATTGTGCCCGTCGAGGGAGACAAATTTCCAGACTCTAGAATTTTACCTTCCGGATTGCCATCGGAATTAGATGAAACTAGAACAAGACAAATCAATCCGAGGATGAAATTAAAAAAATTTTAAATTAATTTTAACTGGAGCTCAATTACCTTGTCGAGGAGCCTGTTCGATCGTTCTCTCGGTGGACTCCGTGGCTCTGACGTTGGGGACGACATTGTCCCAGTTTATCCCTTCCAACTCACGTGCGGCCACCGGCGGCTTCGTCTCAGAATCGAACAGCGACGGCGGACTACTGAGGACGTCAGAAAAGCTAAGCTTATCGGTCAGCAAATCCTCCGCCGGCAGCTTCGTCCTCGAGGAAAACTCCTCCTCGACGTCTATAACGCCGTGCATCGGCGAGTATCCATCTTCGTTTTCGTCGTAGCCATCGTCGTCGTTGTCATCGAACGGCATCTCTGACTCCGACGTGACCTTCAGTTCGCGGTAGCCGACGTGCGAGATGGGGTCGAAGGCATGCATCGCCGGTAGCTCCGAGGTCTTCCCCTGTTTCTTTCTTAATTGTGTCCGGCGTCCGATGAGACCGCCATTGACTCCGCCGCAGTCAACTTTGAGGATCTTTTTCTTTTTGGATTGAAGCGTGTCTCGGCGTACGGCGAAGGGCTCCGCGCAGCATGAGCAGAGACCGACGGAAGCCTGTCCGAGATCGCCACCTCCGTCCGGCAAAGTGACGTCGCCAAGGTGCTCTGCTTCGGCGGCGCTAAAGACGGGCAATTTGGGCTTTCGGTGGGCGGCGGAGGAGGAGGAGAGGAGGCAGCCCTCGCACGTGTTGCGGGAGTTGGCGAGGCGGCTGTGGGCGTGGCAGTAGACCAGGGCGGAAACCTCGAGCTTGTGGGAGTGGCAGAGTATGTGGCGGTAGAACCCCCGGCGCTCGCCACCGAGGACGTGGTCGAGCCGGGAGCAGAAGAGGCAGGGGGGCGGCAGGCGGCAGGCGCGCGCGAGTCTGGTGGCAGCGTACGACAGCACGGCGTTGACCAACAAGATCGCGATCAGACACCACTCGGAGACAGCGGCGAACAGCGCCGAGACGAAGCGATCGGGCATCGCCACAGCCGCCAAATGGGGCGCCGCCTGCTGCCCTGCTTCTGTGGTTCCGGCAACCATGTCGGCGACGATAACATAAACAACAAGGAAGCTCTAATATCAAATCCGAGAAGAAGAATCTGCAGATTCTGCAAAATCGCTTCAATTGCGACCGATCAAAGCGTCAAAAATTCACAATTCCAACACTCGAATATTAAAGACCAATATGAAATGCTGGCTGAAGAATCATTCAACCTTGAAAAATCAACTCCTGTCTACAGAGGCCAAAACAGGTATCCAATCATTGATACAGAAAGCAATCAATTGCTGGCCAACCAGGAATTAATTAGCAAGAATTAATGCTGAATTGAAAGAAAGAAAGAAAGAGGAGAAGACTGACTGCGTCTTCCTCTCTCTTTCTCTCTTCGGAGTTGTGATCGCATCGGCTCCAAGGCTTGACTAATTTGTAGCTTCCGAAAGAGAAATATTTGGACGGAGAGAAAAATAGGCAGCGATCCACGAACGTCTCGCAGCGCGGGCTCGGCGCTGCATGGAGCGGTGGAGATTGGCCACGGCTTCCAAAGCGTTAGCGTCGACGTCGGAATCGAGTCCTCGTTTATAATTGGGAGCAAATTAAAGATGGATTTGAAGAAGATACGAAATAGCTTTTTTTTTTGGATTTTCCTTTTTCATTTTAAAAGTTAGAAAAGTTGATTTAATGTGTTTTATATAATTATACCTTTACGTGAGAAAGAACTAAGAAGGGAAAATTTGAAAAGTACGTTTTTTTTTCTTTAAATTGAATTATTAGAGGGTAATCGATATCCATTTATTATTTGCTCATTGAAAAATCATTAAGTCATCTTTTTAAATGCATTATATATATTTTTATATATTCTTTTAGAATTTAATAAATTTATATTCATTTATTAAATCTTCAATATTATCCATACTGAAGTTTTAAAATTTTTTTTTAAAAAAAAATGGCGTTTCCTATTATACCTCTTCATTTTTTTCCATGTTTAAATTTTTCTCTCAAGGTTCAATTTAAGTTATAGAATTCATATATGAGTGGAGAAATTCATTAAGGGCACTTTTATTAGTCAAATTTGAATAAAATTTATTGATTAATCTATATCATTTCAAAATATAAAAGTTTAATATTTTTTTTTGGAAAATTAATTTTGATAACCAATAAATTAAAAAGTGTTAGTGTAATTTTTCTAAATCAAGGTTGATCAGTTTGACTAAACTTGAGTTGACTCAAGCTTGAGTCTTAATGTGTGAGTTTTGATGTTTGACAATGTATGGAGATTGCAGTTGCAATTATATTGTCCGATTGGGAAGATTGTTGGTGTAATTCTCAAATGGTCAAAGTTGACCAGGTTAACAAGAAGAAGAGTCAAGTAGGTCAAGGTTAACCGGATACTTGACTGGTAAAGTCCTAACCGAAGGTAGACAAGGATAAGAAGGTTTCAGAAGAATATTTTTCGATGCATAGTTATTATTATGTTAGATTGTTAGGATGTTGTCTGTTAAATATATCTCGATTTATCCTTAAGCCGACCGCCTAATTGAGTTGTTGTATGCTGAATATATATCTTGGCAGGCCATTTAAGCCGACTGTCTGATTGGGACGTTCGGTTGCATTATGCATAATCTACCTTGCTATGTTTTATACTGCATGTATCTCGACCGACCATTAAGGCCGATCGCCTTTATATCTGTCTCGGTCATTAAGCCGCTCAGTTATGCACATCCTTGAGATATTCATTCAGAAAATTATATAGTGCTTTAGTCATGTTGGGAATCTGGTTGAGAAATAATATAGTACCTCCTACTCCCACGAAGTCCTTTTGATAACCTATGCTTTGCTGAAATTTCATCCTGGTGGTAATATGAGGACAAGTGTTGTAGGCCCGGTCGCCCTTCTACTCGACCGAGCATATAATGTGCTACCAAGAGAAACACAGTTACGTTCGAAGAAGTTCGGTCAGTATATTAAGCTAAGTCGCATCATGTCTTTACCCGACCAATTTTCTATATAGCCAGGACATATAAACTCGCCTGACTTTGTGATCAGATGGATACACATACATACTATTACCTTGAAATCAATTAGGGAGACCGACAATCACGATCACCTGGGCGTGAACATGGGGACTCATACAAAGTAAGGAGTTTAGCTTAGCTTTCCCCTCGACTATATCTATGCTTGATCTATTATGGAGTGAGTCAGTCCTTCTGACCGGCACTTGAGGCTGACCAGCTTCAATCTTGGTCACTTTAAGATTTGACCATCCTTAAGACATTAACCTCCTAGGTAAGGGCTAACCGTCCCTCCCAGCTGATTGTCTTTTTCTGATTAAATTATAACTCGATCTGATTGAATATAAAAATCTTAGTACTAAACGATTAATTAAAACGAGGTGAAGAGATGTTATCCCTTCTCATTTACCATAATATCTTAATTTTAACTGTCCCATCACTTTTTGAGTTCACTCGTTATAATTCCTATCAATAAGGATTAGTAAAATCGTTAGATCAATCTATCAATTTTAATTTAAATTTTCTTTTCATATTTTTATACGGTTGGTTGGTAACGTGGACCCCTCAAGCAAACTCCAACGACCAGAAAACCTTGTAATGATGAAGCAGCTTGGATTGCTTTGCGATTTCCAATCTGTGGCTCCGTCGATGGACGGTGAAAGATTCCGTGTGTCTCCTCGCTTTCCGCCCATAAATTCATGTTTTGACTTTTGGCGGAAGGAATCTTGGAGCAGTGAACAATTTGATTGCTGATCCCAGATATCTTGGAGGAAGTGGATGTGACGGCAGCCACGGCGGAGACGGAGAGGCGGGAAAGAATACTCGGTGCCCGGCCGACTCGCGCCGCGGGATGGAACCTCTCCCCCCCCCGCTCTCCGCTCCTACGTGCCCTCGCTTCTGCTCCTCGCTCGGATCATCAGCCTGGCGGCCGTAACGGCGGTGCCGAAGGAAGTGGGTAGATTTCCCGATCGCGAAAGAGAAATGGCTTTTGGATCGATTAATTAATCGAGGATGGCGACGGGCCGCGCACAGTGTTCTGCCTTTCCTTCTTTTTTAAATGCTACTCGTTGTCAGATTCGTCGCCGGGAATCTTCTGCTGCTTCCCGAGTCAACAGTTCCGCCCGCGCTCTCGCGTATAAATCGGCACCGTCCGGTTTCCTGCTCTGCTTCGGATTCTCCAGACGATCAATAAACTAGGAGCATGGCAGAGACAGTGCGGCCGGGGAATGCCAAGCCCAGGCTCCGGTGGGCGCCGGACCTCCATAGCCGCTTTGTCGACGCTGTCGCCAACCTCGGCGGACCAGACAGTAACCTTTTTTTTTTTTCATCTTCTTCATCCACTTGCTCGGAGGATCTTGTGCTAAATGATCTCGTCACGGTTCACATGCAGAAGCAACGCCCAAATCGGTTCTTAGACTGATGGGCATCAAGGGATTGACGTTGTACCATCTCAAAAGCCACTTGCAGGTGTCCTCTCTCTCTCTCTCTCTCTCCCTCCCTCCTCTGTTATCTTATCATGCTAAGAACTTGTATTCGTGATACAGAAATATAGATTGGGAAGGCAGTCTCGAGGAGATCAGAAAGCGATGGAAACCAGCAAATTAAGTAAGAAGAGGAAGCATGCTTCGATTTATACTCGAAACCAATGAATTTCTCTGTTGTGATTGTCAACAGGAAGCAGCAACTCGACTTGGAGGAACAACTATATTGCTGAGGCCTTCCGGTACCAGTTAGAAGTCGAAAGGAGACTACAGGATCAGCTCGAAGTAATTAAGATTGTTATTATTGCTATTATTGTTGTTGTTTGATCACTCCATTTTTATTATTCGATAAGTTAATTCAGGTGCAAAAGAAACTGCAATCGAGAATTGAGGCCCAAGGAAGATACTTGCAAGCGATATTAGATAAAGCCCTCAGCACCATCTCGCTCGCCGGCGTGAAACCCTCTGCGTCTTCCCAGTACCAACTCCAAGCAGACTGCGAGCTGAATCCAAAATTAGGCTTCCAGCTCTATGGAGAGGGGGAGCAGGAAGAGCTTCGAGACGCCAAGCTGCTGGACCTGAACGTGAAAGGAGGGAGCTGGTGTGAATCGTTTGGTGGAGGAAGAGGAAGTGATCTGAATCTGCAAATTTGATCAGAAATTTATCTGATCGATGATGAATGATTTCAAATATTCGATTGCAAAAGTAGTATTAATCAATACATTTAGCCACGACTATTTGGTCATGCCGATTCCAAGTCTGAGACGGGCGTTTTTACGATGTCGTCTAGTGATCGTTAATCTCACGCGGCGGCCCAACCTTTGCCACCACCGAAACTTCTTCTTCGCCGTACCCAGCGGCGGCGCTCGTTTCCGTGCCTCCTTCTTCGTCGAAAACATGAACAGATGGAACAACGCTTCAAGCAGCGCGTGTCGGTGGCCGGGCTGCTTCACCGGCGGCCGTCGTCCAAGACCTTCCATTTCCCTGTTCGTGTTCCGGTGGCCGACGCTCCGGAGGTATTCCCAGAGCGACCGGTGGCGCCGGCGGACCACTCCGTCGCCGTTACGAGCGCTGTGGTGGAGGTGGTGATGGTGGTGGTGGTGGTGGAAGATTACGGACAGCTTGTTCTTCAGTCTTTCGAGTCGCCCCTCTTTCTCCATCCGTTGGTTGCTTCTGTTGATCGGTGGTTCCGGCTGGCGGCGGCGGTTGAGAGACCTGGGTGGAGGTTTTCCCCCATGCTTGGAAGGCATCGCTCTGTTTTGACGAGAAGTGTTTGAGGAGGATGAGGATTCGGTCTTGCTACTTAGCGAGTGCTCGACCGTTGATTCGCTTCGGGCTTTCTGTCTCGACGTAGATGGGAGCGCCTTCCCTCGTAGATCACCACTCTGCTTCTTCGTTTCATGTTTTCCGGCGAGGTGGATCGATGGGCGAACCAACGACTGGTGATCGTGAAGGAGACGATGGTTCGGTCGTACTACGGTCATCTCCTGATCATGGACCGGTTGCTTATGGCGCACTTCTGAAGCCGCCCGCTCACTCTTCTCGTAGAGGCATGGCGGTTTCTCGCGTCGCCGGACCTGCTCTACCTTTGCGTCAGCCTCAACCTTCTGCTCTGCTTTCGCTCGACCGTTTGCCGTCGCCTGAGTCGAGGGCGGCATCCCCGCCACGATTCCATGCCGTGACGATCTCTTCGCCGTCGATTTACCCAAACGGAGAGAGCCATTGCTGTGCTTAGAGGATCGATCCATCTTCCTAACCACATCCGATTCTACAGGCGTCGGTGTCATCGTCGTCGTCGTCGTGTTCTGCAACTTGGTCTTCTTTTGCTGTCGCGGGCGGATACTTGCGCTGGATCCCCGTGAGTTTAGCCGCTTCAGGTCCTGAGTCGGTCGGCGATTTTGCTCCATTCTCTTCTTCCGATCTGCCGCCGCCGGAGTAGTAATCAAGGAGGCGGCAGCCGGAGACATCGAGTGATCCTGTCGTCGCGCCTCGCATGGTGGCACAATCTATAACAAACATATATCGACTGGTCATATAATTACTCTCAGCTCCATAGTAAATTACTCAAGGACGGCGTTGAAGGTCGACCTTTGCCTGGTTAAGAATCCGTAGAGTTGCACCATCTAAAACCTTCTTCAGAAAATTTCTAGACGCCTCATCCAACTGAAACTGAAACATCCATTTGAATTTCTAGTGTTCAATACTTAATTGAAAAAGCCATATTTTCCATACGGATACCTCATTAGTATTTTCTCGTTGGAGAAGACCATACAACTTCTTTAAAGCATGCAGATCGTCGCACAAGTCCTCAAGTGCCACCGCCGCCGCCGCCGTCTCCTCTGCCGGTTGATCCATGATACGGTAACACAAAAGAAATCAAATTGCCTTCGAGTGTTCGGATGCAAAAGCGTCGACGGTAACCGACGCCTCTCTTCAGATCGCAATCGCAACCAACTACTCTCTTTGCCTGTTCGCCACTCGGCGTCTCATCCGCCCATCCACTTGGCATTTAATCCAACCGTCGATGGGTAATAAACAAGGATGCGAGGCGGCGGCTCGCATAAACCCTAGTTACGGCTCCGAGCCGGCGCTTGCGCGTCCGAGTCAACGACTCGCGACGAGCGCATGTAAATAGGCGACTCGCCCAGTTCGTCCGGTTCCGCCTTCTATCGTTCGTTCGAAGCAACGGCACCCGCAGCGCTCTGGATCTCAATCCCAGCGGCTGCGGTGCTTCCCCTCGATTCATAGGGCTCCGGTCGAAGCTGATCTCTCTCCTGGACTCTGCCCTATTGTTCCTCTCCCGATCCCTAACTAGGTAGTTTTGTCTCCGGCATTCTCTTCGTCGGTTCCGTTCAGATGAGAAGAAAAAGTTTCCTTTTTTGTTTCATTCCGTTTAGAGTTTTTTGTGTTATCTCTGCCGGTTGATCGGTTCCGACGGGGAGTCTCGTGGTCTCTTTCTCTTTAATAGAAAGAGTTCGGAGGAAAGAGAAGGATCTGTCGGCAAGGTTTTGTCACATTCGCTTCCGGTTTACCTCCTTGGCGGATCTTAGTCATGTAGATGTTTTTGGTATTTTCCGGTTAGGGTTTTGATATCGTTTTCTTTACTTGTGCTTCCTTTTACCAACTATGGGATGATTTTAGGGTTTTGAACCTGATTTAAGTTGCTGGCCTACCCTGGATAAATAGTCTTTTGGTTTTCTGTTGCCTTATTTGATGATAACGAGTATTGATCCGTGGTTGCACTCTGATGAGTTTACCTAAGTCATCCATCACTCCAGGAGGCTGATGCATCATTGGAGTTAGATTAGATGGCTGAAATAACTGCCTTTTTTATTACAGCTCGGTTATAAATGTGTCAGCATCAGTTTTGCTGTAAAGGTTTTGGTTTAATGATTTATGTCTGTTGACAAATTGATTAATCATTGTCGCCTTGCGATGTTCAAAAATCGAGTTTGGATAACTAGAACCTGAATTTATTTCGTTTCTGAAGTTGTTTCAATATTCTGCTCTTGATTCAATGTTTCATTGTAATGTATTTAAGAATGTCCTCAGTTTGTTTATATTGGAAGTTTGCTATGGCTTACACTAAAATGTCTCTACTTCTGAAGGTTTTCCGGGCATCAGAGATGGCTTTGCCCACTACATCCCTTGTACCTTCTCCAAGTCCGCAAGTGGTATGAATTAGTCCCTTATAAGTGTCTTATTCCTCTGCTAAATTCTGATATTTTTCTATTGACTTCGCAGATTGGAAATGCCTTTGTACAACAGTATTATCACATACTTCATCAATCTCCAGAAATAGTTTTCAAGTTTTATCAGGATTCTAGCATGGTGAACCGATTGAATTCTGATGGACAGATGATTTCATTGACAACACTGCAAGTATGCTTTTTAAAAGATATAACAAGAGTTTTTTGTGTGATCTAATTAGATCTAACTATACATTTATTTAAGTTTGTCTGAATGAAATATCAGGAACAATTGGCTCAATGGTGATTTGGATTATTTTCCAATGTGTTTGTGTCAAATTGTATGTTTTTTTATGCACTCTCAGTAACATCATGATTACAAATGAAAAATCGTTATATGCATTTAAATGTACTTAACTTGTATTAGTACAAATCGGATTAAATTCACAAGATACGCAGTCTTATTGTATAAAACATGATTATTCCGATCTGATCCAATACAAATCATATACTTCTATAAATAGTAAATTCTTTAGTCATTAAGTTCGACCCTTTAAAATTGAACTCAATTCTGTTAAAACAATCCATCATGAAAAATGGAATAAAAGATAAAATCTCCTGAGGCATGATGGAAATGGAGAGTTTAAAGAGGCTGAATTTCTGAATGGATGACATCCTAGAAGAAATTTTGTTGCATGGAGACTAAGTGTTCAGCAGCAATTTGTAAATGTTAACACCCTTACAACTCTTCATGTAGTACCAATGTTGTTTTCCTCTTCCTCTCTCAGATGCCTTGGGATCATTTAGACTTGGAGTCAACGACAAAGATAAAGGCATTGGTGTTTCCGTGTGTGTCCTATTGTTAGATAGAAACAATGGTGACATGTTGTAGTCCATTTCATTTCAACTCTAAACTGAAGTAAAGGATTTTTTTTAAATCTCTTAATCAAGCATAGTTTGAATCTATATTTTTCGATGATGGATTATGATTAATATGATCTGTGATCAGATCATACATGTTTTTAAATATATCTTAGAATGGAAATTAATTTCCAAGTGAGGTAGGAATTTATATCAAGTGTACAATTTCAAGTAAATTGGGGATTTCTTTTAACATATTTTACAGCTTTTTGACTCACATGTATGTTTCATAATTTAATCTTTCTAGTAATCCTGAAACTCACTAAAATTTTTTGTAATATAGACCTCAAGTTGATGGTCTTGATATAAATAATACTAGCATATATATTCTATAAATGAATGTTGCATTAATGTTGAAATTTCCACATTTGTCTGTGTGTAGAAAGTAGATATTATTTTCTTACTATTTTGTAATTCAATTTTATGATATTTGTTCTTTGCAATGCCTGAGGTCTTATGGTAAAATTGCATTCATTAGTTTTTTGTTATTCAATCTTTGTATGAAATGAATCCAAATGTTTTTGTATTCAATATTTTCCTTTTGTTTCTTCATCTGTATTCTCTCGTAACATGCTTTATCCTATTTGATATCAATTTGATTTTCTGTTATTGACAAAGCTCTATCAACATTTTCCTATCAAATAACAATCTATGTTATCTTTGTTTTACATGGAGCAGGCCATCAATGAGAAGATTATGTCGCTGGACTTTAGAAACTGTTTCACCGAGATTGAGACTGTAGATTCACAAATTTCATTCCAGAGTGGGTTGCTTATTGTAGTTACTGGATCGTTTACTGGACAGGATAATATTCGGAAGAAATTTGCGCAGTCATTTTTCCTTGCTCCTCAGGAAGTTGGTGGATACTTTGTACTGAATGATGTTTTCAGATTTTTGAATGAAACACAACCAAGGGAACTGAACCACATATGGGTTGGTGCTACAAATGATGATGTCCCTAAAACATCTACTTCTCCTGAAACAGGTATGACATTTAGATCTATTGGTTGCATATTTTTGTTGTCCTTCTGACTGTGTTATTCTTTTTATCCTTTTGGTAGATTTCAGTACACAGGAGAATCATGTACCAGAATCTCCCCTGTTTGAAGAAGATATTGGTGATCAAGAAGTTGTTGACCAATCAGAAGATCAAGGATCTGGTGCTGAAGATGGTATTGTTGTGGATCCTCCTGCTAATGTAGATGAGAGCAATTCACAGCAAGTTTTTGAAGTTTTTACTTTGGGGGCTCAAGATGATACACCTAAGAAGTCTTATGCATCAATTGTGAGTTATTAACTTTGCTGCAGAAATTATTTCTAGGAACAAGTGGTTAGTTTATATAGTCGCCTTTTTTCTATCATTATTTGTCCTTTTTTGTTCATGCTGGTTTACCTGTTTTGGGTATCATGCTATAACCAGTTCTATTGATGGGCATTCTTCTTTATTTTTTTATTATGTCTATTGCTGAATTTAAGTAGCTCCGAATTTGTGTAAGAATGTTTTCTGTAAGAAGTTTTCCTGGCTGTCCACTTTTTAATGATATATATATATATATATATATAAAAGGGCTCCCTTTCATGACCTTAAAAAAGGTTATGAAAGGTTCTTGGTCATGCTATAACCTGTTTGCTGTCCGCTTTTTTGAAATTGAATAGGTTAAGGTCATGAAAGGGAGCCCTTCACCAGTGCCAATTCATGCAACACCCGGTGCAAAGGTGGCTCCAGCAAACACAGAGAAACCTGTGGCTGCGCCTGCATCTGCACCTGTTCACCCCACTGAAACTTCTAATCCTTATGGAAATGATGATGCTGAGAAAAGCAACATCATTGAAGGTCTGATTGGAGCATGCTCTACACTCTGTTCTATGAGCTAGATTTATTCTGGATATTCATTTTGCATTTTATTCTCTTCATACCTACACAGAAGAGGGCCATTCAATTTACATTCGTAACTTACCCTTGAATGCAACTGCTGAGCAAGTAGAAGAGGAATTTAAGAAATTTGGAGCCATTAAGCCTAGTGGTGTGCAAGTCAGAAGTCATAAGGTTTCTTATGTTTTAAGATTTTGAATGATAATTTCGAGATTCTCTTTTCATTTTTTATTACTTGCTTTCACTTCTTTTTATATTTACAGGTTGAGAGGTACTGTTTTGGATTTGTTGAATTTAGTTCCTTGAAGTCCATGCAAGCTGCAATTGAGGTACTGTAATCCAAGTTTTTTATCTTGGTTTTGTTTGTGAATATTACATTGCTTCTATTGATGCAACATTACTATAATCTGTTATCAATTATTCTGTTATACTTAAACGAACAATTTCTTTCCAGAAGCAATTTGATATGGTTTGTGCATGATGCCATTTACTAACTCGTCTCCGAGTTTCGGATAGTGGCTCCAGAATTTTCTTTTGTTATTCAATATGATTTGGCACCTAGAAAACAGATGATGGGGATCCACTAGAATCCAAAGGCAAATTTGAATATAGGAATGGCCAATTTAAGTTTTATGTGTTAGTGTGTTTTTTGGATATCATACTTTTAGAAAATTTGCATAAAGTAGTCATTGACGGGGTTTGCTTTGTAACAATTTTTGAGATTAGGATTTCAAAAAGTGTGTGCTGGTGATATTTAATTGACCCACTGCATAGTGCATACAGGATATGCAAGGACTAACATGTGTAATAAAGTATCTATAGCACTTGTCAAAGTGTTCAAGATAGTGCTTTTAAGTTATGACTTACAACCTGCCGAATAAGGTAGCTCATGTCAATTTTCAAGCTAATCCATTTTACATGGGCAAGTATGTTTTTGCATATGTAGGACACAGATGTCATATGTGGTCCCTGACTCCCTGTATTATCCTTAGTTTAATATCTTGATAACCGTTGAGATATTGCGCTTTCATTGTTAACACTAGGTATTTTTAATTGATCATTAATTCAGTTATACTTATTTTTTATCACTGTACTACTTTTGTATTGTTCTTATACTTGAAATGCTTGATGACTAATTGCATTTTGTTGGGTAATAATCGATAACTAATAAATGCACCCACTTTTTATTTGCTTTATCTTTTGACAAAGCTTCTGTAATAAAGACTATTACTATTATTATTTATTAATTAATCATAAAGGTGAGCTGGCTTTGCTGCTACCCACTTTTTATTTGAATCAAGGTTTTAAAATTTGCTAGATGCTAGTTAGGTGCTAGACCGATGCCTAGGCCACCTAGGCGAGGACTAGGCATCGCTGGGCGGATTCCACGGTATCAACATAAATTACATAATAAATCATATACTATAACTCCAACACAATAATATTAAATTTAAAATGAGTTTAAAATTACACAACTAATAAAATATTACATATTTATTTTATTTCTTTTTCTCCATAATTTTCAACAACTTGTTCTTCATTGGACACAAACTCAATATCATCATTGTGATCCTCTTCTTCTTCGAATGTAAAATCATCGTCATAAAGTTTCTCTCACTCTAGAGCTTCTTCGGGTTGTAGATTTTCATCTGCTCTACTTGGTTTATCAACCATTTGCCAAGTGAGCCTGGAACCTAGTTCAATTTCATTATCTTCCCCCACTATCCACAATTTAACCTTGTGCATTTGAAACATCTTTTGCAAGAAGGACATCGACATTCTTTATTTTTCTCTTTTTTTGTTTGTTCAACAATCTTATAATAAATTGGACAAATACTAGATTGTTAAACCTATTGATATTCAACCTATTTTTTTTTGAATCTTAAAGAAAAAGAGAAAGTAAATATTATAGTTAGTAACATGAATATAAACTTTAAAAATTAACACTTTACTTTAATTTAAGACTTAAAGTTTAATGCTTACCCCTTCAAATGCATTCCAATTTCTTTCACACCTAGATGAATTTGTAGTTAACGAAAGTATCCTCAATGCCACTCTTAGTAAGTTAGGCGTGTGAGCATCGTATGTACTCCACCATGCACATGGATCAAATGCATCATCATTTTCTTTTCACATGCTTTTGCTACCAGTGTTTTTCCAAATAACTCAGTCTTGTCTCTATATTTTGAAAATTCTTTGTTAATAATTGTATCAAACTCATTAGCATGTAAATTTTTCATGTATTCTTAAATCCCCGTCGCAACCTCCTCATAAAGAGCAATAGAACTATCCTTATATTAAAAATAGAGATTCAACAAAAAAATGGTAGTGGTATGCAATGATGTATCAAGTCTATCCTTCATTTTTGACTCAATAATCATTATGATAGGTTGATAATTTGATTCCACGTTGTTCAAAACCACCTTGGTATTTTCTTTAGCTTGAAGAAGCTCCCCGTATAGAAACCCATGACTTTCTATTTCCATCTACTAATCGAAGAACTCTTACTAAAGTAACAAATATTTTCAAACAAAGTGTCACATCATTCCAAAAACTCATGCTCATCACATTAGAGTAAGTCAATTTCTCTTTCTTTGTTTTTGACCATTTATATTTCTCCTACGTATCACTTGTAAACATGGTCATTAAACTAGATTTTTTTCAATCAAACTTTGCAATGTGAGGAAATTTAATGCAAATCTGGTAACTGTTGGCTGGACCATGTCTCTCTTCTTCGTGAAACTTCTCATTAATGACAAAGTTTTACGGTGAACATAAATGAAAATGGTAAAAGACTTGGCTTGCTCAATAACCTTTTTATATCATGGAAGTTTGTCAATACTTTCAAGCATGAGATTAATAGTGTGAGTTACAACTCCAAAAGAACTCGGGTTGTTTTTCTCTCATCAATTTAGCTGTAGTCATATTGTTGGTGGTATTGTCTATTACAATCTGAATAATATTATGAGCTCCTAGTTGTTCAACACACTTGTCAACATACTCAAAAATAAGTTCAGTTGTATGTGTCTCATCCTTAGACTCTAAAAATGTAGTACTGTCCTTGCAATTAACACACAAATTTAAGTTGTTTCGTCTTTTTTATCACTCCATGCATTCGTCGTGATCGAACACCCATTCTTCTTCATCTGCATGTTTCTTCAGCACTTGTTTTGTTCTTTCAACTTCGGCTTTCAACAGTGGCTCCCTAAGTTGATATTGAGTTGAAGGCTTGAATCCTGGTTTAAATTGACCCATTGCCTCCATTAATTGCTTGAAGCTATCATTATCAATAGCATTGAATGAGATTCCATTTTCATAAACCCATCTCTCAACATATTGTTCAACTTGTTGAATTCTCTCTTTGAAAAGAACCTCATTTATATTTTTTTGGCGAAGCACTTTGCTCCCACTATAGCCTACATTTTATGGAGTAATTTTCGATGCATATCTATCCATGGGGCTAAGTGGAAGAGGTTTTTTAATTTCAACCTTCAAATTCGGGACCTTTTTGGTCTGGAGAAATAGTCACCTCTGCTCTACAACTTTGTTCTTCTATTATTTTGTTCTTCTTTCTGTTCCTCCCTTTTAAAATAGTTTGGTTGCACTTATTTATATCTTGAGATGCTTTTCGACTTTCAGGTGCATTTTCAGATATATTTTTTATGTGCTCCTTGATCTTGGACACTCTCTCGACATCATTTTTCCACACAACTTACATTGAACTTTGTTGAGGTTCTTAGGATCAATCAAACATCCCAAACTCCCATCCGATGTCATTTGATTTTCTTCTAATAATTCCGGATTTGAGTCACGGATGCTGTCGAAGATGGATTGCTTGTCATTGTAATCTATTGTTAATAATTTAATTGTGATAACCTATAAAGTGATTTAAGAATAAATTTAGGAACTTTGGAATGTCCAAGAAAAAATTATAATATTATATATAAAATAATTAAGATATAATTATATATAAAATATTTGGATGATCTGAACATGTTGCATAACTCCAAACAATATCCTTTTAAATTGATAAAATTGTTGTATTTGACATGATTAAGATTTAAGACCACTTAAATCAATAAATAAAAAAATATAAATCAGTAATTCTAATTTATATGAATTAACAAAATTTATTAAAAAGATTTTAATTTTAAATATAAATTTATGAATATAAATATGATTTATATGTTAATAATATTTATTAGAATTTTTTAATTTTAAATATAAAATTATCAAAATATAAATTAATTAATAATATTTATTAGAATTTTTAATTTTAAATATAAAATTATCAAAATATAAATTAATTAATAATATTTATTAGAATTTTTAATTTTAAATATAAAATTATGAATATAAACCTAATTTATATGAATTAATAAATTAATTAATAAAATTTATAAAAATATTTTAATTTTAAATATATTTTTATATATTTTATTGGGATAATTTAATTAGAATTTATAAAAATTTATTTAAACTATCCCATTTAAGTGAGGAGTTGTTTGAATTAAATAAATCGAAAAAACACCACACGACGCATCTGGTTACGTCGGACGTGTCGTGGGAAGCTTCTGGCGGCACCGGACGTGTCGTGGGACGCTTCTGGGTGCCAGAAGCACCACGGGAGGCCGAAAAAATGAATTGCGGTAAAATAAATTAATAGAAAAATTCTTACTAATCGGGTAGAAGCTTCTGGAGGAGAGAGGCAGACAAATCGGCTGAATGATAGGATTTAGGACTTTAAATGAAAAAAATTAAAAAAAATTCTGCGCTTTGTGCAAAAGCAAACAAACATAGCAGCACCCAAGGCTGCCTAGCGCCACACAGGGCTGCCTAGGCTGGCTGCCCAACACCTAGTCCGAAATTTAGAACAATGATTTGAACATGACTATTGTTTTTGTAGTGTCAACAACAAAGAGAGGTCTGCATGAATATGGTTGGCATATTCTATCTCTCTAGTGACGCACTAATGGAATAATTTGCCTAAAGTTTGTGAACATGGACTGATGGTGTTGCCTGCCCATCGATTTGCTCCTTTAGGAATGTGTTTCATTGTACAGAGTGATGATGGTTAATGTTCTAATCTCTTGCGGTTGAAGTGGCAGGAGGCTTTATTTTATCGTGGGAAGGCATTGCTGGCGTTAGTTCAATTTGTACTTTGTGATTTGTGAGTGCTTGATTGAACATTGGATTTGATTAAATCGGAAGAGGTCACTCCTTGATCCTTGCTTTAGAGCAAATATATCGAAAATCTGAGTTGTTTTGAGTATGCTTGACCCCCAAAATTTTGGTTGTAGGATCTCATGATCCTTGGCCCAAATTGCAAACACTAGCAGTTGACACATACTTCCTAGTGTGCAAAGACTAGTTTCTCCATTACAGAAGACTGATTTCTTGAGTACTGATTGATTTTTTTATATTTTATTTTTTTGTGGTATATCATGAGTGCAGCGTAGTATATTATGAGTATCAGTCAACCCATGTTTGCAGTAGCATTTGAATTGACATTTTAATCCGCAGGGAGGTAGATTATTGACTGTTCTTCTATTGGCTGTTCCAAACTTCCTTATGCTCTTTCTTGTTCACGAAGTTTGTCATTCTTCAAAAGGTGAAATTGACCATCGTTATCCCAAAGTAAAGTTACACACTTGGTTATGATCTTCACAACAAACACAAGTACCACAATATCAGTTCCATCACAAATTGCTTATCCTAGGGTGTTCCCACTGATTGTTTGCTAGATCAAAACCAGTTTGAGATCTCAAATCTCAACCTAATCAAATCAATAACATGTGTAAGCATGGATCTCATTTAACATGCATAGACTGATAGACATGCGTAAGCATGCAACCATGCCAACGTGCATAGACTGATAATTATGTGTTAGCATGCATAACTGCTGCAGTAAAAATTTACAGGTGATGTCGTTTTTTAACATAACATGGTTTTTCCTGTATTCGGTTAGACTCTGTTTTATATTTATGTATAGATTGTCACATGATTTTTTACAGTTGCTTATGATAAAAAAACATATAATTTTTTATAATAAATTAATTATGATGATCTTTGTGTATAGTCATGAGAGTCGGAGGATGCTAAATACTTTGCTGTGTGTAGTCAGGTGTTTTTAAACCATGCTTTATTATTATTATTTTTAAAGTACTTTGTTGCACAAGAAATTGCATTTTTTTATTCTTGTTTAATATAATTGTTTATGCTGACTGTCTACCTGATTTGTTCACAAACTTGTAGGCATCTCCAATCATGATTGGTGGTCGTCACGCCATCATTGAGGAGAAGAGAACAACAACACGAGGCAAGAATTGCACTTTTCTTGTTGCCTATCATATTCTAACTCTTGTTTTGTGATCAATTTTTGGCTTTGCATTTCAGTATGATTGCTTCTATTGTTATCTTAATCAAAACTCATTCCTGCAAATTCTGTTGTTTCCCCTAGGGTTTATGTTTTTGCTTAAAATAACATCAATTTTATGATATTTATACAAGATATTCTAAGAATGATGAAGGCCATTCCTTTAGGCTCTTTAAAATATAATTCTAGAGTTTGTCATTCTAGCCACCACAAAGCTTTCTTCACATTATCAGATATGTTTGAGACTAACCCGCTGTACCAGGTCCATCAAAATGTACAACTCATAAACTACCCTTGAAATTATGCAAGATCGTACTTGGCATGTGCACATTGTTTTTTTTATACAAGTTTTCTAAAATAATTCTTTATGGAGCCATATAAGAGCCCATGTGGATGCAGAACGTCCTGTGCCGATGAACATGATGCAAGATCATACTTAGCATGTGCCATGCCTTAGGCTTATTTCTGCAGCCATACAATTTGTTGCAGAAACTTTAAAGATAGAGAGTATGTAAATCATCATACTAAGTGTTAAATGAATGTATTTGGAGTTTAGTAGTGTCTTTTGCCTGCAAATTAATCTAGAGATGTTGCATTTATTTAATGCTTGCATTATGAAATCAATCACATGTTGGATTTTTTCAAAATTTTCAACTTCATTATTTATTTTATCAGGCTAAATCTGTGTAAAGAACACATGGTCAAATAATATCTTTTGAAATACCAAATATATGCATCCTTGGTGTTATTAACATACCTTGATGAAAATAGCCTTGTTTGTATCACTAACAAAGCCATCAGCTATATTTGATTCAATGGTATCCTATATTCAGGGCCTATCAGATGCAACTGTATCTAATATATGCTTTATGATCAGAATGCAGAAATATTCCATGTGGGGACGTGCTATTTTCCTAGGGAAGGTGACCTGAAAATGCCTATCTTGTTGTAGAAACTTAAACAATGCTTCCATTTTTCAGAAAATATCATATCAAAGCTCAATCTAACTTTATCCACTTTGATCAAACAATGTTGCATAAAAATCACATACAACATTGTCTTGTCTAAAATAATCATTATATATATGGCTATTTCTTAATGAAATGTGAATAAGTATCCTTAGTCTAGTCTGGCAATTGCCAATTTTTAAGTCATACTTCATAATGCATTTGGTAATGACAAGGATTTAATTGCTTTATAAAACTCCCCTAAAGCAATTATATGTTTTTTCATAATTTTTAAAAAAGATAAGTTTTGGGTAAATTGCCCTAAACTCCCTAACACCAAACTCAACTTCCTCCTTTGTCCCTGTGTTAGAAAAAATTTGTTTCCACTCTCTGCATGTAAACTTCAACTCCCTAATGCATACCGATTTACCTAATTGTCCTTATTTTTTATAGGTATAAAAAATCCAAGAGGAGGTATAATTCGTTGTAAATTTAGCACATTTAAATTAGAATCTAGTATATTTTCTATTAAATTAAGCATAACTCTTTTTCCATTTGTTGCGAGAGAACAAAAGCCCTCATTAGGTTTTACAGTTAAAAAAAATCCAAAAGGAGGTATAATTTCTCCTAAATTTACCATTTAACTAGAATCGAATATATTTTTTTATCCAATTGAACATGATTCTTTTATCTCTTGACTAATCGATTCGGAGCTCATACTGAATCGATTGGGTGATTCTAATTAAATGATGCTGAATTTAGGATAAATTATATCTCATTTTGGACTTTTTTAATTAAAAAATATAAGAGAAATTAGGTAAATCGGAGTGCATTAGGGAGTTGAAGTCAAGAAAAGTTTACATGCAAAGAGTGGGAACGTAAGTTTTTGGCTGAAATTGGAATAATACCAATCAAAACATATTTTCAAGCCCTGTTTGCTTCTGGGGTGGCTTGGATTAGGATTGTTGTCTTAACTCCTAACCAATTTAAACCTTGTAATCTAACAACCTTTTTCAAATTACTTGTACTATAAGTAATTACAAAGAATTTATTAGATAATCAACAGTATATGAGGTAAATATGAATTTGATATTTGAAACATTTTTGCCAATGGCAATCTTCCTCGTGGTAATCCATCCATCTTGTTTGATTTACCTTCTTTGTTGGATGGGTTGCTTCACTCCCCTGTAAGTTATAACTGATTTATGTTGTTTTGTTTGTTCTTCAGCTGGCTTAACCTTTTAAAAACATTGATTATAATGCTAAATGTTTTTATTATTTTTTGTTTAGTTGTTAATGGCGTGGTCACCAACATCGGCAATGTCAATAACGGAAGAGGCCGCTACCAGTCGGGAAGAGGGGCGTTCAGAAATGACAACTTCCGAGGGCGTGGTGCAGGAGGCTTCGGTCCCACTCTTGGCTACAGGCGGAATGACTTCAGAAACCGGGTCGAGTATTCTGGACGCGGTCGGGGGTCATCTCGTCGCACCGACGATTATCAGCAGCGCTCTTTTTACAACAACGGAAATGGCACGATGGGAGGTGTCAAAAGCCCCAAGCCATCTGCTGTTTCAGCATAGAGTTTCACGTTTCTTCTTCTTTTCATTCTCATCTATGATTAGGCAAAAACCTTACTGAAGATATCCGATTTTTTTGTCTTAGCAAACTCTACAAAATGCTACCATTTTTTTTAGTTCAGTAACTAGATCAGTCAGTTATGGTCGTATCCATCCATGGAAATGCTGATGCTGTGTATCATATACATTGCCTTGATGAACTGTTATGGATCAACCCAACCCTACTCTACTCTATCCTACCTTGTTTCGTTGTTAATCTCTAGTTTGATGGATATAAATTCGATAGAGATGGGTGATGGACAGTGTACGATAGCCATGCCACTTCCACCTCAGCCTCTTCAGAGGCTTCGCGAGTCAACTCCAAGGTCGACGTGCCCATGCATGGCATTGGCATGGCTAATGGCTGATGGCTTGAGGGAGGCTGGCAGCCACCATTAATTCTATTGTGAATTGCTGCAACGAGTGATGGGACGTGTGAGAAATGCACGTTGTGGCAGCATGGGACAGTGTCCGAACACGGCACGGTGCCGCGGCAGTGGGTGGGATCTGACGCCGCGGTGGGCAGGCAACAAGAGAGCACCTGAGGGCGGCGAGGGAGTGGTGTCGCGGTGGAGCCGAGACCGCAAGGCATGGCGTGTTTCGCGTAAGGAAGGTCTACAACCGACCGCATTAATGAAGCTCGAGTCCTCGTCACTGTCGTCAGTTCCAGACATTCAGGTACCACTCCGATGCCCAACCTCCCTCCTTTTTATTTTATTTTATTATTAAATTTTTTACTAATTTTTTTAAGCTCAAGTCGGGGAGGATCCGAAGAGAATCGTCTTCCCATGTCAGCTCAACATGAAGGCCATGAATGATGGGGCCACAAGAAGGTTGGTGTAAGAACCAACCTAAGCCTCCTTTTTTTTTTTTTGTCTTGTTTTTTTTTTACAAATTTATATTAAGTATTTTTTTTTCAACTGAAAACACCTCAACATTTTTTTACTTAATCGCCTAACAAAGAACCTTTTTTTTTCCTTATATTAGATAAATGTTGTGTGCATTCACATGTTGAGTACTTTATCGACCACATACACGTGCGAAGTTTTATATAGATTATTATTTATATAAATAATTAAACATCTATATAACTTTTTTTTATAAGATTTGAAATATTTTATTTACAATCTACTTATCTAATTTTTAAATTGATTAATTCTAAACGGGATTATTACCATAGTAAATCGGAAAGCACGGATGAGACATAATGGACGATCTAATATCATAAGTTTTTTCAAACTTCCAAAGTATAATATGTTTTGTTAAAATTTGAATTCTTGTTATCTAAATAGCTCGTCCCATTTTTTATCATAGCCTCGGGGGCTAAAAAAATTTCTCTTTTTTCTTTTGATAAGATATTTAACTCTTACAATCCGACTAATATTAGAAGTGATTAATTTAGTCCCATAAAAATTTTGAACTCTCCATATATAATATGTCATAGGTGCGATTTGAACCCTTATTGACTAGGAAATCTATCCACCATGAGCGATGGAGACATGGAATTTTCACGAGGATAAAATAGGAAGCGCTTGGGTGTGCAATCCAGAAGCTCAGTATCCTTTAGTTATGTCCCATTTGAAGAAAAAATTTCTATAAATACATCATAGCTAGGGATCCAACCGTAAGTATCTAAGTGACAATTTAAATACCATACCATTGCATCATAACCATCTCTTTGATCTTTGAGGTGGGAGTGCTGAAGCTAAATCTCTCTAAATAGTATTGTTATACAAATTTGAGTCATTAATTTTTTTTTATTAAAAACTCTTTTAATTGTAGGCCACTTAAAGCTAACTAAACAATTGTTGTTAAGTAGTTTATACCAATCTATTTGAAGAAGAAGTCATGGTATTTGATAAGAAATTCTCCATTCATTACTATGGAGTGAAGTTATAATGTATAATCTTAGTTATATAATTATCAAATAATTACATAATCAAAATTATTAAAAATAAAATATAATTTAATATTATTTGATTAGAATTTTTTTTTATTAATATCAGAATTTAGTAAAATCTTAACATTCTAAAATAATCACATTCCAAATTATATCCTTCATTTACAAATATACTTCATTACCTAAGAATCACTTATTATTTGAATTAACCAACGTAACTTGAAGATGACCAATAATAAGTTCTAACAGTATCAAGTGAATTGCTCATAGTTTAAGAAGTATTTTCTTTTATAAGACTTTCAATTTAGAACAAAAACACCCTTTTCTCTCTAATGAAAGGATAAAATTGGCATTTTAGTTTTGTGCATCCTGTCTACACAAAATGAACATTAATCATTTTAAAAATTTAATAAACGCCAAGGGATCTTTTAAAATTCCCTAAACTAAATATTTCATCTAAAACTCTTCCATTTGACTCCCAGAAACTCACATTGCATAAAAAAAATGAAATTGTCACCTCAGCAGCTTCACATGATCAATCCTACAACCATATATGAGGAGATAAATCAAAAAATTATAATTGACTAGTACGAAGAGAATTTTTTCTTTAATTTTATTGAGATTCAAATTTTTATCATATTATAGTAATTCTAAATCGCATTAACCAACTCAATTTTACCTAGAGGCACTCAAAAACTAACATGAACAATCAACACGAAGCTTCTAAAAAATAATTTCTTCACTAACAAGGTAATTTTTTCTGGTGGCCCCCACCGAGGGCAATTAATGTGCTTCGATGTCACTCACGTTCACTCGTATCAGACACGCTCATGTTGCGGAAGTTTTCCGGTTGGGCGGGAAGAAGACCGACCTTGTCAAATGTCTCATCAACTCTAAATATCTATTTTATTTTATTTTATTTATTAAATTTAAATTTCTACTTAAAAAAAAACTATACGAGAAATAATAATAAATAAAAATCCTCAACCAACGAACGCTTTAAATTCATCCCATCCCCAACTCAATCTTTAACCAATTTCTCCGTCCAATTTGTACCCAAAAAAAAAAGAAAAACATTAAATTAAATCATGGACGGCCGGTCGGAAGTTATTTAGCCCACAACTAGATCTCGCAGAAGTCAACGGGATTTCGTCAACGGCGAGCCCGGCGGCGGAAAGACATTGATTTCGCAGTCACCGACCAATCTTACCGCTTCGTAAATTTAAATCTAAATAAAATATAATAATAATTATTAATAATATCTATATATAGAGAGAAAAATGGTCGGTCGTGATGATCGAATCTCGATGATTGAGATCTGGAACGCAGCCATTTTGCAACCTTTCATTAATGAGGAATGGATGATCATGATGGGCCGGTTTCCGGCAGTTATTTCCAATCGATGGGCCCATTCACTTGTAACTGCTCCATTGAACCAACATAGAATTAGGTAATACTGAACTTTGGCAATTGGTTTGGTTCGATCTCATGGAAGTTTTTTACTGGATGTTAGAATTGCTTATAATGAGCCGTCTAGAAACTTAATATCCCATGATTATACGTCTCATTTAGAGAAAAAATAAGGGCTCCATTAAAAATTATATGAACGTTTAGTGAGAATTATATAGTGATTAATAAATATGAACTTCAAAGGATCCATGATTATTGATGCGGTGATGATGAAGAACTCCACTCCGCGGCCACGGTGGAGGTTAAAGTCAAGGCGGTCAACACGCGGATAACATCGCCCGATCAGACTAAGCCTGCCCCGATTAAGGAAGAAGACCCCGATCCGCTGTCGCCTTCAACACGGGGAGGAGTCAAACGACTGACGCTTAATGAATTATTGGACATCGAGCGGAGAATAAGGTACAGAAGCCTGGCCGAGCGGCTATCCCGCTCGGCCAAACAACAGAGCTTGATACGACATAGTTCAACCTCGGCTGAGTGGCTACCCCGCTCGACCTGACAACCAATCTCGGCAGTAACAGTGGCAAAGTGGATCTTCGGTCGAGCGGACACAGGTGCAGAAGTAGCGAGGCTCTGGCCGACTGGACGGGACACCGGAGCGGCCAGATCCCGGCCGAGCAGCCAACCCGCTTGATCTAGCAGTACACTCCCTTTGATATCCAACGACATCCTTTTGGGAGTTGGTGTCGTCGACACCAAGCATGGACAGCCAAAAGATCGTACGACAGAAGTTTCCATTGTCATTTTAGAGATATACTCGGCACGTTAAAGTACTATGTCAAGGACATTTTACTGACAAATCTTTTCAGGAGAATCTTTGAGAAGCGTGCTCACCTTGGGAAGTGTGCACGCGCGCTACCGGAACTTTATATAAAGGGGGATCCAAGCATCGGCGGAGGTACACAATATATGCGATATTCACTGTTTGTGCTACAGTTTTCTTGTTGCTCCGCCATATACTTCATCGTGGGTGGCTGACTTAAGCGTCGGAGGACTAACACCGAGGACCCCTTTTCTGACTCGACACTGACATAATTTATGTTACAGATCCAAACGAAATCTACATATGATCAGTGAGAACATCATATCCTCAACTTTCCATCTCTTCAATTTTCGAACCGGATAAATTGTCTTTGTTCTTCTAATGTGTAATTCCTTCCGATCTTCTTTTCTTATAAATATAGTTGAATTCTTTATTTTATATTATTGGTAGGTCTAGAAAGACTTGGAATGAGGTTAGAAGGGGAACCAAAGGTGTACATTGACAAGATCACTCCGATGCTAAAATCAAATTTGACATAAAGAGTTATTGAAAAGAGAATAGCGAAGAGAAAAATTTTAAAGCTTAATCTCTTAGTATCCGCTCTGAATGTGTTATTTTGTTGGACAGTATATGATTATCTAATTCGCAAATGAGAAGGGAGATCGGAGTAAAAAGAGAGTAAAAAATTAAAAAAAAAAACTTGTCAGAATTACCAAGAAAAAGAAATTTTATTTACTGTGGAGGAGTAATTCCTCAACAGCTATACAAATGATTATATAGACCTAAAAAGGAAAAAAGAAAAATCTAACATATGACCCTCAATTCCAATTCCTATTTTATAAAGAAAAGGAAAGAAAGTTTCATCAGAAAAAAAAAAATTTCAACAAAAATTCTAAAATGAAATTACAAAAATAAGATGATTATGTAAACAAACTCTAATCTATAAAATTGAAATCATTAAAAATAATAAAATTGCTCTGAAAAAAAAAACTTAAATGGTAGAATTTGGGTTTAAAATTTAGAGGTTACGCGTGGGTTCTTCGATAACAAATATAAATTTTAAAATTTCACATGCTTGTTAGAGCCTAATTTCGAATTCTAAATTAAAAATTATGACCTTTTAAAATTTAGATTAATCATGTATCACCCATTATCTTATATAAGGGTGAAGACTCTAAAGGTGACATCTCTAGTGTGTCTCTTTCCCTAATTGCACCGTTATAACCAATGACATATTTCTATAACGTGCACTTCTGTAACTGTCGCCTTCTCTCTAACGGTCGTGTCCTTTGAATTCTTATAGGTTAGACTTAATCTATATGTGAGTCAGATTGATTTGGATTGAGCTCAATTGGAGCAAGTTGACTCGATCAGAATTCAGACATAGGTCAGCCAATTTGATCCAAGTTTCATCTGGAATCAGACAAATTGAGGGTCGCATTAACCGAGTCATGAATCCTACCAATTCTTCTATGCTTAGCTATGGAGCAATGTTCTATTGTTCCCCATATCATATTATCCAATAAAATTTACTTTGCGTTTCATTTTTTTTATTCGATCAATGCTTAGGTAGTGAAAAAACCCTTCTTGAAATCCTTTGTGAAGAATATATTGTTAAACCCAGTGGTTGTTTTGATGTGATCAACTAAGTTAGATTAGACCTTATTTTGTTTTAATCCCTGTGTCTAAGTGTGCAGGAACTTAGGAGCGCAGGAAGTCGAGCGGAAGACACAGCTAGCGAGAAGAACGACACGGGAAGAGAGCCGACGGGCTCGGTGCGTCTGAAGGATAAAATGTTGGGACCTTGACATCTGCTAGAGGGGGGGTGAATAGCGTCTCACCCAAATCGATCGCTTCTTCCTATACTTGTTAGTTACGCAGCGGAAATACGAACAAACTGTTGGATCGCGGCAGCCGGCTAGAAGGGGGGTTAAATAATCTGAAAATAAAAAACACAAACCCTTCTCGAACTCTTAAACTAACACCTGCATAAATTAGCTAAACAGAAAATAAATCAAAAAAAGACGAGGCACACGGGGATTGACTTGGTTACAACCGGGGAGGTTGTTAATTCAAGGAAGATGATCGCACTAAAAACTCCTTCAGGCGGAGAAGCCTCGTACAACGATGAAGTGCACAAAAAGAAGCTAAACTACAGACGAAGTACAAGTGTTGAAAGAATTGCTTGAGTTCTGATTGTTAAAAAGCTTCTGGACCAAAGCTATATTTATAGCCTTGGTCGGGGCGCCCTGGGGGGGGGATAAAATTTATCCCCCAATGTTCGGATCGAGTCAAAACTTGATCCTGTGAAAAATTTTAAAATTTAAACTTCCTTATTTGTCCAGGCGCCCCGGACTGTTCCGGGCGCCCTGGCTGGAAATGTCAACCCTGTTGACTTTTTCCAGCCCGGGTCTTCTGCTCCGGCTCCGTTCGCCTCAGACCCAATCTTTCGCTCGCTTGGGTGATCTCTACCATCCGGAATAGGGCTCACCCGAACCCAACTTCCGGTCTTCTCGAGCAAGCTTCTGCTCCGGCTCCTCGTCCCTCGGAATCGCCGCGTGCTTCCTTCTCGTCCGCCAGCGTACTCATCCGCAGTCTTCATCCCTCGGTCGCACCTTGTGCCGACCTTCTCGCTAGCTGCGTCTCTTGCTCCTCGAGCAGTCTTCCGCTCTGGCTTCTTGTTCCTCGGAACCACCGCACGCTTCCTTCTCGTCCGCCGGCGTACTCTTCCGTAGTGCCTCGTCCCTCGGGCGCACCGCGTGCCGTCCTTCTCGCTAGCTGAGTCTTCCGCTCGACTACTTGTGCTCCTAAGCTCTTGCACACTTAGATACAATGTTAGAAACACACAGGACCTAACTTAACTTGTTGATCACACCAAAACAACCTTGGGGTTCCAACACAAACAAATAGAAAACTAATCTAAATACAAGACAAGAAATGCAAACAAAGCTACATGATCATTTAACGTGGTTCAAAGATTAGACCTCCTACTCCACGGCTGTCCGTAAGGTGGACGATTCAGATCCGTCGGTGGATGACTCCTCGGTAAACTCCGACTAGCTCACGTAGCTCCTTGTGGGTGGAGAAACCTCATCACAACTCTCATAAGAACACTTAAGATTGTAGGATCGAAAAGAATTTAGATATCTCCACAATGACATGATATTGTCCACTTTGGGCCTAGGCCCTCATGGCTTTGCTCTTGGGCTCTCCCCAAAAGGCCTCATGCCAATGGAGATATCTTTTCTCTTATAAACCCATGATCTTTCCCATGTGTTTCCAATATGGGACTATGTTTGTAACCTTGCAACCCCAACAATCCCCCCCTCAAACAAAGGACCATAGGCTTCCCACGTCCGATCCTCGGCCCACCAGGTCTTTCTGCCCCTCGGTCCACCCGACCTACTAGGACTTCCTTGCCTAGTTGCAACTAGGACTTCCTACCTAGTGTCTGGTCCTCTTGATCCAAACATAGGAGCCCCCACTTTGGGCCTAAGCCCTCATGGTTTTGCTCTTGGGCTCTCCCCAAAAGGCCTCATGCCAATGGAGATATCTTTTCTCTTATAAACCCATGATCTTTCCCATGTGTTTCCAATATGAGACTATGTTTGTAACCTTGCAACCCCAACAAAGATGTTAGGGCACAGGTATACTACTAATAGGGGTTAACCACCTCTATTTCGTCAACCTCAGCCAAGCTCCAAAGTCTTGGTTATATAGGCACGGGTTGGAAAATCCCGCCTACCAGTAGAGCCGTTAATTTGGGTTAGGCCCGTCGGGTTGGCCCTCCCTGCCAAACAATTTAAGCGGGTTGGGTTGGAATTTTATCAACCCAAGTCCGCCATGGGCTGACCCACCTAGGCACACGACCTGCGCGGGTCGACCCGCGATGGGCTTGGGTTGGCCCGCGGGTTGAGAAACACATGTAAGCATTTTATATCAGTAGTCAATGCTACAACTGCGAGAGTACCAGAGGTTAAATTGTAGCATTTCATTATCTTCTTCGTTGAGAGGAATACTAATTAGGAAAAGTCTATTCTTGTGAAGTTGAGTGTGATAGACAAAAGTTACAGAAATATATATGCACACAAAGTCGATTAATCTTAAAAGTAGATGACCTTCTTATTTGATTCGTTTATGGGATAAATCTGAAACATACATTATGCACAATGAAGAGCTTGGTGTGTGTACCCAAACAAGATGACCTTCTTAAAAGTAGATGACCTTCTTATTTGATTCGTTTACGTACGCACAGCTAGGGTATCACTGATCTAAACTGCTCGACGCACAGCCAGGAGTCCTAATTACTATTCCTCTTCGTTGCACAATTTTATGTCAGTTTATTATCTTTCTTTGTTATAATTTTAAAATAAAAATAGTACTTTTGACCCAACATAAGTATTTGTTTATGTCCATTTATATTTAAAATACTTGTTTATGAATACATTTGATTGATAAAATATTTCTAAAGTAAAACATTGAAGATATGAACTATTTTTTTAATTTTTTTTAAAAAATTTGATAGCGACCCGCCTTGGATTGGGTTGGGTTGGAAATTTCCCAACCCGCCAAGTTGACGGCCCACCCCGCCCCACCCCGCCAAATGGTTGGCCCGCCACAGGCCGACCCGCCCCGCCATGGGTTGACCTGTCTGACAGCTCTACCTACCAGTCGACTGTCAAAATCATCAGTCGACTACCCTCTGTGGAAATTCGACCGTTACAGCCCAACGACTTGATACCAGCCCTCTGTTCGCTCCCAGTCGACTGCACCAGTCGATTGATGAAACCACCAGTCGACTGCTATAGTAACGCTGCAGTACTGCTACAATAACGCTATAGTACTGCTACAGTAACCCCTAATCTTAGGATTTAACCCCCGAGTACATTCACTCAGCACTCGTCCTTGCCTGACAAACCTTAACATAGTCTTCTAGCCTCCTCCATCAGCCTTGCGCCCCTTGGATGTCTCCCCATCCTTCATGTCTTGCCTTCTGGAGCTTCGATCGGCCTTGTCATTGTTGTCGGGTCTTTCTTTTCCATGAGGTCACGCCTTCGGGACTTCATCCATTGCCAAATCACACTTGGACTTACGTTGCCAAGACTACATGCTTGGACTTACACCGCCAAGACTCATCCTTGGACTTTCCTCCTTTGCCAAGATTACACTTGGACTTTTCTTGTTGTACCTGTATCCTGCACACTCACAATGCATATCAAATACAACAATACACCTAACTTAAACATTTGCCTAAACATTAAAACCTAGGGACCCAGATTGCTCCAACACGAAAGAGCTACGGAAGAGTACTCTAGTGGACGAGAAGAACGTGCGTGATATTCGAGGGACGAGAAGCCGGGACGGAAGCCTGCTCGAGGAGAAGGCCAGAAATTGGATTCGGGTGAGCCATATTTTGATTGACCGAAATCACCCAAGCGATCGAAACTTCGAAAGACGAAGAAAAAGAGAAGTTGGAAGCTATTTATACCATGCAGGTTGAAGGCGCCCTCAACAGCATTGAGGGCACCCTTAACATTGAAGGCGCCCTCAATGCCATTGAAGGCGCCTTCGACCTAGGCTACTTGACCGTTTCGACTTTGGATAAAGTTTTATCCAATGTCTCGGTTGGAGGCACCCTCAACCCTAAGGATGTAAATGAGCCAAGCCGCTCGTGAGCTATTCGAAGTTCGATTCGATAAAAGTTCGTTTAGGCTCGTTTAATGAGGCTCGTTAAGATAAACAAACCAAGCTCTAGCTTCATAATATTCGGCTCGTTAGCTCGTGAACATGTTCGTTAAGCTCATAAATCAACTTTTAAATAAAAAAATTAATAGTTTTGATATTGAATTTATAGATTTTATATTCTACTTATGAAAAACATAGACAAATATATTAAATTTATTTATTAGAATAAAATTATAAATTTTAACAAGAATATTATAATTTTTTTAAAATATATAATTTAGTTTTTAATGAATTTTTAAATTTATAATTTATATTTATTAAGATCGTTTAGGCTCGATAAAAGTTCGAATAAGCTCGTGAGCCATGAATATATTCGTTAAATAAAGCTCGAGCTCGACTCGATTATAAACGAGTCAAACTCAAACATCCAAGAGTTCGACTCGGTTCGACTCGATTACACCCCTACTCAACCCCTTTGGAGGCGCCCTCAAGACTCGAGATAGAGTTTCCAGGAGCTATATAAAGGCCCCTGGAGCTAGGAATTAAGCAATCAACTCTGTAATCAATTCCTTGCAACTTGTGAGCTTTCTTAGTATGTAAAATGACTTCTCCACCTACAGTGAAGGAGATTCGTAATGTGTTTTTTCAACTGTCTTGGATTAACAACCATTTAGGTTGTAACCAAGTAAAACCTTGAGTCTTCTTTTCTCTCCTTTACTATTATTTCTGTTTTATTTTATTATTGTTGCTATTATTGAGTTGAAAGAACGAGGAGGGTTTTATTTTATTTGCAAGCAATTCATCCCTCCCCTCTTGCCGATCCCGCTGTACCAACATATAGATGACATTTATTTTGGTTCCTAGAGAAAAATTCGAACACTAATTGTAATATTATGTTTTGAATTATAGCCTAATGTGAATCTCAACTTGAAAGTAAATGTACATTTGATTCAATTTAAAATATTTGTTGTTCTTAATAAGAACACAATGTTTAATTTACATTTCAATGATATATATGCTGATCCTGGACCACAAATATGATTCTTTTTCCTTCTCTTTATTTCGATTAATTAATTTAATTGTAGAGAGGTCCTCATAGCAATTTATGTGAAAGTGGTACCATTTTTTGCAGGGCTATTCATTTAATGTCTCTCTATAAACCCATCCATCAAGTTTGACTAGTAACCATTCTTATGCCAAAAGTCAAAGAGAGATTAGAAACGCAAACTATGTCACAAAGTCAAATTTTTTAATTTAAAAAGTATATAGAAACCATCTTTTAGTTGGAAACAAAATATTATATAGATTAAGCAAAAAAGTTATATGGATCTTTTATATATATATATATATATATATATATAAATAATATAATATAAACAATAATGATATCGGTACATCTTTATATGAGTGGCGGTGGACAGTGGTGGTGACATTCGATGTGGATGATCTGACATAGTTAAAATTAAAATTTTTTAATCTCTCTCATTTACATGCACGATAACTTTTTTCTCTTTTCTACATGTAAGATAATACTGGTTTATACAAACAACACCATCTTGATATTTGTTTGTAGCCTTGGTGCACTGCTTGGTGTTGGTTCTACAAACTAGCACCAAGGTGGTGCTAGTTTGAAGAAATCAACACCACCTTTGTGTTGATTTCTACAAACTAATCTTAGTGCTGATTTCTACAAACCATCACCAATGCTGGTTGGTAGCCTTGGTGCACCACTTAGTGATGGTTTCTACAAACTTTGGTGTTGGTTTCTATAAACCAGCACCATGATGATACTGATTTATAGAAATCAGCACCACTTTAGTATTGTTTACAGAAAAAATCAGCACCACGTTGGTGCTAATTTGTAGAAAATTAATATCACTTTGGTGTTGATTTGTAACCTTAATGCACTACTTTGTGCTAGTTTCTATGAATCAACATTAAGGTGATGTTGGATTGTAGAAATCTGCACCACCTTTAATTTGTGGAAAGCGACACTACGTTAATGCTGATTTGTAGCCTTGGTGCACCACTTGGTGCTGATTTGTAGAAACTAGCACACCAACTTAGTGCTGGTTTCTACAAACCAACATCATCTTACATGCATGAGAAAGAAGAGAGTTGTTGTACATATAGAATCAGTACCATCTTAGTATTAGTTTGTAAAAATCAGCACCACCTTGTGTTGTTTTCTACAAATCAACACTAAGACTAAGTGGTGCTAGTTTATAATTTTGGTGTTGGTTCTATTTGTAGAAATTAACACTAAGGCGATGATTTCTACAAACTAGCACAAAGGCTAAGTGGGGTCATATCAGATGTCGTCCATCACCACACATATAAGGATATGTAGGATGATGCAGCGATATAGGGAGACCAACTTGGCACGGGATTAACTGCCAAGGTGGAGGTCAAAGTCAAGGTGGTCAATGCTAGGGTGTCAAAGGGCTGAACGGAGGATAATTACAACGGCCGGTCGAGGCATTCAGTGCCCGATCGGTGGGATACATGTCCGAGCGGACCACCCGTCCAACTTAGGATAATATGATAAAATAATCCGACGTTTAGTGTGGAACAGCAGGATGTTGAGGAGACCGGATAGTTTGCCCAAATGGGGGAGGACATGTTATTTCATAGTCACCGCAGGGAAGAGAGAAGGAAGCCAACATAGCGGACGAGCCCCGGTCGAGCGGCTACCTCGCTCGGCCAAGGAGCGAGACCTAACCATGGACGGAGCAGAGGAGTTCTGGCGATGTCTCTTGCGCTGTCGCAGGGGTTCGTCGGAAGTGGCTGACTCCGAAGCCACCGCAATCGGAAGCATTGAAGGTCATTCGGGAGGAAGGTCCGCTGTAGCTCCCCCTCTGCTAGCAGTCGTCTAGCTGGCTCCCCCTCCACTCCCTAGTGCTTGCGTTCCCTCTTCGTCGCCGAGCGGATGCTCGTGGGAGCCGACCGGTTGCAGGTCGCGACTCTCTAGCTTGGCCATGGCCACAACGTTCATCTTTGCTTCCTCGAGCTTGCACTTGCCGGCCAGACATGCTCGCAACATGATTAAAGTTGCAAAAGAGGAGGAAAAATGAGTTTGATTCAAATATTGGGGGAAGAAAGAGCATACCTAGGCTGGACGAAAGCTTCATATGGATCAGGCTTAAGCCGAACACGGAAAGGACGCTCTCCAACAGCAGCTTATGAATGTGGTACTTCTGACCGACTAAGTTTGAAGCTGTCTGGAGATAGTCTGATCAGATTTTGTACTTCTTGAGCGATGGAGGGCTCATCACTTCCAATTATCAGCCAGTCGAGAAGTCTGGCCGCTTGAGAAAGCAAACAAAGAAGGAGTAGTCTCTCCAATGCTTATTGGAGGACGATATTTTGTCAAAGAAGATCAAGCCCACTCAGGCTTGGAACAAAAAAGTCCCCGGCTCGAATAATTTTGGATAATAAAAGTAATGGAAGAGCCGAGGAGTCAAAGGAATGCAATGCAGACGGAATAGAACTAAGATCCCACACAATAGCCTAAAAGAGTTCAACACTAATTGATTAAGAGAAATATGGAAGTATTTACAGACTGTGGAAAAGAAAGGATGAACAGAGAACCGCAAACTGACGGTGAACTTATCCTTAAAGAAACATAAAAACCCGGCGGTGATTCATGTGGCTGATCGAAGGTAGAAGGAATATCAATTTGGTAGCTAGAAGGAAATTGGTAGGCAGATTTCAGACTCTCAATGTCATTCTCGTCGAACCTGGACTCGGTGGAAGTATATCAGAGCCTAGAAACGACGACGGGAGGGGGGGGGGGGGTTGCGAGGAACTGCCCATCGAAAAATGGGTCAAGAAAGAACAACGAACATATTCAAATGAGAAAAAGTGAAGGATCTTACATGAAAGATCGCCGGAGAGGAAGAAGAAGCGAAGCGTTGCGGAGAAAGCTTAAAGATGAAAGTGTGAGGAAGGAAGAAGACGACGACTCAAGTGAGGTTTATAAACCTCATGGCCGATCAACCTGAACCATCCGATCGACCTGAACCGTCCGATCCAGGGTTGCGAAAACTAAGAGAATATCTAACCGTTGAATTTAAAAATGCATCTGTCATGTCGTTAGTGGATATCCCCCTGTCACGTCAAACGTGCGGCGGTAGAAAGTGGGACACGTGACATTCAACTATCAGAAGACATTAATGTGACTTAATTAAGAGGTATGACCGAGTGCTCGGCCATAATGATCAAAGATTTGTATGATCTTCAAGAAATTTGGATGACGTGAGGACGCTCAGCTGAGGGAGCGTAAGGAAAGGAGAAAATTTCGCCATGTGTTGTCGCCCATCACCCTGACCGAGCACAGATAGTGGATTTTCACATAGACGAACGACCAATGCATCATCTGCTTGGGGAGACGTGATCTGAGTGGTAGCTACGAACCCAGCCTGATGAAAGGAAACTGAATGACGAAGACGTTTGTGCCGATCAGAAACTGGGGAGCATATGTAGGGTCCGATCGGTCGTGTAAGACACCGGAGACACTACTTGCCCAGTCAATCAGACTTGTAACCTCCTTCTACTAGACTTGAGGGAGAAGCTTGTGATGCAACGATATAGGAAGGTCCACCTCGCATGGGGTTAACTGCCAATGTGGAAGTCAAAATCAAGGTGGTCAACGCCAATGTGTTAAAGAGTCGAACGAAGGACAATTGCAACGGTCAGTCGGGGTATTTAGTGCCCGACCGGTGAGAGACATGTCCGAGCGGACCACCCGTCTATCTCGGGATAATATGATAAAATAATCCGACGTTTAGTGTGGAACAGCAGGACGCTGAGGAGACCGAATAGCTTGTTCGAACGGGGGAGGGCATGTTACTACATAGTCATCGCAGGGAAGAGCGACAAAGGCCAATAGAGCGGAGGAGTCTTAGTCAATCGGCTACCCGTTAGGCCAAGGAGTGAGACCTAACCATGGATGGAGCGGAGGAGTCCCGGCCGAGCAGCTATCTTGCTCGGCCAAGCAATGGGACCATGGTTGTATCTCTCGGTATCCTTCTGGGAGGTAGTGTCGCTGACATGAGACATGGTTGACAGACGGATCATACGACAGAAGCTTCTACTGTCTTGTCAGGGATATGCATGCTCTCTTAAGGTATGATGTCAAAGGTACTTTCTTGGCAGATCCCTTCATAGGACATATTGGAGAACGTGTTCATGTCTCGAGAGTGTACACGTCATCCACCAAGGCTTTATATAAAGAAGGTCCATCATCGACAGATGTACGCGAGATTCATTATTTGCGTTAGAGTTACTGTTGCTCCGCTTTCTTTCACTATTTCAGTGATTGACTTAAACATTAGAAGACTAACACCAAGAACCCTTTTCTTAACTCAATATTGGCATTAATTATTTTATAAAACGGAGTGAGGTTTATAGTCGATCAATGAAACTGTCGTATTTTTATCTTTTTCATATTTTCAACTTTTCATCTTTTTATTTTGAGACAGGATGATATGATATCAAAATTGTATATATAAAATGGATAATGAAAGATGAGGCGGTGTAAAAGGCAAGAAAGAACTCTTCACTTGAACTCTCAAGAAGCTTCTCTCCATACTCAGACAAACAAGCTACTCGAAAACAAGTCCTCACATCCAACCTTGGGGTAAATTTCACCCTGCCTGTACAGGCACTGCCCTAACCTCTCACAATGAGGTGGTGGGACCCACTACTTAAGTGTGGGTCCCATCATCCCAATGTGAGAAGTTGGGGCAGTGCATGTACAGGTAGGATCGAATTAACCCAACCTTGGGCACATCCAAATCAATGCTCCAATTAAAGAAAAAAAAATCTAAAATAAATTTAGAAAAACAAAAAAGAAGAAATATTCTCTATCTTTTGTTCAGAAGAAACAGGGAACAAAAGATGATGGACATATTTATAATGCACATGCACATTCACAACAACTACTACCATATATCCATCTATCCATCTATCGATCTACCTAATAATTTCATTCCTAATTAATTAATTAATATCCTCTCTCGCACGACGACGATAGCCCCATCATCATCCACCTTGCGAGGCGAATTGGCCCCCTCGGTCGGCCGTCGGTCGCGGGGTGGCGGCCGCCGCCTCGGCCGGAGGAGGCGACGAAGTCCTGCAGGCGGCGCAGAGCGACGTCGAGGGTGTCGGCGGTCATGTTGGCGAAGCAGAGGCGGAACCAGCCGGGCTCGCCGCAGTGGCACGAGGATCCCGGCGAGATGTTGAGCCCCACCTCGTAGACCACCTTCCGCCACAGCTCCATCTCCGCCTCGAAGGTGTCGGCGAGCAGCAGGGGCCGCATGTCCACCCAGCAGAAGAGGCCCGCGTCGCTCTCCAGGCACTCCACGCCGGCGCGGCGGAGCCCCTCCACGAGCCGGCCGTGCCGCTCCGCGATCCTCCTCTTGTTCTCCGCCACGTAGCGCGCGGTGAAGTCCCGGTCGGAGAGCAGAGCCGCCAGGAGATACTGCGTCTGCGAGGAGACGAGGCCGAAGCTGGACATCTTGGTGGCGGCGGCCACCACCGCCGCGTTGCCGGAGTAGAGCGCGCCGACGCGGAAGCCCGGCAGGCCGAGGTCCTTCGACAGGCTGTAGACCACATGGACGCGGCCGGCGAGGTCGGAATGCAGGGGATGCCCCTGCATGACCTCGAGGACGCTGACGTAGCCGCCGGCCGACCCGGCGAACGCGGTGCCGGCGTAGATCTCGTCGCTGATGAGGTGGACGTCCTTAGCCAGCGCGAAGTCGAGCAGCGTCCGGATCTCGCCGCCGGTGAGCGAGGTGCCGAGTGGGTTGGAAGGGTTGGTGACCAGCACTCCCTTCACGCGCAGACTCTGCTTGCGAGCTTGTCGGTAGGCCTTCTCCACCGCGCGCCTGGTGATGCGGAAGCCATTGGAGCTGGAGCAACGGATCGGGACGATGTCGGCGCCGGTCCGCCATTTCAGATCCCGGTCAAACCTGTTCAAATATTATTAATTAGTCAACGATTAATCAATATAATTATGCGATTAAACTACAATTAATCAATCGATTAACTCACTTACTTACCCGGGGTAGTAAGGAGTAGGGAGGAGGAATGCTTCGCCTGGCTCAGCGAGGCAAAAGATTAGTGTCTCGTTGGCGGAGGTGGAGCCGGCGGTGAGGACGAGGTTGCGCCACTCCAGCTCCACCTTGTTTCCTCTCAATTGGCCCATGAAATCCGCCAATGCCTGCATTAATTAATATATATATATAATCAATCACGTGTATCATCAAATCGAATTGAATCGAATCGAATCAAATTATATATATATATATATATATATATACCTTCTTGAATTGTGGAAGGCCGTGATAGTCCTGGAAAAGAGCGAGCTCGCGGAACACGAGAGCGCCGTCTCGCCTGAGGCCGGCGGCGTCGGGGTGGCGCTCCAGCCACGACTCGATGAGATCGAAAGAGAGCTGCAAGGATCGAATCAATATATAATTAATACAATTATATATATATTTGGTGAATAATATATGCATGGCGTGCGTCGATGGTGCATGGGTGGAGTATGTAGGAACAATTATACGGACCTGGTTCTCTGCGAGACCCATTTGGATGATACCGGTGGGGTTCGTGTTGGGGTCATAAGGGTTCTTCTCGTACTCCTCCCATCCCAGGAAGTAGGAGGAATCCTGGCCATGGGCGTTGCATGCAGCTTTCCTCGAGAGCAACATTTGGACCATTATATATATATATATATATATAAATATATATAGATGGATTTCTACCGCAACTGCTACTGCTTATATAATCAATCTACTGTCGAAGATTTCTCTCTGACTCTGAGGTCGGGGAGGGAGGGAGAGGGAAGGCGAGCCTAGATTTTTCTCTGTGTACGTTGTTGTTTGCTATTATAGTAGTAGAATGCTGTGGCTGGGGGTTTGTAGGAGGTTCAATATATAGAGAAGCATGGGGAGCAGTTTTCATGGCAGAATTAATGCACGCTGACGATTAAACCCCACACCCAAGAGATCAATCAGCAGAGGGAGGAATCCAGCATTGACTGACATCAAATTAAATAACTTCAATTCCGAATCTAGCTACTCATGATCCAGCAGTAAAGGAGCTGAATTCCTGATCAGTACTGATACTGTCTGTAGTAATTTAACCCCTTCCATTATAATCAGAGAGAAAGGTTGTTGATGTCATTACAATAATTGGCAAGAAGAGGATTACTGCCATTGCCAAATGACTAGAGCAGTAGTAGGATGATTTATGATCTTTTTTCTTCACTTCACTTCAAGCAGAAAAAGATTTGGTGGGCTCTACCCACTTCCAGTTTCCCCCTGCGTGATGGGCCTCCAATTGACTAGTCTCCTTATTAAGGAAGGGGACCATGACAGAGGATTAAGGAAGGCTCTAGAGCTTAATCAAAATGACAAGTTCATCAGTGCTCATCTTATTCATCATCTTAAGGTTCAAGGAGACTAGTGAACATGAGGTGTGACTAACATGTTCACGTAGTGATCGGCTTTAGTGTGTGCACCCTCCACACGAAGGCAAGCAGGCATCTCGCAATTGACATGGGCATGACATTCTAACCTGCACATTCAATGCGACATGACCTTCGATCGCAGGAGGTTGATGTTGGAGCAGTGTCTCATCGATCGTTCATGTGAATTTAGATCTGTTTCGGTGTTCGTAGCTAGATCATCATCATCGATCGAGTTGCAGTTGCAGTCCGCATATTATATGTCAACCATGGCAATCAATGTTCACCAATAATTCTCTCCACGACGTTGTCATTTACTGCCCTCCTCTCTCTGAGCCACTCTGGCATCGTCGTCATCTACAGTCGCCTCGCATGCATGCAGTAATTTAAACTAAACTAAACAGCTGTTGGTACTCTCGATCGATCGATCGATGAGTCTGAAACCTAGAAAAAGGTCTGCATGGAGCTAGTCGTTCTGTGTTTACCGTATCAACGGAGACATCGTGTCGTAATGTGCCAAAACCAACGAGCTAGCAAGCTAGTCCCCTGCCCCCAAAACTCTCGCAGCATGAGTGCATGGCCTGCAACACGTAGCCCTGACCAGTCGCACTTAGCTTCTTCCCCTGTCAAACTGGACCATTTTGTCATCAAATTGGGTTCCTCGATCGCCTACCTCTGCCTGCCTGCCCTACGGCATGCCACGCACTGTTAGCATCTGGGTGGTGTGGCTGCACATGGCGCTGCAGAAGGGGGGAAGAGGAGAAGGGAGGGGGGGCCTGAAGGGTCAGGGACCCAATTTGTACCCCTCGTTGACAAACCTACATGTTATCTCACCTCTTCCGTTGCTTTCCTCTTCAATGGAGTAGGCCCTGCTTCTCCTTCCTTTCACCATTCCTCTCTCAGGGAGCTATAGCTTTGCTAGCTAGCTAGCTAGCTACCTTTCCAGCTTATCCTCTCCCACTAACTCTATCATGATCAAGCTACCCCCATCATTCTTCCAAGACTTACCTCGCTTTAGAGTTTGTCCATGATAGCAATGCTCAGCTATATCGATCGATCGATCGACACGAGTAGAAGCCATGAGCGCAACGTAAATTGCTGTCCCGAAACCAACCTGGAGGACTCGTCCTTTTATGATGGCCTCGTCCCCCCCAGGACCAACAAGTGTGACCTGGATTTTGTACTTGAAGAGTAGGCCATGATAGGCATATGAGGTTGTCTCATCTTGAAAGACCCTCTTCTTCCATTCTAAACTGTGCTATAGTTCAATTCTTTTGACTCAATTAACATACAAATCAAGCACACTAGCTAGCAGTAGTCAGTCTACAGAAGAAAGAAAGCCACGAGACAGGGCTCCATGATGCTTCATCTGTAGGAGCTCCTCCAAAGAAGTGGTCGGCTGTAGATAGATCTCAATGGGACACTCGGCTTACTTGTCGGAGTACCAACCATTTGAAGGGCTTGTCATAGTCCCCCTCCCCACTACTTGTATCCATTTCTTAATTACTTGGCATCTTAACTTCTTATCATTCATTCAATATTGGTTTCCATTAGCAATTAAAGAACAACTGAAACATTGCCATCTTAACTTCTGAAGGTAGTGGATCTTCTATGCCATTAATAATGACTCGAGTAAGTTTTCATTAGTGGAAAAATTCCAGTCGGAGCTGGCAGATAATGGTGATCCAGAGATGACTCTGGGTCACACCATCTTGTCCACTCTGCACACTGATTGGTTTTGCCATCCGGGAAGGAAGTCCAAATAGTTGGGACTCTCTTTTGGCTCTGCCATTTTTTTCTGAACAGGGGTTTGAGTGGCCGGCCGGGGTCACTGCCTTTTCATCAAGAACAAAATTAGGACATTGGGCCAAAAATACACCAGGCAAGTGACAAGCCAACATGCCAAAGGCTACCGCACGAGAAACATGAGTCCCTCGACAGGACAAGCTTGTCGACCGATCACAGACGTCTTCCTTGCCTTGACCGGAACTCGAACTCTCCGAGAAGCCGAAAGCCATGGCCATGGCAAACTGTGAAGGGGGAAAGGAGTAGCTAGCACATGCCAGAGTATCAATTATTTAAGTAGCCATGCATCATTGTCTCTTTGAACTAATAAACCAGAAGCAAAATCATGATTTTCGTTTGAGAAAGCATAGTCAAACAGACTACTACAGCAGCATGACTGGTTGTTCATGATCTGAGAGATAAGAATGTGGATATCAGATATCCTGACAAACAAAAATGCAAGTGTAGGCATCAGAAAGTAGAGCTACATCAGTGGCCAGATGATAAGTCAAGAAAAGCTGCAGTATTCAACTGGTTCACTCGTTTTCCCTTTTGAGTGGCATCTGAGTCGCGGAGCAGAAAGCCTCAATTATCTGCATCTTCATCGAGTGACGGCTCAATTCTTTCAAAGAGAACGTTCAAAGTAGTGCATGATCAAATGAGCAGAAAGTCTCAATTCTTTCTAGAGAAAGTGAACTTATCACCTGCCTAGGTACCAATCAGGTTGTTTGAGAAAGAAAAGCAACCATGTACAGGTGAACTTGAGTCTCCGGGAAGATGAAAGGGACTCAAGTGGTTCTCCAATAATATGAATCACATGCCTGACAGGAGCTGTGTTGCTGTAGAAAACAGAATTGTACTTGTGTGATTTATGAGGAACTGCAGGAAGCAGTACAAACGCAAAAAGGCCGGGCAATGGCCTGGAGCATGGACCAAATGTATTGCAGGAAGCAGCCCATTTCAACCATTTGCTCATCTCTCTAATCTTTCTTATTGTCTCACAAGTCTTTCAAATGTATTGCATTAGCATCAGAAGTTCATGTTGCTGATCTGTCAAATTTTGATCAAATCTTAGTCCAATATGCATACATTTTCATAGACCACTTCTTGTGTTCAACAACTTAAAATAGTTGAAATAAAAAACTTAATCTTTTGTAGATGAATGAATATTCATTCATTAACTTAGAGGATATTTCTAGAGCATATTTTTAGCATCTAGTTTATGAAGAGAAGTGTCTCTTAAAAAGTCTTTTGTATGTGTTTCTTAAAGAGTTTTATTTGTATATATAAATATGTCCTTGTACTTGATATTTTTATCAATCAAGAAGTTTAAGAAACAACTGTTATTGATTTCTCCTCTAATTCTCTTCCTCTCTATAAAGATCCCCATCTTCATTTTCTCTAACAAAATGGTATCAGAGAAGTGCTCAAGTGATGGCTAACAATGGAGCTTCTTCTTTTCATTTTCCTCATCTCACAAAGGAGAATTATGAGACGTGGTGTTTAAGGATGAAAATCTTACTTGGTTCTCAAGATGTATGAGAGATGGTAGAGGAAGGCTATGTGAAGCCTCAAAATAAAGATAATTTACCTTAAGTAGAGAAAGATATATTCTTTGTCAAAGACAAAGAAGAAGGATCAACAAACCCACACTCTCATCCATCAATGTTTGGATGATTCCATGTTTGAGAAAGTGGCCCATGCTACTACTTCAATAGAAGCTTGGGAGATATTGGCAAAGTCTCTCTAAGGTGTTGACAAAGTAAAGATGGTAAAACTTCAATAACTAAGATGTGATTTTGAAACATTGTAGATGAAAGAGTCAGAATCCATCATGAATTATCATTCATGGGTGAAAGCAATTGTCAATCAATTAAAGAGATATGGAGATAAGATAGAAGATGTACGTGTTGTGGAAAAGGTGCTTCGTTCTTTAATTCTTAACTTTTGATTATATTGTGTGTCATTAAAGAAACAAAAAATTTAGATTCAATGACTATTGAAGAATTGGAAGGCTTATTACAAGCCCATGAAGAAAAAAAATGAAAAGAAGACAAGACGAGCCATTGGAGCAAGTTATCAAAGCTAGGACTACACTAAAGAATGATGAAAGAGGACACAACTATTTTAGAGATTGTGGTCGAGGAAGAGGCTATGGGCGAGGAAGAGGACATGAACATGACCAAAATAGACCAAGTGAGGAAAAAAGAAACAACTTTAATCAAGAAGAAAGAAGTCAATCATCATTTAGATATTATGGAAGAGCAAGAGAAAAAGCACAAGACTATTATCCAACTTCAATTGGAAGAAGGTATGACAAGACTAAAATTGAATGTTACACTTGCCATAAAATGGGTCACTATGCTTGAGAATGTCATAGTTATACTAATGATATTAAAGAAGAGACTCATCTTGTTGTTGACAATCAAGAAATTGAAGAGTCAATTTTATTACTACAGATCAAGGAAGAAGACAAAGTTGATAACTATAAGTACTCCGGACTAGTTTTGATATGATCATCCGAGTTAAGTTACGCCCTGTGTATTTGATGCCTTGTGTCCGAGTGTGCAGGGACTTAGGAACACAAGAAGTCGAGCGGAAGACATAGCTAGCGAGAAAGATGACATAGAATATGAGTTGACAGGCTTGGTATATCTGAGGGACAAGGAGTTGCGGAAGAGTATACCAATAGATGAGAAGGACACGACCGACACATTTGAGGGACGAGAAGTCGGGGAGGAAGTCTGTTCGAGGAGAAGGCTGGAGTTGCATTCGAGTGAGCTCAACTCTAGACAACTGGAGTAGAGTTGTAAAACAGACCAACCTGTGGCGGGAAGGGTCGGTCTGTGGCAGGCCAGCCATTTGGTGGAGCAGGGCGGGGAGGGTCGACCCATTATCTTGGCGGGTTGGGTAATCTCCAACCCAACCTAACCAAGGCGGGTTGCGTGTTAGGCGGGCCAACCCTCGAGCCCATAAAAATTTTTTAAAAATGTTATATCTTCAATGTTTTACTTCGAAAAGATTTTATCAATCAAATATATTCAGAAATAGATATTTTAAATGTAAATGGACAAAAACGAGTACTCATGATGAAAAATACTACTTTTATTTTAAAATTATAACAAAAAAGATAATAAATTGACATAAAACTTAGCTTACATGTGTTTCTTAATCCGCGGGACAGTTATTTTTGATATATCCTTCTTCTTGGTAGTTATAGCACCAAACATTCCTTTTACTCTGAAAAGATTTTGTTCCCTGTCTCTTGTCAAAATTATTAGATTTTAAAATTTTTAAAAACTTTCTTACTAGAAAATCTTCTTCATTTCGTTGAGAGAAGCTTTAGAGTCTGGTTCATCCCTTTTTGTTTTTAGGGCAATGTTCTAACTTGGATATTTTCTTAGTCCTACGCATCTAGATTCGTGAAGTTCTAATGTAGAAAATAAACTTTCTAACATACTTACCCCTAGATCCTTAGAGATATAGTAGAAGTCAATTATTGATGTCCAATTTGGGGTCCTCGGGAAAGCATTAAGAGTATACCTTAGTGAGTCTTTGTTCGTTACCGTTTCTCCAAGATTGGTGAGTTTGGTGATCAGCTCCTTTAGTTTGGCGTGCAGTTGAGCGACTAATTCTCCTTCTTTCAGTTGAAGGTTGGTCAACTAATTTTTGAGCAAGTTCCATCTCAGTAACTTAACCTCTGATGTCTCTTCGTGAAGTTCTAGGTGTAAGTACCCCAGGTAAGTTTTGATATAATCAACCGAGTTAAGTAAAGTCCTATGGTGTTTTGATCCTTATGTCTAAGTGTGTAGGACCTTAGAAACACAAGAAATCGAGTGAAAGACACAGCGGATGAGAAAGATGTCATGGGGACCGAGTCGACGGGCTCGATGCATCTGAGGGAAGAGAAGTTGGGGAAGAGTACACCGGTGGAGCGAGAAGGATGTATGCGGCACTTCTGAGGGAATAGAAATCGGAGGAGAAGATTGCTCGAGGAGAAGGCAGAGTTGGGTTTGAGTGAGTCAACTCTGGAAGGCCGGAGGATTATCCAAGCCACCAGAGACGAAGCTAGAGATTGGAGAAGGCGATGGATGAGTCGGCACTAGGCTGACTGGTCTAGGTGCTCGAACCACCTACAGAAAAAATTTCACTGTTGAGAAGTCGTTACATGGAGATAAAGTTTGCACAGTCGAGGACACCCAGAGAGGGTCCAGGTGCCTGGAGATGTCACGCCAACAAATGACTATTTTCGATCAGTGGGCTATAAATAGAGCCCTGATCTTCTTTATTTCATACAATACTTGTATTCAATTCTCTTATTTGATGTTTTCATTATTCTGAGCTAAAAATAGTTGATACGGTGATGAGAACGAGGCCCACCAAAGATGGGTTAAAGTGGGGAATAACGGCTAATGTAGACGTCAAAGTCAAAATAGTCAAAAACCCAGGTCCACAGATCAGGCGAAGTTGGCTTAATGGGCCTCCAATGACAGTTGGACATGATCGTCCAAACGACTATCCTCTGAAAACTTACGACTAGAGTTAAGAGCCAAATAGTAAATCTCCCAGACCACTGTTCCTGCCGATCGAACGGCATGTTCGATCTGACAAAAGACAACCCTCCGACAACAGGAAAGCTGAGTGAAGGAAAATCGCTTTGTTCAGTACGATCGAGTTGGGATGTCCCTGCCGAGTGACCTCTAGTCGGCCTACAGTGGGACCCACCTACATATCTCATCGTACCCTTTTAGAAGTTTATGCCACTGACAACAGAGCATGTCTAGTAGACAAATCGTACTTTAGAAACTTTTAGCTTGTCACATCAGAGATTTGTGTGCTTGTTTAAGGAAAGATGTCAGGGATATTTTTTTACTTATATTTTCCTAGAACGCTTTGAAAAACATGCATACGCTTTGAGATGTGTGCAAAGACGCTACAGTGACACTGTAAAATGAGGTTTTCATCCACAGACAGAAGTATTTGGTGCAAAAAGTACCAGACGATCGAACCTAAGTTTTGATTATGACAAAGAGTTTAAAGTTAAACTATCTTGTTATTTAATAAGTTGAACTAAGTGTACAGGAAAGTTCTAAGTGATCTTAAGCAAAGGAAAGTCCTAGCCGCGGTTAAACAACGAAGTTCTTGTCTAGGGGACTGGGTGAAGTCTTGGTGGGTCGAGGATTTTGGGTGAAATCCTAGAGTCGAGGACTCTAGGTGAAAATTCTGGGGGTCGCGGATACTAGGTGAAAGACTGGATGGGTGGTGGATCGGACGCTCAGCATGAAGTCCTGAAGTCTCGGATGTTGATCAAAAGTCTAGACAGTCTGTAGGACCAGTCTGGCAAAAGATAATTTTTTCTGAGAGGAGTAGGTGAGGACACGTTCCTCGAAGAGGAAACAGTAGGCGTCAATCTGACCTAGAGTTTCTGTGAAACTCAAACTCAGGACCGGACAGTCCAAAAGCTGTCAAATATTGTCATTTTTACATATTATTTGCCTAGACTAACTTTATTTTGTAGAAAAGGCAATTCTGAAAAAGCTGGTCCGAGCGCTCGGAGCTGCTCCGGGCGCCCTAGATGCGTTCGTCGAACAGCAGCCCCCGGCGAGCCTCACCCGACAGGCACCCTCGCGATCCGAGCGCCTAGTGTTGCTCTTGGAGCTCGGACGACCAATAAATGATCCGAACAACAGCTGGCACACGATGATTGGCAGAGCGACATCATTGTCTGGATGCCTGGAGATGGATAATTTTTGCATATCGAGTTTTGATGAGAGCACACTAAGTTAGCCTTGTGGGGGTGCCCGGGGAGGTTCCAAGAGCTCGGAGAGGTTCCAGGCACCCGGAGTGTGCTATTAAAGGAGGATTCTACCAGCACCTCAAGGACAACATTCTAAGTATCTTCCATTTCTGTATGCTGCTATGATAAAGCCTCTACGACGCCTGAAAGCTGCTCCGACGACTGCGTTTAAGATTTGATTCTTCAAGTCGTTGGTATTGTTTTCATTTGAATTTGCATCTACTTAAATCATATTGTAATTCTTTACGATTGATTAGTGATTGCCCATTGAAAGCACTCAGCGAGTGTGGGTATTAGAGTAAGAGTTATCACAAGCTCCGAACCAAGTAAATCTTAGTTGTGTTAGTGTATTATTTACTGTTATTCTTTTCTTCTGCTGCCACTTATCTCTCAAGTTTTTAAACGAAAGTGAAAGCTACAAGTGCTATTCAGCGCCCCCTCTAGTGCAATGATCCTATAATTGGTATTAGAGCGGGACCGCTTCAAATCCGTAAAACCACCATCAAGCAATTTTTTTGTGGTATTGGTTTTAAATTTTTTTTGAGTCGATTAGAATCGGTACAATTACCCCTTCTGATCAATTTCAAAATTATTTTTTTTCAAAGTTGGCGCAACACCACTCAAGTTTTTTTAAACTCTTTATTCCGCACTGCTAATCCAAGATCAAGTCTTGGGACAAGTCTGCCTATTTTTTTTTATGCTAGATTTATTTTTAAATGGCCTACCAAGAAGCTTATAGCACCACATGCTCATCACTCTTCTCTGGTGAAGATTTTGACTACTAGAAGAGCCGAATGGAGTATTATCTCAAAACACAAGTTGAGATGTGGATCATCATCCAAATCGGCTTGGCACTTCCACACGACGGCACTGGAAAACTAGTATCCTGTGAAAATTGGGATCAAAGCGTAATGAAGAAAATTGAAGCTGATGTAAAAGCAACCTAGACCCTTCAATGTGGCTTAACCAAAGAGGAATTGAACCGGGCCGGTCCCTTCAATAGTGCCAAAGAATTATGCAAAAAGCTAATTGAGCTGCACAAGGGCACCTTTGACACTAAGGTAAGCAAACGAGACTTGATTTTAAATAAATTATACAATATTAAGATGCAGGATGGTGAGTCAGCAAATCAACTCCATGCTCAGATCCAAGACTTGCTTAACAGATTCCACGCAATCAGACAAAAAGTAGAGAATCGCAATATCATCAAGTATGCCCTTAACGCTTTTCCGAGGAATATCTTGTGGGCATCTATTGTAGATGCATACAAGATATCTAAGGACCTTTCTTTAATTAGACTAGATGAGTTATTTTTAGAATTTGAACTTCACGAACAGACTAATATAATGCATGTTCGGTCGAGAAAGGTATTATGTTAATTGCAGGTACAAGCAAGACAAAGGAGTCTAAGAACAAGCGCCAAACTGAACCCAAGTCTAAAGACGAATCGGACTCAGAAGACGACGATGAAATTACCATGGAGCTCGTCAACCTAGTACAAAAATTGCACAAGAAAAAGAAGGGCTTCACAAAATACGAGATCAAGAAGGCAATACAGTTAAAGACAACACAACCAAGTCCAACCACAAAGGCCAAGTTTGAAGTCACCCGCTACGACTACAACAAGAAGGGGCACATCAAAGTGAACTGTCCAAACCAAAGGGAAACGAAAAGTAGTAGAAGAAGAAGACGCTCTAGGCAACGTGGGATGAATCTTCATTAGAAGACTCCGACGAAGATATCGAACAGATGAGCTTCCTCGCACTTCTGGCCCGAGAACAAGTCATCAAATCTGAGTCTGAGACAGAATTGGAAGCTGAGTCCAGACAAAGCCACGGATCCATATCCGGTTCAGAAGGTTCCCAATCAATTGTAAGCATTTCTCTAATTAGATCGCATAATTTGATTTCGAACTTATCTAGAAAACTAGCTAAATCCAACCTCCGAGTCAAGTCACTCCAGGAGGAGGTCAAAGTTCTCAAGGAAATGACTAAGCCAAGCTTCTTGACCGAATCTATTCAGGCTAGAACTTCAACTCAAGTCCAACAACTTGAGAAAGAAAATTCTAACATAAAAAGTTAAGTCAAAGAATGTAGGGACTCGTTAGAACGGTTTACTTTGAGTTTCAAGAACCTTAACCTAATTCTTGGGAAACAAAGGGTCATATACAACCGATCCGAACTTGGGTATAAAGCTAAACATAAATTCAAACCTTATTTATCACTTGTTAATCGAATAAATAGAAAAGTGCTCCAAGCATGAGTCTCTAAGTCTAACTTGGTTAATCTAGTTAGACTTTATCAGTTTTGGATCTCCAAGGATCAAATCTACTACCTTGATATATCATATCGAGGCTATGATCCGGGGGAGCCAATAGAAATACTATTTTTATTATTAAATAAATTTGTTTAATATTTGATTTACCACTTTCCTTATACATGCTTAGATTAGGATAGATAAGGATTTAGGCTTGATTGACACTTGTTTAGTTACACCAAGAATTCTTAGAAAGAAAATTAAATATTTAATTTCTTTAAAAGGCTTTGTCTATAAGTGATTGTTGTTCCAATATCCAAGAAGACCTAGTGTCTCGTCACAGTTTGGAAGGTAATTATTTAAATGAATGTTTAATTGACTAACTGTTAAAGTTTAGTCTAACTCAAATATAAATTAATTCTTAGATGTTAATCTAAATTGAAGATTAAAATTAACCATTTCATAAAACTTATAAGGTCTGATTGATAATATAAAAAAGGGTGAGATAGATTTAGATAAAAAATTAGTAAAATCAAATTTAACTCAAATCAATCTTAATCTAACTCAAATTAAATTTAAATTAAACTAACTTAAATCAAATTTAACTCAAATAAACCTTAATCTAATTCAAATTAGATTTAAAATAAATTAACTTAAATCAAATTTAACTCAAATCAATCTTAATCTAACTCAAATTAAATTTAAATCAAATTAACTTAAATTAAATTTAACTCAAAGCAACCTTAATCTAACTTAAGTTAAATTTAAATAAAACTAACTTAAATCAAATTTAACTCAAATCAACCTTAATCAAACTCAAATCAAATTAAAATCAATCTAACTCAAATCAAATTAAAATCAACTAATTAAATCAAATCAAATTAAACTTAAATCTAATTAATCTAACTAAACTTTAGTTAAACTCAATTAACCATCTCACAATCACTCATAGGTATAACATGATAGACAACCTACACTAGGTGAGATGGAAAATTAAGGAGTTGAATTCAATCAATTTATCTTATAATCCGTCAAAATTGGATCCAAATCAAATAATTTATTGTAGGAATATAATGATTTATACCAATTGATGTTAGATAGTGGATACTCTAGACACATAACTGGAGATTGATTGAAGTTCACCAAGCTAAAACTTAAGAACATAGGATCAGCTGCATTTGACAACGATGGAAAACTTAAGGTAATCAGAACAGGTAATATCGAATTGAGTTCCGATTTCATTATTCAAAAAATATTATTAGTCAATGAATTTAATTTTAACTTACTTATCATAAGTCAAATGTGTGACTCTAGATACATAGTTACTTTTTCTAACTCTGAATGTTTAATTAAAAATATTGAAAACCCTAAAATTACACTTAAGGAAACTAGGAAAAATAATATTTACATAATTGACCTACCAACCTCCTTACTAAAGTGTCTTTTAACACAATAAGAGGAAACCAAGTTGTAGCACAGAAAATTGGGTAACACTCACATCAAATTCATTTAAAAAATGAGTCAAAATGACTTAGTTAGATGTCTACCAAAATTAAAAAAATTTAGAAAATACAATCTGTAATACTTGTCAATAAGGTAAACAAACTAAGTCAACCTACAAATTAATAAACCTAAATTGAACCAACTCAATACTTGAGCTCCTACACTTAGACCTATTTATTCACACGGAGCCAAGTTACTAAGCATAAACCACTACTGCTTAATCATAATTAATGATTACTCAAGATTTACTTGGGTAAAATTTCTAAAAATTAAAGATGAAACTTTTGAAATCTTTAACACTTTTTACAAATTAATAGAAAATAAAAAAGATGCCAAAATTAAAAGAATTGAAGTGATAGGGGGATTCAAAAATCATAAGTTTACCCAATTTTATCAAACTAATGAATATAATCATGAATTTTCATGTCCTAGAACTCCAAAAAAAATGGTCCAGTAGAACGAAAAAATAGAACATTACAAAAAATTGCTATAATCATGTTAAATGAATATAACCTAAGTAATCCATTTTTGACCGAAGTAATAAATACAGCATGTTATATTCAAAATAGAATATTAATTAATAAATTTTACAATAAAACTCCCTATGAAATATATTATAATAAAATACTCAATCTAAATTATATAAAAGTTTTTGGATGTAAAGTACATATATTAAACACTAAGGATTATTTAGATAAATTTACATCAAAATCTTCAACTGACATCTTTTTAGGGGATTCAACAACTAGTAAAGCCTATAGAGTCTATAACAAGGATACCCTAAAAGTTAAAAAAATAACCAATGTAATTTTTTATGAAGAAAATAACCTACCTAATTTAATCAATGAAAATAATAATCAAATTATAAGAAATAAAGAAGATGATGAAGATAATAAAATTAGACAAAATCAAGTGACTTCAAAGAACCAATTGTTGACTCTAACATAAGATCATCAAGGATGAGTTCTAATCACTCATCTGACCAAATTTTGGGTAATCCAACGTTACAAGTTCGAACTCAATCATCTTATAGAAATCTAAATCAAATAGCCCTTATTTCTAAAATTGAACCTAAAACTATAGAAGAAGCCCTACCTAACCCAGATTGGATAATTGTGATGCAAGATGAACTAGCTCAATTTGAAAGAAACTAAGTCCGGAAACTAGTGCCTAAACCCACAAATAAATCTATAATTGATACTAAGTAGGTCTTTAGAAATAAACTAGATGATAAAGGTGAAATAGTTAGAAATAAAGGTAGACTAGTGGCAAAGAGGTTCAGCCAAGTAGAAAGATTATATTATGATGAAACATATGCACCAGTAGTAAAACTTGAATCCATCAAAATGCTCTTAGCCTATGTAGCACATAAAGAATTCAAGTTATACCAAATGAATGTCAAGTCTGTATTCCTCAATGGATTCATCAAAGAAGAAGTTTATGTGAATCAACCCCCAGGATTTGAGGATTAGACTACTCAAACCATGTCTTTAGGTTAAAGAAAACTTTATATGAACTAAAATAGACACCTAGGGCCTGGTATGAATGACTATCAATATACCTAATATCTAAGGGGTTTAACCAAGGACAAATACACCAAACCTTATTAAAACCTAAGAAAAAAATATTTTTATAGCTTAAATTTATATAAACGACATAATTTTTGGCTCGTCCAATACTAAATTTTTAAACGAATTCACTAAATTAATGGAAAATGAATTTGAAATGAGCATAATAGGAGAACTTAATGTTGGTCCCTTTGGAGGCCGGCAAGAGGGGAGGGGTGAATTGCCCTGAAAAATAAACCAACTCTTTCTCGGCTTATAACTAAATAAAAAACACTTGTAAATAAAAAGCAAAGAGACTAATTAAAAGAAAGTAGACACAAATTAAAGGAGTTACTTGGTTTGCAATCAGAAGATTGCTAATCCAAGGAGAATATGACGCGCTATCTGAAGATCTCCTTCGGGCGGAGTAGCCTATTACAGCGTTATCAGCATAGATAGAAAAGTATAGCACAGAAAATTGGATTACAAGTGAATTGATTTAACTGTGAAAATCAGTGTTATATTTATAGCATTGTTCGAGCGCCTGGAAGGGTTCCGGGTGCCCTAGCGTGGATAAAATTTTATCCCTTTCGCACAGATCATGGTTTGACCGCGATCTAGATAAAAACTCGGTCCGGGCGTCCGGAAGGGTTCCGGGCGCCCCGGACTGTTTCCGGCGCCCGGACCCCCAAAGCCAACTCTAGTTGACTTTTTCCATCCAAGACCTCTGCTCCGGTTCAGCTCGCCTTGGTCCGGGTCTTCCGCTCCGGCTCCGCTATCTTGGGTGATCTCGGCCATCCGGAATAGGGCTCACCCGAACGTAACTTCCGGCCTTCTCCTCGAGCAGCCTTCCTCCCTGATTTCTCGTCCCTCGAATGTCGCGTACGTTCTTCTCGTCCACCGGTGTACTCTTCCGCGGTACCTCGTCCCTCGGACGCATCAAGCCCGTCGGCTCTCTCCCCGTGCCGTCCTTCTCACTAGCCGCGTCTTTCACTCGACTTCCTGTACTCCTAAGCTCCTGCACACTTAGACACAAGGGTTAAACCAAACATGACCTAACTTAACTTGTTTGATCACATCAAAACACCTTGGGGTTCCAACAATCTCCCTCTTTTTGATGTGAGCAACCCAAGTTAAGATAGGGTAAAACAAACATAATGTAGAAACAAATAATTTTTCAAATAAGTGTAAGTAAGATTTTTCAATGAAATTTTTTGAATATGTTGGTGCAAGTTGCACCAGAATCAAACATAAGTTTTGATGTTGTCAAAGGTTCAAGTTAAGTCTTGTTGTGATCTAACAAGTTGATTGAGTGTGCAGGCTGTTTACTCAACAGAGAAAGACCTAGCTGGAGGCTAGGCAGGAGAAATCTTAGCAGATCATGGAACCCAGGTGCAAGTCCAAGTGGGTCGAGGGGACCCGACGCTTGGCGGTGTGATCGAGAGGTCTGGAGGACCGAAGATCAAGAGAAAAGTCATGACGAGCCAATTAAGGCTGAGTGAAAAGCTCAAACTAGATCTGGAGGATCAAAGTTTGGCAGGTAAGTTGAGGTAAACTAACTGGAGGAGCGACAGTGAGGTCATGTTCCCGAAGGGAACAACCTAAGGTCGCTGATCCAACTGAAGAAACCGGGAAGGTTTCAAAGTTGAGATCTAGACAGTTCTACTGTCTTTCATATTACTCTTGCAATATAATATTATTGTTCTAACATCTGTTTTGCAGAAGATTTGTGCTTAACGCTGTTTTGTAGGTCCGAATGGATCGGTCGACCGAACCACTAGATCGGCTGACCGAACAAGGGAAAACCAGTGCAGTATTCAGATCAGACCAGAACAGAGTCCGAGTCAGATCAAGTATTGATCAGTCGACCGAACAGTAAGATCGGTCGACCGAACCGTGGTGACTCAGCACAAGACATGGAAAAAGGCCAAATCAGTCGACCGAACTGTAAGATCGGTCGACCGAACCAATCAACATTAATGAGTCATTAAGTGCAAATCTCAGCTGATTTCGACGAATAGAGAAAGAGTCTATTCGGTCGACCAAAATATTGGATCGGTCGACCGAACCCTTTATGATCAGTAAATGCAAAAGAACGAGCCAGCGTCAGACTCCAGCCGGGAAGGAAGGGAGCGAGTTCAGTCGACCGAACAGTGGGATCGGTCGACCGAACGTCTATTGCACCTATAAAAGAAGGCTCGAAGTCTGTGGCTGGAACAACACTCTTCTGATCATCTCAAAGCTTTTCTCTGCATACGGACTGTGCTACAAGTCTTCATGAGTCCTGCAAGCTACTCCGTCCGGAAGTACTGACCGAGCTTCGACTTTTAATTACTATTGTCGGTATATTTTATTTGTACTGCACTTAATTTCATATAAGATAGTAGAAGTGTTACTATCTTACATATTTGTATCTGTATGATCCACTTCTTTCCGAAGATTTCGGAAAGAAGGGTTATAGTGATTGCCCATCGGTGCGGTCAAGGATCGCGGGCCTTCGAGTAGCAGTCGAGCTAGACTCCGAACGAAGTAAACAAACTTGTCTACTCTTTTACTTTCCGCTGTGCACGACTCTGATTTCAAAGAAAAAGAAAAGTTTTAAATATGTGATATTCACCCCCTCTATCGCACCTATTCGATCTATCAATTGGTATTAGAGCCTCGTTAGCTCTAAAAGTTCTTAACCGATTTTCAAAGCATTTTTAAAACTTTTTCTTTTCTTTTAGAATATTTTTCTTATTTCTAATTTTCAAGCACTGCTAATCCCAAGACGAAAGTCTTGGAAATATTTTTCTTTTAATTTTCGTCTTGCAAGGATGTCAAACTCGTATCAAGAAGGTTATAGTATTGTCCGACCTCCACTATTCAAAGGAGAAAATTTCAGGTATTGGAAGCATAGAATGGAATGTTACTTGAAGTCTGACATCGAGCTCTGGTTCACGATCCTGAAAGGCTACACTCCCCCGACGAAAGACGGAACACCATTAGAACCAGAGGAATGGACTTCCCCAATGATCAAGAAGGCACAACTAAACTACAAAGCAATCAACACCATTCAGTGCGGGCTCACAATGGAGGAGTTGAATCGAGTTGACCCCTACGACAATGCTAAAGAATTGTGGGACTCTCTAGTCAAACTACATGAAGGGATCGACGAATCTAAGGTAAATAAACGGGACTTACTCTTAAATAATTTATTTAATATAAAAATATTTTCCGGAGAGACGGCCTCGCAACTACACGCTCGACTGAAGGACATCCTTAATGGCCTCCACATGATCGGACACAACCTGGAAAATCGCGACACGATAAGGTACGCGTTAAACACTTTTCCGAGGAATACTTTATGGGCATCAATTGTAGATCTTTCAAAGCTTCCTAGCTTACAACCAATGTAAGTGTTTGCTGCTCCTTTCAGTGTTATATTATTCTAAAATGATACTATTTTTTTTTTATTTATTCAAAACTTTGGTTCTCTTCCTCTCCTTCATTTAGTGTAGGTAATTTAGGAGCTATGAAAACTCTTTCAAGAGATAACTTCAACCTAGGATGCAATTCTTTGGAAGGGACAAAGAGATAGTTTTTATGTAATGATCCATTATATTTGGTCATTTACAAGTTTCTTCTCTGTATGCTGCTACATTACTTACAGTCATTATTTTGTTTAATTGCAATATAATTTGCTCGATAATATCTATCATGTGCAGGTCAAAGGTTACATTTTTCCCCTCACAAGGCATTATTAAAGGCATTGTTAATTCAGATTTGGTTAATAACAGATGGTTGATGCTCCATCCCATTTCTTGTTTGTGTTGCTTGGTATTTTAATTTTTAGCTATATGGTAGCCTAGCATTTTATTTGTTTCCTGAATTTCTCTATAAATATTACAAATCTAGTTGATGAATCAAAAAATATTGTTCTAGAAATTTTGTGTTCAAGTTATTTTTTTTCTTTCTTCATGCATGATTGAATTTTATTTATAGTTAAAAAGAGAAAACAAATTGGATTCCTAGATTTAGCAGTAATCTTGACCATACTTATTAAGTTGGGTATACCAATGAGATGTGCTATATGGTCAAGCATTGAGCTCATTTATTGTAGGGCAACCTTGCAAACAACCTTTTGGCAATTTTAATATATCATTGTGTGTTGAAGTGGAACAATATTAAAGACTCTAGCTGAGGTTTTTAAAGCACTAGAACTATTTTTATTTCTTTTCTTCTTATTTATTTATTTATTGGTAAAGTTCATAAAGTACAAGTATTAGTCTTTCCTGCTCCTTTATGTTTGTCAAAGTAGTCTATATATGGTTCAAAGGTTTACCAATTTCTTTGTGTATGTGACTAACTATTAAATTCAAGTAGAATTGAAGTTAAGGATGATAGTTTAAAGAAGTGTGAATAAACTAAGCTCTATTAAATTTGTGTAGTATGCATTTTCTCCAATTGGTTTAAGTGATAGTCAGAGGACTGAAGTCCCCCTCCGACCATTAAAATTTGGTTCACATTCATGATTGGAAAAATATGTTGACAAGTATGTTCTATTTTTTTATTTTAATATATTGTAATATTTATGCCAATTTTCAGGTTTGCCTCTCCACCATGGAATTCAACGATATTTTTTCTCTCCATAGAAAGAAGACTACATTTGAGCATGAGCCTAGCTTGTAAGTACATGTACAAGCTATATGAACTGCTATATATGCTTGAAATTGACTCATCTTTTTTCTTTAAAGTCTTTATTATTCTTGTTCGTTCTTCTCTTTCATTTCCTTTATTTTCCTTTGTACCGTTGAAGGATAGTTCTTGATAGATGTGATTATTCTCTTCCATTTACTAATGATGTTTGCTTTGTTGGTGCACATATACTGTTATAGAAATATGCATGACAATAAAATTTTTCATTGTTTGCTTTGGTGTTTGCAGTTATCAGTAAGCGAAGACTATTATTAGGTGCATACGGAACAATCCTATGTATTTTTCTCATTTGGTATGATATACAATATTTTGAATTATTTTTATTAATTTTGTATTTTCATTATTTTATTTCACTTATACAAATATATACATTATATTTGTAGGTGACAGGTACTTGGATTTTTATGACTCAATATAATGGTTGAAAACGATCCATCTAGCTGAATTTTTATTTTATGAGACTTTGTTAGTTTTAAAATTTAATATTCATAGGGTAGGCGTTGGTTGTTTTGGATGTAAAAGATTTATCATTAGTATTACATTTGTAAATTCGACTCAAATGATTATTAAATAAAAAAAAAATCTATTAGCTATTAAATTTTGTTTTGTAATTTTTTTCTATATATTCTAAATGGTGGATGAATTGCATGTGTAAATATTTAATTCAAGTTATATATTTTAAATAAATATTAATGATAATTTTAAATGTATTTATAAATTATTATAATGATATTTATTAATATCATTATAAATTAGTTAAGGTGACATTTATAAATATCTTTATAATATGATTTATCCTGACATTTTAGACTGTCGTTATACACCTATATTGTGATAATTTTAAAGTTAGCATTGATATTGTATAATGACATCATAAAATGTCAGGAATGCAAAGAGGGTCTAAGACAACATCACTTTATAGGACGTTTTTAAATGATGTCACTAAAACTTAAGTGTCATTAAAAATATACTATAAGGATATTTATGTGTGTCATTATAGATCTTTTTTCTTGTAGTGACATCTTATTGACATTCTAACTGTTTTGGCTTCTTGCTTGTTGCTGCCTTGCTACGACTCTACTAACTCAACACAAGGCTTAATGCTAGATCTACGAACCTAAGGACTGAGTCGCATATGATTATATTGGACCCAGACTGAGCTTGAGGAGGAGGGTAGACGATATATTTTTTTACTAGTTAGTAGTTAGTTATTTCTTTCTATAGCCTTCTTCTGCGATGGCCTATTCCGATTTCTAAAGGAGCCAAAGGCAACCCAACCTACTTGCAATGGCCTATTCCGATATCTAAAGGAGTCAACCCACCAGCTAGCCGATCTCAACCATATCACTCATCGTACTTTTCTCCACGTTTCACATTGCATATGATTTCTTGATCAAAGATCTTTTTAGTCTATAATTAACTAATGGCAGAAGTTTCTGCCCACGTAAAATAAGCTTATTTTCTGACAGATGAGATTTTTTTTAAAATGGTAAATTCCTCGTCGTCCATTAGCCTTCTCCATAAAAGTGGAAGAAAAGGAAGAATCTTCTCTCCTCTCTTCACACTGCCATTTAATACGATTTTCTACTGCCTTTTATATTTACATTAGAAAAATAATAATACGATTAACAGTAGTTAATTGTTCCCGCCACGTTTTTAATTAGAAATGAAAAAGGCTCCTGCATGCGCCGTCAGCGACGCCAACGTCGGATCATTTCCCGCCGCCATCGACGACAGCGGCGCTGGCGGCGGATGGGAAATCCAGCTAAGACGACCGCGCAAAAGGTAATTGTAAGTCCGGCCGGCCTCAGCCAGCCTCCGGCGGAGGGCGGCGGACGCAAGGAGGAGCCGCTCGTTGTCGCGGCGTAACAGGGTGGAGTAGCAGTTCATCGCCTCGAGTCGGTCGGAGAGGCCTCGGTTCTGCGCCGTGAGGCGCTCCTCCTCGCGCAGGAGGCCCTCCAGGTGGCGCTGCCGCCGCATGCGGGACCGCCGCGCGGACTCCCGGTTCGAGATCATGCGACGCAGGCGGCGCTCCTCGTCGGGCGACGGAGGCGGCGTCTCATTGGCCCGTCCCGGCGGGGAATCGATGAACTCGAGCTCGAACGAGTCGACGGCGAAGTCAAGCACGGCCATAGCAGCGGCAGGCGGAGCGCGGCGGTGGAAGAAGGGAAGAGCAGAGGAAGACGGGGAGCAGCATTTAAGCTGCGACGTCGGACCCACCGAGCGGGGACCTGACCCACGTGTCACGACCACCGAATCTCTCGATGGATAAGAGTGGGCCCGGTCTAGTCAGGGAGCACTGTGGATTCGGCCTGCTGATGACGGATCTAGGATCGACTGTTTATCCCAATACACAAAACATATATCAGTTCCATCTTATCCGTTAAAATTTGCTTCCTTCCTGATGAACGGACGAGATCAGTAACTCAGGAACGCGGCTGGTGCGGTCGGAGCATTCGATCGAAAGATTGGTGAATATTAGCTTAACGGCGAAGGAATAAACTGGGAGAGCTCTATTGCTGGCTGGACCAGACCAGAGGTCCAGACCAATCGGTTGTTGGTTCGAGGCAAAGGGACTTTCCAAGCTTTTCGCAAAGCTTCGTTCTTTGTTTCGATAAGCAATGGCGGATTTCAGAGTTTCTCAATTTGGTTCGGTTTTTGTTTTGTTCGATCGACTGCTAGTTGCTTCACAAACGAACGCTCGATCCAGCAAGCAAAGTTTAAAACTGAATTGAAGTTCTCTGTTCTCAGTTCTCAGCTAAAGATGAAGAAAGTGGAGAACAGGAAGAACATTATCTCCAAAGTGGTCCGTGCATGTATATACTTTCCTCTGATGTAGACTAAAAGGTTCATATTCTTCCTTCCTAGTCTCCCTTTTGTTTTGTGTTTATATATTCTACACAAAGTAGAATTGTCCGTGAATATATACTTTACAAGCTACTGTGGCTACGGCAGAACCTTGGATAAGCTAATGAATGAAAACACACTTTTGGACCATTTTATTCCTTTTGCCTGCCTTTTGTGCATTACTTAACAGCTGCAACTTCGTGGATTCCAACAAGAATGGCCCTTGATGTCAGGAAGAGGTGAGGCAACGATGCAATCATGATCGATCGCCCTTAACTTTGAACTTCAAAGTTAGTTTCAAGAGAATAATTAAGTGGCAACTAATTAATATTTACCATGATGTTCTTGGCACTCTAGCTCAATGTGATTAAGAACCTGATTAATGAAGTCTTTCTGACAGCTCAAACATGGGATCAACCTGTAGGTTGATTTGAAGGATACTGTCATATAATTAAAGAGTAGTTTAATTGCACGTGGTGTGTTGGTTGACGTAGGGGAAAGAAAGGTATTAATTAATTTCAAGTAAAAGCTTCTTTACGAGATTATGGTGGATTATGATGCCGCGTTAAGATATTAAAATTATCATCTAGATATTTATAGTTTGATATTCAACTATGACGTATTTATAAAAAAAATTTCTCTAAATACCAAAGGATGTTAGATTGACCGTCACGCGCATTTCTCGATTTATCTTGGTGGCCGGTAGAAAACTTCTATGGGACTAGACCGATCATCCCAGGAATAATCAATAAAGCTAACTGAGTTTATTATTTTTTTTCTTCTTTGTCTCATACATAACTAAGTTGGTTATCACATAACAAATTTATAGAATTGAATAAGAATTGAATCCCGACAAAGATAAATAAATTATCCTTCCATGTGATAGCTAGTTTCGATGTCCTGATTTACTCTCTCCTAATAGTGTATGGCAGTCATGAAGGGCCCTTAGAAAGATGAATTTCACTTTTGACATAATCTTCTTTTAACCTTCTTTAGTTCATCAGATTGAACTGTGCGAAAGTGAATGGAAGAAAAGATTGATGGAAGGAAGAGATTCTAGGGTATTTTAGTTCTATGTTGGAAGTTTTATAATTAGATGGTTAATTTATATTATTATACAAGCATATATGTTGTGAATAAATACGTGGGGAGTGACTTTTTCTACCGTGTGAGTGTACAGAGGTACAAATTCAGGATTTAAATTGTATTGTTCAAATCGATCGGGGTAAAATTTACCTATATAAACACGCATATGATAGGCCAAATATACTAAACAACAACAACAACAACAACAACAACAACAACATAATAATAATAATAATAATAATAATAATAATAATTGTTCCTGTCGGGAAGCTGAGAAGACGAACCAGCCGGAATGACGTGTCTGGAAGGTTGACCGCATCCCCATGACCCGGTTGATGATCTGTCCGCTGCGTTGACCAAGTCGTCTGAAGTCCTCCTCCGGTCAACTGTACCTGTATCCAGCGACCGGGTTCCCCCGGTCTCTGGTACCTCGGTGCTCGAGGCGAATCCCACAGACATATAAGTAACCGCATAATAGTATAGCAATAAAATGAACAGATACCGAATACGAGAACTTACCCTGGCCCAGGGGGGCGCCCTCGGATAGGTGGATGAACTGACTGCGTCGTCGTGACCCCGAATAATAGATAAATGTCCACCAGGAGAGTAGCTGGCCTCGGTGGCTCGAAGCTGGGCGCGATATGGATCCGTAGGACGATGCACTGTCCGACTACAACCTCGGCTCGCAGGACGGAATGCAACAACGGCACGAAGGCCGGACACTCTACCGGCTTGCAGACCGGAATATAAGCATAATACGATACCTGAACCTTCGGACGGCGGGTGCTCGGAGGGTGACGGTGGCGGTCGCCGGGGGGCGGCGCCCGCTGGGGGCAGTGCTGCCGCTGGGGACAGCGGGGATGGCTGCCGGAGGCAGCGCTAGCCGCCAACGGCGGCTGCTGCAGTGGTCGCCCCAGGGCGGCTGCGCTGGTCGCCGGATACGGCTGCTACAGGAAGCGGCGGTGGCGCGCGGGAGTCGCCGTCAACCGCTGGAGGGAGGCGGCGTCGGCTGGAAGAGGCGATATCAGCCACTATAGGTAGAGATGATCTCCCTCAATGGCGTTCGCGTCAGTGCGAGGAGGAAATGGCAGCTATCCCGTGCCATCGAGGGTGGCCAACGCCGGAGATAAAGAAGGAGAGCTGCGTAAAGGATGAGGTCGGCGAAAAGAAGGGGAAGATGCCGGCCGACTTGCGCGTTCCCTGGTGACGGCGGCCGAAGGCAAGAAAAGCCACCTCATCCCTTTCCTGGAGGTGCGGCGGTAGCTATTGCTAAGGGGCGGAGGAAGCAGCAACCGGCGTAAGGGAAAGACGAGGCGGTGATCACCACGAGGGAGAGAGGAGGGGAGGAATAGCTGCAGGCCTTGGCTATTGATCTCCGGCGGAGGCTGCGGCCACGGTCGGCGGGGAGAAGCTCGTGTGCGAGCCTGGTGGCGGAGGAAGAAACCGCGCCCCTTAGCGGCGGCCCAACCCAAAAACGCGAGCCCCCCCCCCCCTCTCTTCTCTCCCCCCTTCGTGCTTGCCTTAATCACCAAAAGAAAACCCTAAATGTCCAAATACAAAAATGCCCTTCTTCTTTCTCTTAATTGCCTTTGACCCCCTCACATATCCGGATCAATAATAATAATAATAATAATAATAATAATAAATCTATTATATATATAATGTTAATAATTAAAATTTAATCTAATTAAATTTATTTAGAAAAAAAATAATAATATAAATAATAGTTAATATGAAAATAAATTTATATGATTAAATAGTTTTTTTTAAAAAAAAAATAAAAAAATAAAATGACTTTTTTATTATATTAAAATGATTATATTTTTATAAAATGACTTTTATTTATTAAAATCTAAGTTCTAAATTTTATTAACTTGCGTCTTCTCAGTCGTCTCTCACTTCTCACGCATCGAAACCCTAAATCCAAGGGCGAAGCCACCCTGGGCTAGGGTGGGCTCTAGCCTCATCCATTTTTTAAAATTTACAAGTAAAATTTTATTTCAGCCCTATCTTCATTTTATTTTAGCTCGTATGGTTTATAGTAATTTCATTTCATTCTTTATTTCTCCTTATTGAATTGTCAAAAAAAATTAATTAAACCTAAATTTTTCCTTATTTGTTGCTTCACCTCCCTATGTGTACTAATCTATCTGTCGCACGAGCAGCCGGTGTCGCTGTCTTCCTTGTCCCTCCTCGCATACGTCTAGCCGCGACTTGATTAGTACAACCACGACAAACCTTTTCTTTATTAGCACGCTATATCTGTGGGGCATTGCCGCAGCTACAGCCGCGACCCTGCCGTCGCTATCTTCATCTCTGACCACCACGACATCACATTCATTGTTATCCCCGTTGATAGTTTTGTCATCGTTGCTCTCCCTGCCACAAGCGACGTCGGCTCCGCCCTGTCATCACGACTCAGCCTCAATCATTGTCGCCGAAACACCAACACCAACGATCAGCCCTAGGTAATTTTAAATATTGGCTACGCCCCTGCCTAAATCGCCGACACCGTTGTCGCCTTCTTCGACGGTGTGCCAGTTTCCTGATCAGGACACGCTAGAGCACCTCCTGTGAGAAAATAATCTAGACATGATAAGGTTAAGTCCCCACGTCGTTAGTTTGTTTTTTTATTTATTTTCTTGATAATTTCTTATTACTCAGTCGATCCTATTTTTATGGATCTAGTGTTAGCCGAACCTATTTTTATGGATCTCGTAGTCTTTGCTCTTATCATTTGTGGTGTATTTCAAGGGTTGTAGAGGCGTGTAGAAGGTATCTCGATGTAAGATTTTATTTCATAAGTTAAATTTCTATTTGTCCTATTCTTCTTATATATTCCTGTGTGCTGTGGATGTGTTATTCATCGATTCTAAGCCAACATCTGGTATCAGAGCCTTGGCAGTATAGAACACCCAAGAATCCACAATTCCACAAAAATGTCTGGCATCCCACAAGTTGCTGCGAAGGAGAACGGCGGAGTGTCATTTTCCTATCCGATGCTAAGCCCTCACAATTACACTGTGTGGGCAATAAAGACAGAGGCGATTTTTGATGCCCAGAGAGTTTGGGAGGCGGTGGAGCCAGTGGAAGGAACCCAAGTAGATACAAAGAAGGACAAAAATGCGCGTGCATACATCTTGCAATGTATCCCCGAAGACATCCTTCTCCAGATTGCAAAAAAGAAGACGACGAAGGAAGTCTGGGACAACCTCAAAACGAGGTACCTTGGTAGTGATCGGGTGAAGAAGGCATGCGTACAAATGTTGAAGAGCGAGTTTGACGCCCTTCGGATGAAGGAGACCGAGACGATTGATGAGTTTGCTAGCAAACTCAGCGCCATGAGCAGCAAGTTCTCCACTCTTGGTGCCACGCTTGAAGATTCCTCTTTGGTAAAGAAGTTGCTTGATTTTGTCCCTGATAAGTTCTTCCCTATTGTTGTCGGTATTGAGCAGTTTCACAATCTTGAGATGATACCATTTGAGGAGACTATTGGGCGGCTGAAGACATACGAGGAACGAACACTATGATTACGCGGCAGCACCAACGACACTGAAGGTGAGCTCCTACTCACTTATGCCACATGGCAAATGCAACAGAAGGGGAGCAACGTGGACAGTTCGTTAGGAGGCAAGGGGCGTGGATCCAGCAGCCCTAGTCGTGGCATATGGCATGGGCGGAGGCACGGACGTGGTCGTGGTACGTCGAGCCAAGACAGTGCAGGATGCACTAGCAGCAACGACAGAGGCACTCGTGACAAGAGCCGTATAAAGTGTTTCAATTGTGAGAAAATGGGGCATTACGCGTCCGAATGCTACAACAAGCGTCGTGATGATGAGGCTCACCTCACTTGCGCCACCGATGAAGAGCCGACACTGATGATGGTCATGTCCCACGAGGAGCCTGACACTAGGCGTGAGTGGCAGGATACCATTCTGCTCAGTGAAAATAGGTTGCTACCGAAGATGTACCACGACGTTAATAAAGGAGATAAAGACGTCTGATACCTTGACAACGGTGCCAGCAACCACATGACTGGCCATCGTGAGAAGTTTCAAGAACTAGATGAAACCATCACCGGGAGGGTGAGGTTTGGAGATGGATCAATCATTGAGATCATGGGTAAGGGGACGGTTGTATTCAAATGCAAGAACGATGATCAGAAGGCTCTCCATGAGGTATACTACATTCTGAAACTTTGTAGTAATATCATAAGTCGTGGTCAATTGACAGAAATTGGGAACGAGGTGCACATGGAAAGAGATACCATGAAGGTGATTAATAGGAGAGGGAAGCTCTTGATGCTGATAAAGCGAACACAAAATCGCTTGTACAAGATAACCTTGAAGACATTCAAGCAAGTTTGTCTCCTAGCAAGCCTAGAAGATCCAACCTGGTTATGGCATACAAGGCTCAGACATGTCAATTTCCATGACTTGTAGCTATTAGGGGAGAAGAAATTGACGGTTGATGTGCCTCCATTGCCCCAGCCGAACAAGCTTTGCGAGGTGTGTGTGATCGCCAAGTATGCAAGGTCGCCATTCCCGTGCCAAGCAAACTGTAGAGTGGAGAAGCCGTTGGAACTTCTCCATGCTGATATTTACGGGTCAATCTCACCATGTACACTAGCCGGTAACAAGTACTTTCTTCTGATTGTTGATGATTTCACAAGGTGGATGTGGGTGTTTATATTAGCAGCAAAGAATGATGCATTCCGAGCATTCAAGAAGTTCAAATTCTTGACGGAGAACAAGACTGAATACAAGATCAAAACACTCCGGACAGACCGGGGCGGTGAGTTTCTATCCACGGAGTTCACTCAGTTCTGTGAAAATGAAGGAATCGAGCGACATCTCACGACTCCCTACATACCCCAACAAAATGGTGTTATGGAGCGCCGTAATCGCACCGTGATGGTCATGGCAAGATCTCTCCTCAAGGGTACACATATGCCGGCAAGGTTCTAGGGAGAGGCGGTTAGACATGTCGTCTATCTGTTAAACTGTCTCCCAACTAAGGTGCTAGGAGAGCGCACGTTATTTGAAGCTTGGATGGGGAGAAAGCCACATCTCGCCCACTTGAGAGTGTTCGGTTGTGTTGCATATGTGAAAAATGCAGCCCCTCACCTCAAGAAACTTGACGACAAAAGCTCACTCATGGTATACTTGGGTGTCGAGGAAGGCTGCAAAGCTCATCGTCTATTTAATCCAAGGCATGACAAGCTACAAGTAAGTAGAGATGTGATGTTTCAAGAAAATTGTGAATGGACATGGAATACAGGTGCCAACAATGAAGAAAAGGTACCAGCGTTTATGGTGGTGGATGCATTCGGCACCGACGAGGTGATTGTTGTAGCAGACATTGAGGCCGCAGCGGAAGATGTCACAACACCGGCAGTAGCCATGGTACCCATGACAGGAGCGTCAAGCCTATCTACACCATCATCGAACACCCATACAGCTTCCTCACCTTCGATAACAAACTCACCCGAGTCTTATGAAGGACCAGTCCATTTTAGATCCATTGCTGATATCTACACCAACACTAAGGAATGGTTGGTATTGATGAAGAAGCGGGGTGAGGTGATGATGGTGATATCTGAAGAGCCGACATGTTATCAAGAAGCTGCAACCGAGACTTGCTGGTACAAAGCAATGGAGAAAGAGCTGAAATCTATTGAGATGAACAATACCTGGAACCTAACTGAGCTCCCATTAGGCCACAAGCCTATCGACCTAAAGTGGGTGTTCAAATTGAAGAAAGATTCAGATGGAAAAGTCGTTAAGCTAGCATAAAGCAAGATTAGTGGCTAAAGGCTATGTACAAAGACAAGACATCGACTTTGAAGAAGTGTTTGCGCCTATCGCTAGACTTGACACTATTTAAGTCATTCTTGCACTTGCCGCAAATCAAAGCTAGGAGGTACACTATCTAGATGTGAAGTCAGCATTTCTTAACAGAGAGTTAGAAGAAGAAATATATGTCACTAAACCAGAAGGGTTTGAAGTACAAAATCAGAAACATAAGGTATACAGGTTGTCCAAGGCCCTCTATGGACTACGACAAGCTCCACGAGCTTGGAACATGCATTTGAACAGGAGTCTGGAAGATCTTGGTTTCAAAAAATGTACTTAAGAACATGCAGTATATACAAGAGGTGAAGGAGAAGCAAGTATACTTGTTGGAGTTTATGTCGACAATCTCATCGTGACAGGAAGTAGCACAGAGAAAATCAACAAGTTCAAACAACAAATGATGACAAAATTTGAGATGAGTGATTTGGGTCTTCTCTCCTACTACTTAGGGATTGAAGTGGAGCAACAGAAGAGCTGAATTTTACTTGGACAATCAGCTTATGCCAAGAAAATTATATCTCAGTTCAAGATGACAGACTGCAATGCCACAAAGCATCCAATGGAACCCAAGACACAGTTGCATAAGGACTTGGAAGGGGCTCCAGTTGACGCCACGGAGTACAGGCACATTATTGGTTATCTGAGATATTTGCTACACACACGGCCGGACCTGTCATATTCTGTCGGAATGGCGAGCAGATACATGGAGAGGCCTACAATCATGCATCACAAGGTGGTCAAACATATTCTCAGGTATTTGAAAGTTACAATCTATTTTGGGTTTGTTTACGTAAAGGGACCCTAGGAAATTGGTATATTCGGCTACTCGGACAGTGATTTAGCCGACGATCTCGATGGGAGGAAAACACACAAGTAGAATGACTTTCTATTTTAATGAAAGTTTGGTGTCCTGGAATTCATAGAAGCAGAAGAGTAGAAGACAGTGGTGCTTTCATTGTGCGAGGCAGAGTTCATGGCAGCCGCAACTGCGGCCTGCCATGCTTTGTGGTTGAGGAGGCTTGCCAGAGAATTAACCGGTGTAGAGCTAAAGCCGGTAACTTTGTTTATTGACAACAAATCTGCGATAGCTCTCATGAAGAATCCGGTATTCCATGATCAAAGCAAGCATATAGATACAAAGTTTAATTTTATCAGAGAATGTATTGAAAGGGGACAGATTATGGTTGAGTTCGTTAATACCGGAGAACAACGAGCCGATGCATTAACTAAAGCATTGTCAGGAGTGAAGTTAGCTGCTATGCGACATCTACTCGGTGTACGTGATTTACAACCATGTCAAGATTAAGGGGAGTAATGTGATAAAATAATCCATACATGATAAGGTTAAGTCCCCACGTCGTTAGTTTATTTTTTATTTATTTTCTTGATAATTTCTTATTACTCAGCCGATCATATTTTTATGGATTTAGTGTTAGCCGATCCTATTTTTATGGATCTCGTAGTCTTTGCTCTTATCATTTGTGATGTATTTAAAGAGTTGTAGAGGCGTGTAGAAGGTATCTCGATGTAAGATTTTCTTTCATAAGTTAAATTTATATTTTCTCTATTCTTCGATTCCTGTGTGTTGTGGGTGTGTTATTCATCGATTCTAAGCCAACACCTCCGACGTCATTTTACGATTCGTCCGGAGGTAATTATTTTCGATCCGTTCCGTTCCGGCCGTTCTAATCCGTTCTTTACCGTTATAAAGTCCGAGAACGGCGTTTCAGAGCAAGCCCCATTATTTATCGGAACTTTGGAACGGCGTGAGCCGTTCCCGTGCCGAAACGCCCGTTCCGACAAACCATGATTCGAGCGACTCGACACTCGTAGTACTTGACCGATTCGACACTCGACAATTCGAAAAGCGTCGGAGTAGACGACACTCGACAATTCCCTTGTTAATTATCTCCAGCTAGCCGCAACAAGATTAGCTAACATAATTAAACTCGGCTGATGAATCTGCAAACGCAAGGGCTGATGTGAATCGATGGAAGTCAAAGTAAACGATAATGGTAATTATCAGAGAACAACAAACCAAGATTATATATTTTTTTTCCATGCATACGTACGTTAATTTCAAACTGGTGCATTCATTCAATGTTAGCTAGGTTTCATTATAGTAAGTCTTCTTAAAATCCAACAATTATAAAAGATGTTCGGATGTTGGCTTTGTTCTTGCATTTTTCTGCAATACTGCATGTCTTCTGTTTGAATTGTAGACGCTGACAATATCTTTCCAGTTTCTTATCCACAATTTGTATAAACAGACAATTACTTCAATCTTTATTATATTCGACGTGGACCTACAAGAGGTTGACTTTTGTAATACGTAACGTGTCTCTAACAAAGAGTTTCTATAATAACCAGCTTGACTGTGACATTATTTGAATACCCCTAAACCAAGTAGCGAAAACATCGGGACAAATATGCCTATTTTTCTATCATTTATGGATCATGGAATCCAACATAGGAGGGCCCCTTAAATTTGGAACGTTCTTTAAATAGTAGACTTTGACCAAATCGAAATCTGAACGCTCACCTTTCAAATCCAACGACAGCGCTTCCGGACCTAACATCAAAAGTCAACGTAAATCCACGGCTGAACATACATCCTGACAAACACTGAACGTCTGAACCAATCGATTAATTTAAGAGTGTTACTTCTCATAATTTACCCTCTAGTTTTAAAATATTATTTTATCCTCTTACTTCAAAAGTAGGTCGGACTAAATTATGGGTATAAATGAATTAAGTTACTTATAAGTGATTCGATAAAAATTCGTTTCAATTCGTTTAGTGAAATTCATTAAAATAAATAAATCAAACTTAATTTTTATAATACTCAGCTCGTTAGCTCATGAACATGTTCGCTAGTAAACTCATGAATCAACTTTTAAATGAAAAAATAATAGTTTTGATATTAAATTTATAGATCTTATACTATATTTATGAAAAATATAGATAAATATATTAAATTTATTTATTAGAATAAAATTATAAATTTTAATAAAAATAATATAATTTTCTCTAAATATATAATTTAGTTTTTAATAAATATTTAAATTTATAATTTATATTTATTAAATTTGTTTAAATTCGATAAAAGTTCGAATAAACTTATGAGCCATGAATATATTAGTTAAATAAAATTCGAGCTCTACTCAATTATAAATTACGAGCTAAACTTAAATATTCAAGAGTTCAACTTGACTCGACTTTATTACATCCTAGTAATTAGCAAGAAAATAACATTTAAGAAGAGAGAAAGAGAAATAGTAAGAAATTAAAAAAAAACACTTCTTTCTCTATATTTTATAAAATTAAATAAATTTTATTAAAAATTAAGAAAAATCTCTCAAATAAAACTGACGAATCTTAATCCAAAAAATATCTGGCATATTAAAAATATCTTAAATATTAAAATTATTATAGTTTTGAAAATGTACTAAATGGTATTTTTAGGATTTGAAATTTGACGGTGACACGCTTAGGATATCCATTATCCTACGAGCTGGATGAGAAAGTGAAATTGAGAAAAAAGTAATAAGAAAGAACACTAAAAATAAGAGATGTTTGTTAGATTTACCATATAAAAAAATTTTGTTAATAATAAAGGGATCAATTCTCATACAGTTAGAGATTCTAACACTAACAAAAGGAAGAAATCATAATATATAAATGTCAATTTTTATTTGATAAAAAAAAAATCTTTTCAGAAAAGGAAACCTTTAAAAGAAATCGAAGTCCTGCGTCAAAAGTGTGGATGGCATTGCTAAGAAGTAACCAAACTGTTAGAGGCAAAAACAAAATTTTCTCTTAATTTAATCATCAACTCCAATCACACCCTACTGTATTTAATCCTCCTCTCCCACTTCTCGATCCTCCTGCTTTAATTCCTGATTCAACAGCACATCTTGCTTCTTCAGCCAAGAAATGATGTCGAAGTTCGCAGCTTTCCTCGTTCTCTCTCTTCTCTTGCTCCATGCCTCCCTCAGGCAGGCAGCAGCGGCAGATCCATGGCGAAGCGATGAGCAGCAGAAAACAGAGGTGCGCGCGTTGTGATTTCCGAGAAATTTCTCTGCTTTTTGATACTGTGGCTTTGATCTTGTTCTGTGGATCAGGCACTGGATGAAGAGTGTGCGGGAGAAGGAGAGGAAGAGTGCCTGATGAGGAGAACTCTTGCAGCGCACACAGACTACATCTACACCCAGAACAAGCAGCCTTAGCTTGATCATCCGTAGCTAATTTACTTTCTGGTAGTTTATACAGTTTTCTTTTCTTTTTCTTTTTCAATTTTCTATTCAGATCTTTTGGAGATCTGATTGTGAATTTGGTTGTTCATTTTGGTTAATTTGGGGCTAAAATATTAAAAGAAAGAAAGGAAAAAAAAAAAAAAAAAAACAGATCGATCTCCTAAGAAAACCTCCCAAAACTCTGATGAGGCGCACTGTAATTCAAGATAATTAATGGTGGATTTTATATTCATTCCAAAAGCTTAGAACTTCAATAATTTACAAAGTCAGACTCGATCGAGCATTTTCCTCTGTTGTTCTTATAAAATGCTCTGGATCAACAGCTAAGAAATTAAAGAAAAAGGCGATTTAATCTTTTTTTTTTCACTTGGCCATCTCCATTCTTCTCAAGGACACATATGCCAAGAATCTGTAAGCAAACACCATGGCGATCATCACTGCGACTTCCTTAACGCCATTGTCGAGTTCGGGGGCATCTAGAGAGGGAGGTACGTGGTCGTACTGAACCTTGAGTAGCAGTCTGTAGGAGTGATAGTTAAACGACAGGAAACGGAGCCAGGCAATGAATCCAGGAACTCTCTGCAGAAAGAGCAAAATTTGCAGTAGTGTCACGGAGAGTTTATGGCATGAATGATCATTAGCACCCACACCAGACTGCTTACCTTCACAAAGAATCCTCCGGCCAGCATGAATGTCATCACTGTTACTGAAGCTAGAGTCGTTGCCTTCTTGATGTTCATGATCGAAGCACCAATGGCCAGCCCTAGGCCCTGAGCAGCAATGATGGTGAGGAACACCACGAGCATATTGAGAAAGAAGTGAGGAATGCTGAGCCTCAGTCCCGCCATGAAGTAGACAATCAGCAGAAATATTACAGGGAGGAAGAGCTCGAGTGGAAGATCGCTCGTCGTCCTCGCCATGAAGTATGCGCTCAGCCTGTACATGTCGACTGCTCTTTCTTTGTTCAACATCACTCTTTCTTGAGGGAATGTGAAGATCGCTGTGAACACAGGAAAGAAGCCCCAGAAGACAGATATGAAGAACAGCAAGCCTGCCTGAAACAGCTCAATTGGAATGGCAAATTAGAAAAAAGCATATTCGAAACTTGTTTAAAAGAAAGTAAAAATGAATACTTGATCTTCTAAATCTCTGATAGTCCTAGTGTTTGATTGCCACCAGAGCAATCCAAGGATCACTGCAATGGTAAGAACTTGAGTGATCCTCATCCAACTCAAATAATCATGCCTTCGTTCCTTCAACCCTCTCCAGAAGAGAATGGAGTATTGCTGCCACCAGTTTGCTCCCCAATCTCTTCTCCGCGACGATGAAACTCTAGCCTTCAAGTCTTCGCTTATCGGAAGCGGAGCCAGAGTTTTCTTCTTCTTCTTCTTCTCGGCGACTCTCGTTTCATAAGTCTTTACCAGATACTGTTCCATTGGAGTCCTTCTCATTAGTTTGTCTGTTCTATAAAATACAATGGATGCAAAATCAAATTTTTACCTCATGCACATCTTCCGGAGATAGCTTGCCACTTCTGCCGTCCCAATCTGATTCTCCCGGCCGCCCTTTGACCTCCAACTCCGCCGGTATTGTGACATCATTGGTGTTGCCGTTTGCGAGATCTACTATGAACTCTGCCGGGCTCATTGCTATCAGAGGAGAAAATCCAATGGACGAAAAGTAAGACATGGCCTTCGATGCCCTCCCAAAGTAGAGCAAGCTACCCTTTCCCAGCAGAATCAGCTTATCGAAGCTATGAAAGAGCCTACTAGATGGTTGATGAATCGTCGTCACCACCGTTTTGCCCGACTGCAGCAGATACATGTTCATGAGATGCATAGTGATCATAAGGGAGAGATCAAAACTACAAAATCACCTCAGCTATCTCAGTCAGCACTCGAACAATCCTCAGGGCTGTTGTTGAATCGAGACCAGACGTAGGCTCATCGAGGAAGAGCAGGGAAGGATTGACAAGGATCTCATTCCCAATGCACACTCTCTTCCTCTCCCCACCTGACACTCCTCTAGTAAAGGATCCACCAATGATCGTATCTTGGCACCTCTGAAGCCCCAGCTCAGTGATAACGTTCATCGCCCTTTCTTCCTTCTGCTGTCTCGTCATTGTCTTCGGCAGCCTTAGCAAAGCGGCGTACGTTAATGTCTCTCTTACAGTGAGATGCGCAAACAGAACATCATCCTGCGTGACGAACCCAATCCTGAAACAGAGATTGTGAGGTGAAATCATAGAAGAAGAGATCGAGCATGTTCTTCTCTGTTTACCTGCCCTTCAGGGACTTGGAATACGGTTCATCATTGTAACTGATGGATCCTCGAATAATATTACCAGTAATTCTTCCACCAAGGAGACTGAGGAGTGAAGTTTTCCCACTGCCCGAAGGCCCCATTAGGGCCAAGAGTTCTCCAGGCCTAGCTGAACCTGTAATTCCTCGGAGAATATCTTTCTCTGTGCTACTCGTTATTCTTTTCTCAAGAACTTTGTATCCAACATCCGTAAACTGCATACAACACAACGTAATTAAAAGATGGCTGCCTCCGTATGAATGATTGAGCAATTAATATTACTACTACCTTAAGATATATTGGATAAGTTGGCTCTGCCATCATCTTTCTCCTAGTTTCTCCAGACTCCAGATCAGCTCCTGCAAGCCAAAAGTAATGAACAGAGGAATGGAAAGCCGTTCTTGATCTTGGATGAATTGAATTACTGTTTTCGATTTCACGGAAAGCTCTGATATCAGAGACTATGTCTTCAGGGAGGGCGGTGAAGCCGGTGAACGAGAAGGAGAAGCCCAAGCTCGCGCTGGAGGCTCGGCTCAGGCTTGCTCCGCTGCCGACCTCTTCCGAGTCCATCTTCATCACCTGCCCGCTCCTCGTCTGTCTGAGGTGGCACCCGGCCTTCTTCCCCGGCGAAGACCCGACCGACTTCTTCCCGGAGATCAGGCCGCCGTCGGCGACCGGCACGGCCTCGGATGATGCTCTGGGGCTCGGAGCTTGCCGCGCCATCTCCGGTGCGTCTGCTGGATCCATCCGGAGGCGCCTCTAATTATAACTGTATTTTTTACGGTAGTAATAGATGCATTCAATGCAGAAACAAGAAAAGAAGTGAAATGAAATCTTTCTAGCTGAGGAAGAACACATTAAAGCAGATATTATTGGTACCGGGACATGGAAAAGGAGTGGAGTGAGAGAAACGGAAATCCAAGCTCAGATGCCAACTGAGTTCTTCATCATCCCCTTTATGCACATGCCACCTGCATCCGATTCATGGTGTCGTGTGGCAGAGGGAATTGGAGAGACAGTTCACTGCAGTTGCTGTTCTTTTATCGGTAAGATATTCGATTAATTTGATATTAATTTTATATAATTTATTATTATTATTTTAAATTAATTTAATTAATTCAATTTTAATAAAATTTTAATTTGATTTGATTAATTAATATTAAATTAATTTTTAATTAATTCAATTAATTTATGAATCAAATTAATCAAATATTGATATTTAACCATAATACCATCAGCAGTAGTGCAGTACAGTCTTTCGATGGGCTGAAAATATCCAAGAAATCGGGAATTAATTCGCGCCACTTGTCGATGCAAAGCTGTCGGACACTTGTTCGGCGCCCGGGGCTGAAGATGACATGGCTGGTCGAATTCACGGGGAAAAGAAAAGGCAGAAAAATTTCGATTTCAAAAATATTTTCCTCGGATCTTTTTCTTCCGCCTTGGTAGGATGCGTGGCGTTACGAAAGCAGCGGCGGTTCCACTGACAGCCTTATCGCCGCGGCAACTTCGCCGTCTGCAATCTCGTGCGCACACATGGACTTATCGGTTCCAAAAGCTGTCGTTTGATTTTTCGCGTAGATAGATCGATTAGACAGCGAGTCGTATATTTTCCACGAGGAAGACGTAAAGTGAGATGCTGAAATTGTCTCCGTTGTTTCTGAAATTTCCAAAGGGAATGCTTAGCGTTTGGTTTTACCCAGAAGGAAGATCCGAGTTTGATTAATTCTTCTCCAAAGGCGATTTCAATTTTACACCTTTCTACTTCTATTTCTGTCTTTCCTCACATTTAATCTTTCTTACTTTTTCGCCTTTCTCTTTCCTCGAAAATAAATTCTCTAAAATTAATTTAAGTTGGACAGCACCCTAAATTTATTTATTTTTAATTTTAATACTTTTCCTATCTTTTAATATCTTCTATTTCTAATATCTAATTATAAAAGAATAATAAAATGAAATTAATAAAACTGATACTATTAATAAAAATTATAAAATAAAAATTACTTTAGTGTTGATCTTTACAAATTAACACCACATTTTAAATATCAATATCGCTATGGTACTAATTTATGAAGATCAATATTACAGTATCATTAAAGTTTCAAATTGTTTTAAACATTATTAGCAGGATCTTAAAATAGTAAATAAGAGCTTATTTGGACTTGGGTTCACCAAATAAATGCATAGTAGTTGAAATGAGTTGGATTAGATCTCTCTGGGTTTATTAATGAGTTTTGAGCAAAATTCATTGATGGATCTAAGAGACTTGGATTCCTAAAAACTTGAAATGAGATGAAACGTACGAGTGTGTAGAAGGGAGATATAGTGAGAAATCTTGGTTCTAAGTCACTTACATGAAATTATAAACTCGTTAATGTGGAAAATCGGAAGTGCATGATTCTATTGTCAAGTAATAAAATATCGAATCTATAAGGATTATTAATTAAGAACTAGTTGAATTTGCAAAGTTAGTTATCTAGGAGACCAGAGTTGTGTTTGGTCACGAAAACAAAAGGTTGAGAGAGAGTTGAGAGAGCAAGAGGAGAAGGTTTTAGAGAGGGCCTAGAGCAGAAGGAGTCAAGAGAAGGCAAGTGGTTAAAGGGAGAAGATGAAATTGGGGAGAAGCTTCCAATGCTAACACAAGGATTTACTTGGTATCCATCTCGAGAAGAGGTGATTAATCCAAGGATCCATACACCGTAAACTCTCCTTCTCGGAATAACCGGAGGTGGAGAAACCTCGTACAAGACTCAACAATAAGATGCAACTCAAACAAGAAGTAAATCACAAGATTACAACAATCTATCTCTTTTTGATGTTTGATAATACGTTTAAGTTAGGCTAATCCCATGGCATCAACTTCTTCTTCATGTCAAAGTATGAATGAGAGTTTCCTTCATTCTCTCCTTTCACAACACCACAATGAAGGTCTCATACCCTTTATTGTGCCTCAAATGCTTATCCTAGAGCATTCACATACCATAATGAAGATATCCAATCTTCCATTGTTTTCCAATGCTCAACCTTGAGCATTCACGATAAACCTTGGCGACCCCTTATGTCGTCGATCGACGACCCTCGGTCGTGTCGTTACTCACTAGGTCTTCCCATCCTTGGCCAGTGGATTTTTGCCTTCCCCTAGATTCGAACTCCAAACCTCCAGGTTAAGTACTAGAGTTTATGAATCCTGGCCAGGCTCACTTGGCTACCAGGATTCATAAACTCTAGTACTTAGCTTGGTGGTATAGAGTTCGAATCCTGGGGAAGATAAAAATCCACTAGCCAGGGGTGGGAAGACCTAGTGAGTAACGACACGGCCGAAGGTCGTCGGTCGATGACATAAGGGGTCGCCAGTTGGACCGCCAGTTGGGCCGCCTAAGGGATCACCAAATGGGTCGCCAGTTGGGCCCCCAAGGGGCCAGGAGTCTGATCGTTACAATAAAAAGGCGTCTTTTTATTGTAACCCCTCGGCCCCTTGGGCGGCCACACTGGCGGCCCATTTGGCGGTCCCTTGGGCGGCCCAACTGGCTCACTTGGCTACTAGGATTCATAAACTCTAGTACTTAGCCTGGAGGTCTAGAGTTCGAATCATGGGGAAGACAAAAATCCACTGGTCAGGGGTGGGAAGACCTAGTGAGTAACGGCACGGTCGAGGGTCATTGGTCGACGACATAAGGGGTCGCCAGTTGGGCCACCCAAGGGACCGCCAAATGGGCCGCCAGTGTGGCCGCCCAAGGGCCCGAGGAGTCGGGTCGTTACATACCGTCTTGTACCAAATGTCTAATCCTCCATAACCCACTTAGACTTCCAAACACCAAGTGTCTGGTCACCCTAGATCCACCTGGATTTTCACATGTCTGACTTCACTCATCGAGACTTTCACCTGGCTTCATTCGCCAGGATTTTCTCACTACCTAGCTTTACTCACTAGGATTTTTACCTGTCTTCACTCACTAGGATTTTTACCTGTCTTCACTCACTAGGATTTTTTCCACTACCTTACTTCACTCACTAGGTCATTTGCATAGCTTCACTTACTAGGTCATTCACCTGGCTTCACTTATCAGGATTTTTCATCTACCTAGCTTCACTCACCAGGACTTTCCAACTGTCTAGCTTCACTCATTAAGACTTTCCATCTGTTTGACCTCACTCACCAGGACTTTCCACACCAAGTATCCGGTTAACACTGACCCATTTGGATTTTCATCATCTGCCAACCTCCCCGTTGGACTTGTCCTTCCCTAACTTTCAGTTAGGACTTCTCAATTAAGTATCTAGTCAACCTTAACATACTTGATTCTTCTTCACACCAAACTGGTCAAACATTGACCAGAGAAGAATTGCTCTAACAATCTCTCTAAATGGACGATTGCACCTATAATCTCCATACATTGTCATATATCAAAAATCAAACATCAAGACTTAAGCTTGAGTCAATTCAAACTTAGTCAACCTGGTCAACCTTGACCTAGAGAAATTGTAACAACAATCTCTCTCTTTTTGATGTTTGATAATACGTTTAAGTTAGGCTAATCTCATAACATCAACTTCTTCTTCATGTCAAAGTATGAATGAGAGTTTCCTTCATTCTCTCCTTTTCCCAAAGGATAAACTCCCCCTTTTTAGGTAATGAAAGCCTAACTTAAATCCTATATTCTCCTCCTTTAGCACACATTAAAAACTCTCCGTCTGAAGAGTTATCCACACATTGTTCAACAACCTCACTCGTTGTTCACAACACCACAATGAAGGTCTCATACCCTTCATTGTGCCTCAAATGCTTATCCTAGAGCATTCACATACCATAATGAAGATATCCAATCTTCCGTTGTTTTCCAATGCTCAACCTTGAGCATTCACATAGTAGTTGAAATGAGTTCGATTAGATCTGTCTAGGTCCATTAATGAGTTTTGAGCAAAATTCATTGATGGATCTAAGAGACTTGGATTTCTAAAAATTTGAAATGAGATGAAACGTATGAGTATGTAGAAGGGAGATATGGTGAGAAATCCTGGTTCTAAGTTTCATACACGAAATTATAAACTCGTTGATGTGGAAAATCACAAGTGCACGATTCTATTGTCAAGTAATAAAATATCGAATCTATAAGAACTATCAATTAAGAACTAGTTGAGTTTGCAAAACTGGTTATCTAGAAGATCAGAGTTGTGTTTGGTCACGAAAACAAAAGATTGAGAGAGAATGAGAAAGAGTTGAGAGAGTAAGAGGAGAAGGTTTGAGAGAGGGCCTAGAGCAGAAGGAGTTAAGAGAAGGCAAGTGGTTAAAGGGAGAAGATGAAATTGGGGGGAACGATTTTAGGACTTCGATTTTATTATAAAGCTAGTTGATGTCCCCAAGTATTGTTTACTTTCCTACCTCCATGTTTACATACTTGTAGGGATTATAATCAAATTACCGATACAATCCCGTGAAGGTAGTATCGAAATGTTTACCCTAATTTCAATGTTATTAAGTAAAAAGGTAATATTAGAAAGTCCACTTAAAATGTTACCCCCTATCATGTGAGGATCAATGGTCATACAGTCTAGATTACACAATCTACTTCCTAACACTAACTTGAAGAAAACCCATTAATCAATAGTTTGCTATTCCTGGCAAAGAATTATAGCCCTCCCTTGTAAAGAATTAGCCCATTTTCAAGTTAATGACTCTAAAAAGTCCGCTTAAAATGTTACCCCCTATCACGTGAGGACCAATGGTTATACAATCTAAAGCATTTCCCTTTCATAGTGACCAAACCCCGACATCCAATAGCACACACATTATACACATTCAATCAAATAAGAACAAGGTATAAACATATCATAGAATAAGAAAATGACCAAATACATAGTTTGTTGGGTCACTTCAGGAGCTAGACGGGGGGTGAATAACTTCTTGCACTCGTTCGCTTGCTTCGTAGATGTTGATTTGCAGCAGAATAGGCTCGAAGCAAGCTTCCAATGCTAACACAAGGATTTACTTGGTATCCATCTCAAGAACAGATGATTAATCCAAGGATCCATACACCGTAAACTCTCCTTCTCGGAACAACCGGAGGTGGAGAAACCTCGTACAAGACTCAACAATAAAATGCAACTCAAACAAGAAGTAAATACACAAGATTACAGATAAAACCTTCTTCTCGCTTGATCTTGTTGATGAAGATTGCCTCTTGATGCTTGAAAATACAGCAGGACCTTGCTCCAAGCAACTACAAGAATTGGCGGAAGAAAATGGGAGAAGTGTCGTGTGAGCGGTCTTGTATTTGAACCTCACTATCGCCTTTATACTCCGCAATCTAGGCTCCCAATCGATTGAGCATGCTCCCAATCGATTGTCACGTTAGATCTGCGCGATCCTAGTCATCCAAACCTCGCAACTTGCGCAATGATCATATCCCAATCGATTAACTAATTGATTGGGGAGGTTTTGATCAATCGATCGATCGATTCAGAGCGTCTCTGTGCTCTCGCAGATAAACCCTGAATCGATTCACCAATCGATTCAGGATACCTCACAATCTCATGAGAAATAAGCCCCAATCGATCGACCGATCGATTGGAGTATCGGTTGATCGATTGGGGAGTACACTATCCTCTTCGCGTGAGTGGCCTCCAATCTATCGGTTGATCGATTGGCGTAGCCCCAATCGATCGACTGATTAATTGGGTTGTCCTTTCTCACAAAGTTCTCTCAATCGATCAACTGGGCTCTGGTTCGATTGATCGGTTGATCGATTGACCAACCCTAACTTGACTAACTCAAGTCTAGGGTCTCAAACCCAATATCCGGTCTACCGTAACCTGTTAGGATTCACTTATACCTAGCATCTGGTCAACCCTGACCTACTGGGACTTCGTTACCAAATGTCCGGTCAATCCTTTGACCCACTTAGACCTTTCTAGCCGTGCTAAGTGTCCGGTCAACCTTGACTCACTTGGACTTACCATCTCGTACCAAATGTCTAATCCTCCATAACCCACTTAAACTTCCAAACACCATGTGTCTGGTCACCCTAGATCCACCTGGATTTCCACATGTCTGACTTTACTCATTAAGACTTTCACCTGACTTAATTTGCCAGGATTTTCTCACTGCCTAGTTTCACTCACTAGGTCTTTCACCTGACTTCACTCACCAGGATTTTTTCACTACCTAGCTTCACTTACTTCACTCACTAGGTCATTTGCGTAGCTTCACTTACTAGGTCTGTAATGCCCGAAAATTCTCAAATTATTTTTAGAAATATTCTATGATTTTTATGAATTATTAGATATTTTTCCGGAATTTTCCGAATAGCGAAAGTAGCAAAAATTATTAGAAAAGTAAAATGGCTTAAGCGGGAATCAAACCCGGGACCTCTCGGGTCCGTTAAACCTTTAATTAGCCTTAGTAACCGGTGAACCCAGCAGGGCCGTGCTGAAAGGAAAGGGAATCAATTATATTTATAATTGGGTTGGCCGAATTAATTACTTAGTATAAATAGGAAATTTAAGTTGGAGTTTGGTTTATTTTTAAAACTTGGTTCGGCAACTTTCTTCTCCTCACCCTAACTCACCGACGCCACCTCTCCCTCTCCTCCCTCTCTCGGCGCCAACCACAAGGAGACCTAGGGTTCTCTCCCTAGGGCCCCAAGGTCACTTTCCGGCGACGATTTCAGCACAAGGACGTTTCCCTTCGCGAGAAGAACACGTAGACGCGAGCGAATCGTCGAGAAGTCGTCTCCACCGGAATTTCTAGCGATTAGATTTGTAAGAAATCTAGCACACAAGGTAAGAAACCCCTCACCTGCGGTATAAGTAGCTCCGTTTGGTTTTATACGCACTAGTTTAGCTATATGCAGTTTTTATCGACGCATAGGGTGAATTTGACCCTCCTCGCAGATTTAGGGATTTAGTGAGTACTTCTAGATGGGTCGGACACGTATTCCCTCTTCAGTGGGGGTTCCTAGACGTTGTCGGGTGCCTAGAAGTGGTCTCCCTAATAGAGGGGAGAGTTGGGGCACACTAGGTGTTCGATAAAATAGCTAGTTAAGTTAAAATGCAAATTAGGCATTTTAATAGCTCAGTTAAATGCATTAGAAGCATTTAAATCAGTAAATTAGTTTATTTTAGCTTATATGGGACTACGGTCCAATGGGTGGGCTCCCACAGTCGCCTCTAGGTTCAACAACCTAGTTCTAGGTTCAGATAACCTAGATTCAGCAAAATAGTATTAACTATTTCAGTATTTTATTTTCAGTGGCACTGTACTGGATCAGATATCCATTGGGTTGGACTCCCACAGTCGTCCCTAGGTTTAGATAACCTAGTTAACCCTACTAAATTTGGGACTTGCAAACCCGGGTCTAGTTAGGGATGCGCGCACAGCAAGTACAGTTGTCAGGGCCCATCAGCAGCATGTTTAGTATTTTCACTTACTATATGTATATGGTTTTCAACCTTTCACAAATTAGTTCGTGAACTCAGTACAGTCCTAGCAGTAGCTCAGTTTTTAGTATCAGCTTAGTTCTTCATTGATACCATGTGATTGATATCATGTTCAGCTTTAGATATGCCATGATTGTATGCTTATATGCCATGCCATATTTAGTTTATTCAGTATACTTAGCATGTCCTTTCAAACAGCATGATTTAAAATCATATTTGCATCGTATGCATGTTTTAGTGAGGTAGATGGTTTCTTACTAAGTTTTTTAGCTTACAGATACTATTTTCCTTATACTGCAGATACAGGTAAAAGGAAAATGGACTAGCAGAGGAAGCTGGAGGCCAATGCAGAGATGGTGTGTGTGGCAGGAACTGGAATAAAAGATTCTTAGGGGACTTAGCAAGTTTAAACCGTAAAACTCTTTAGTGTTTTACTTTCATGCACGTTTAGTTGTGTAATGCTACGAACCAGTGAACTATGTGTCATGTTAAGTTTAGAATACTAGTTTCATGATATTAGAATGTTTCTCATGTAGTGTATAACTCATATGTGAGATTTTGGCACGCCTAAGTGCTGAAATCAGAGTTTCAGGCCGAAATCAGAACTCTGATCGGTCTACAGACCGATCAGGGAGTGGGTTGTGCCGCTGGATCGGTCAGCTGACCGATCCATGCGCGAACAGAGAGTTGGCCTCTGTTATGGATCGGTCAGCCGACCGATCCATTGTGCGAACAGAGATTACCGACGCTCACTGATCGGTCAGCCGACCGATCAGGGTACTCCTGGATCGGTTGGTAGACCGATCCAGCCGTATACAGAGGCGAGGGAGCATATGGATCGGTCTGCCGACCGATCCAGAGAGTTGTACCGTGCCAGTAACAAGCTGGATCGATCACGGGATCGATCCGACAGCCCAATCGATTTATGGATCGATTGAAGTGCCTGATTAAAGCTAGCAGGCCATCCGAGAGGCATAGATTATCTTACTTTACAGCATTTAGTTCAGTAAAATTTTAAATTAGCCAGTTTTCATTCCGCATTAATAGTCCAGCGCAGCATAACTGTAGCGACCGACCTCGCAGCCTAGTCAGTAGGAGGCGGGTCGTTACAGAGTGGTATCAGAGCAGTGTTCCATACTTCCTACACACACATCAGCATTGAACCTACAGCTTCCAAGTAAGAATACCTCTACTTTATTTATGTTTCTTGCTTTCTTGTTATAGTTCATGTTTATAAATAATTGATGCCTGTTAGTATGTGATAGTATATAACATGATAGCAATAGTTATACAATTATGATTGTAATAGTTATTCATGTTTTGTTCTCCATGTCTTTAGCAATGGCACGAGGACGCCTAGCTAGAAGGGCACTAGCTACTGAGCCCCAGCAAGAGGCAGGCAGTTCAATGCCTCCCCCAGACCTTACAGCATTAGTGGCTCAGTTACAGCAGCAGCTAGCTGAACAACAACAGGAAATAGCCACCTTAAAGGCTAATCAGCAGAGTACCCCCACAGTCACCCCAGAACCGAATCTGACGACTCCAGAAGTATTAGAGGTTCCATCAGCCCAGCCTGCAGCGCCAGCGCCAGCACCAGTACCAGCACTAGCAGTCCCACCAGCTGAGCCAAGAAAGGAAGTCTATCTGATCCAGTGGCAGCGAGTCAAGTCAGAGAACTTCTCAGGCACTAGTGAACCATGGGATGCACAAGCCTGATTTAAAACACTGGAGAGCACGATGGAGCTTCTAGACTGGCCGGAACACGAAAATGTGAAGTGTGTCTCCTTCTGCCTGACAGGAGATGCACGCATGTGGTGGGAAATAATCAGAATGAAGCACCCAGTGAATCAGATGTCATGGGCTGACTTCGAGAAGGAATTCTTCGAGGAATTCTTTCACATACGGGTTACAAACCGCCACTACGACGAGTTCACTGAGTTTCGTCAAGCTGCAACCCCAAGGAAGTCGTGGAGAGATCAATAGGTTGGCTCGTCTATGCCCAGAGCTAGTCAGCACAGAGAAGGAACGAATCCGGTTGATGCTCAAGATGCTGAGGCCAGAGATAGCAGTGAACGTGGCTGGTGGCATACATAGGCCACAAACCTCAGAGGAGTTAGTGAGCAGTGCCTTGACCACAGAACATTACCAGAACAGCATAAAGCAGCAGAAGCAAGTCTCCTCAGAGTCCAAGGGCCAAGGAAACTCTCACACTCAAAAACAGCAAGGCCACAACTCTAACTGGAAAGGGAACTCCAACAGCAAGCGCAAATCAGGGAGTGACCCAAAAGGAGGACCATCTAGCAAGCGACCCAGTTATCCAAAGTGTGCTACTTGTGGGAAATTCCACCCAGGGGTTTGTCGCAAGGGCACACGAGGATGCTTTGAATGTGGACAAGAAGGGCACATGGCCAAGCAGTGCCCGAACAAGACCGGTCTTCCTCAGCCACAGCAGATTTAGTATGCAGGCCAGCCAGCTCAGTTATATCAGATGCAGGCCGCTCTAGAAGGTCCACTTATCAGCCAGGGCAGATTAGAAGCCCCTCCAGCTACGGCGAATGCGAGGATCTACTCACTCACCAGAGAGGACGTAGCCAATGCCTCGACAGTCGTCACAGGTCAGATTAGCATTTTACAGTATAGTGCTACTGTTCTATTTGATACTGGGGCAACCCATTCATATATAGCCAGGATGTTCTCCGAAAAATTAGAAATACCCTCAGAGGTACTCAGTGGTCAGTTTTTGACGACACTACCTTCAGGAGAGATTATGGCATCCACGCACTAGCTCAGAGCAGTGCCGGTCATTATAGCAGACAGAGAGCTCTTTTGTGATCTGATAGTGCTAGACATGACCGACTATGACGTTATATTTGGAATGGATTTTCTGATCAGATACGGTGCTACCATAGAGTGCCGTAAACAGAAAGTTATCTTCCAACCTGATGCAGCAGTGCAATTTGAATACAGCGGGGAACCAAAGAGAAAGGCCAAGAAATTTCTCTCAGCTATGAAAGCACAGAAGCTACTGGATTCAGGATGTACAGGATTCCTAGCACACGTAGTCAACGCCAGCCAGGACAATAACCAACAGCTAGCAGAGGTTCGAGTCGTATGTGACTACCTAGCAATCTTCCCTGAAGAGTTACCAGGCTTAGCACCAGACAGGGAGATTGACTTTGAGATAGAGCTCATTCCCGGTACAAATCCTATCTCCAAAGCGCCTTATCGCATGGCTCCAGCAGAACTGAAAGAACTTCAGGAGCAACTACAGGAGCTGCTTGACAAGGGTTTCATACGCCCGAGTCATTCACCATGGGGAGCGCCTGTATTGTTCGTGAAGAAGAAGGATGGAAGCATGCGACTGTGCATAGACTACAGATCACTGAACCAAGTCACGATCAAGAACAGGTATCCCCTTCCCATAATCGATGACCTGTTCGACCAGCTGAAGGGAGCAGCAGTGTTCTCTAAGATAGATCTCAGATCAGGTTATCATCAGGTGAAGGTTAAGGAAAGGGATATACCCAAGACAGCATTCAGAACCAGATACGGACACTACGAGTTCGTAGTCATGCCCTTTGGCATGACCAATGCTCCAGCTACATTCATGGATCTCATGAACAGAGTATTACTCTAACAAACTAGTCAAATTGACCAGAGGAGAATTACTCTAACAATCTCTCCAAATGGACGATTGCACCTATAATCTTCATACATTGTCATAGATCAAAACTCAAACATCAAGATTTAAGCTTGAGTCAATTCAAGCTTAGTCAACCTGGTCAACCTTGACCTAGAGAAATTGTAACAACAATCTCTTTCTTTTTTATGTTTGATAATACGTTTAAGTTAGGCTAATCTCATAACATTAACTTCTTCTTCATGCCAAAGTATGAATGAGGGGTTCCTTCATTCTCTCCCTTCCCCAAAGGATAAACTCCCTCTTTTTAGGTAATGAAGGCCTAACTTAAATCCTACATTCTCCCCCTTTAGCACATTAAAAACTCTCTGTCTGAAGAGTTATCCATACATTGTTCAACAACCTCACTCGTTGTTCACAACACCACAATGAAGGCCTCATACCCTTTATTGTACCTCAAATGCTTATCCTAGAGCATTCACATACCATAATGAAGATATCTAATCTTCCATTATTTTTCAATGCTCAACCTTGAGCATTCACGATAACGAAAGTTTACAACCTTCCATAGTTTTGTGGAAAATGAATTCATGTTTTTAAAGAGTAGTTCCCTCTCAAAACACACTCTAAAATTTTTTTCATTACACCAATAATGACTTGGAATTCCTAAGACTTTAGGAAATCCAAAATTTGAAGTTTTAAGGTTCAAGAGTCAATATTGAATATCAATCTCATCCTAAACTTCAAGTTAGTCTTCTTAGATCATTCCTTTGTTATTTTCATCAAGAAAACTACCTTTAAATGTTCACAAAAAAATTTCTTAAGGCTAGGGATGGTTAACATGTCTAACCGTGGTTTAATGGATTGAAATTAGATAATTTCAGTCAAAAATCAATTTTTTCAATAGATTGAAGTTGGGACTCAATCGATTGAAGCCTTTCAATCGATCAATTGATCGATTCAGTAAGGATGTTCTCAGAAAAGTACTTGAATCAATCAACTGATCGATCCACACAAAGTTCAATCAATCGGCTGATCGATTCCAAGAGCTTCTATTCACGGAAAACCCAATGCAATCGATCAACTGATTGATTGAGCATCCTCAATCGATCGACCGATCGATTGAGTTTCTGATTTCCTGAAATCAAGTTTTAGCTAAAATTCAGAAATGCCTCGTACTCTGCTTTGTTGTTAGTGGCTCGGTAGTCCAGCCAAACGGACAACTGCATTCGGTCCTCCCATGGTGAGATAAGCAATATGTCGATCCCGCTGCCTTGCCGAGTGGACGAGTCGTCCACATATATCTTCGATGTTGCTGCCGGTTCGTCGCTCTAGACCTCTATGATGAAATCCACTAGGGCATGAACCTTAATCGTCGATCAGGGTTGATACTGAATGTCGAACTCACTGAGCTCTGTCGTCCACTTAATCAGCCGTTTGGACGCCTCCAGATTGAGAAGAACTCTCCCCAAAGCGCTGTTAGTCATCACTATTATTGAGTGCGCTAGGAAGTACGGGTGAAGCCTTTGTATGACGAGTACCAATGCATAAGCCAACTTTTCGAGACCAGTGTAGCGGGACTCAACATCTTTTAATATGTGGCTCAAAAAATACACAGGCTGTTGCTCTTGGCCATTCTGCCCAACTAGGGCCGACCCGACCGCCTGCTCATTAAATGACAAGTAGATCCAGAGCAGCTCACCCACAACTAGCTTGGCTAATACAGGCAGCAAGTTTAGATATTCCTTCAGCTCCTCCAGCGGTCGGCCACACTCGGCGTCCTATTGGAATTTCGTGGCTCGGTAAAGCACCTTGAAGAATGACATACTCCGATCAGATGACTTAGATATGAATATGGACAATGCCGTGATCCGACTGGTCAGCCTTTGAACTTCCTTCAAGTTCCGAGGCGGAGGCATGTTCTGCAAAGCTTGGACCTTACTCGGATTGACTTCGATGCCCTGCTCGATTATGATGTAGCCCAGGAAGCGTCCGCTCTTCGTACCAAACAGACACTTGCTCGATTTCAGCTTTATTCCGTATGTCCTTAGCTTTCGGTAAGTCTTGTCAATATCTACACATAGGTCAACAGCTCAGAGGAATTTAATCAGTATGTCGTTGACATATACCTCCATATTACGATCGATCTACCGTTGGAACACCTTATTCATTAGCCTCTGGTAGGTGACTCCAACATTTTTTAGTCCGAATGGCATGACATTGTAGCAATATGTTCCATCGGTTGTGATGAAGCTAACTTTCTCTTGATCCTCCCAGGCGAGCGACACTTGGTGGTATCCTTGATATGCGTCGAGCATGCAGATGAGCTCGCATCCTGCCGTCGAGTCCACCTTTGATCTATCCTAGGAAACGGATAGAAGTCCTTCGGGCATGCCTTCTTTAAGACATGGAAGTTGATGCAGACCTACCATTTGTTGCCTGACTTGGAAACTAGCACAACGTTGGCAAGCCAACTTGGGAATTGTACTTCCCTGATATGGCCAGTCTCTAGTAGCTTCTCTACCTTCGCCTGGATGATCACGTTCTGCTCTGCGTTGAAATCCTTTGTCCTTTGTTTGACCTGCCGAGCGTCCGGTCGGACGTGAAGCTTGTGCTAAGCCACGCTCGGGGAGATGTCGGTCAGCTCATGTGTCGACCAAGCGAACACATCGTGGTTCTATTTGAGGCAGGCGATCAGCTCTGCCTTCTTCTCCTCCTCCATGTTGGCGACGATGAAGGTCGTGGCTTTCGACTGACTTGGGTGGATCTGGACCTCTTCCTTTCTTCATATACTAAAGTGGGAGGTTTTTCGACGATAGCATTTACCTCTAGCCGCGGCATCTTTCGAGCAGCTTTGGCCTCGGTCTTGACCATCTCCACATAGCAACGCCGAGTGGCCAGTTGATTGACCTTGACCTCGCCCACCTGGTCATCCACTGGGAACTTTAGCTTTTGGCAGTAGGTTAACACTACTGTCCAGAACTCGTTGAGGGTCGGTCGGCCCAAGATGACGTTGTAGGCCGATTGTGCGTCCACTACTATGAAATTAGTGGTCCAGGTCCTCCTCAATGGCTCCTCTCCCAGCGAGATGGACAGCCTTGCTTGACCGATCGGTAAAACTTCGTTGCCTGTGAATCCGTATAGCGGGGTCGTCAGGGGCAGCAGCTCGCTTCGATCGATCTGCAGCTGATCGAACGCCTTTTTAAAAATGATGTTCACCAAACTTCCCGTGTCAACGAAAGTCCGGTGAATGGTGTAGTTGGCGATCATCGCTCGGATGATTAGAGCATCATCATGAGGGACCTCGACACCCTCCAAATCGCTGGGGCCGAAGCTGATTTAGGGGCCTTCGACCCTCTCCTTTTGCATCCGACGACATGGATCTCCAACCACTGAGCGTATGACTTCCGGGCTCGGTTAGAGTCACCGTCGGTCAGCTCTCCAGTGATCATGTCTATTTCTCCTTGGGAAGTGTTGTTCCTATTTTCTTCTTCTCGAGCGGATGGTCTATCTTACTCGGTTGGGCCCGGGGATCGGTGTCTTCCCTCCGCTGATGTTGGTGATGGTGATGGCATTCAGGCTCCCTTCTGTCATCCCGACGCTCAGCGGATTTGTGCCGTGGTCGCTGATCAGGCGAAGGTGATCGGCGGTGGTATCCTCTTGAAGCCGGTCGGTTGACAATCGGTGTCAGTCCCTGGCAATCCCGCATGTTGTGCATCGCCGACTAGCGGAATGAACAAACACATAGGAGTCCATACCTTTCCCTTCGACGCCTTAGGCCGACCGGACGCCACATGCTGTACGACATGTGCCTTGGTCTCCTGGTGCGGTCGTGCTCCTTCAGCCCTCGACCCCTTGGGCGACAGATGGCTACTCGCCGGTCGACGCTGGGTCAGTGTCGTACTCTGGGTCGGCGCCTCCTTTCTTCTGGTCGCCTGTGCTTCTTACATATTCATGTATTTATTGGCCTTCTTGAGCATGTGGTCGAAGTCCCTGGGTGACTTCCAGATGAGTGATCGGAAGAAATCTCTCTTGGTGAGCCCCTGGGTGAAAGCGTTCATCATGGTCTCGGACGAGACCAAGGGGATGCCCATGGTCACTTAATTGAAGCGCTAAATGTATGCTCAGAGCGCTTCCTTGGACCCTTGCTTCAGGGCGAAGAGGTTGACGTTTGTCTTCTGGTAGCGCCAGCTGCTGGCGAAGTGATGCTGGAACACAGCTCGGAAATCCTTGAAACTTCGTATTGAGTTGTCCGGCAGTCTTCTGAACCAGCGCTGCGCTGATCCGGAGAGAGTCGTGACAAAGACTCTACACTTCACTCCTTCTGTGTACTGGTGCAGCGTAACTTCATTGTCAAATCGATCCAGATGATCATCTGGGTCGGTCGACCCATTGTACGTCCCAATCACCAACGGGGTGTAATATAGGGGTAGAGAGTCTTGTAGGATCTCCTCTAAGAATTGCCTGTTGATCTGTTCGGGAGACGCGGCGTTTCGGGACGCTTTACCTTTCCGCGCATCCAGAACGGGTGCATCGTCTGAAGATGATCCCCGCTCCTAATGCGCTTGGGCTATCTCCGAGGGGGTTTGGAACAAAGCTCGATGGAAGGGGATCGACGTGGGTGGTGCTTCCCCTTGGGTGTCGTTCGGCCTTTGGTTCTGCCCCCATACGGAGAGTTGCTCCGCTCGGTCTTCTTGCCCCGCTCGCCTATCGGCTGCCGATGTTGCAGGCTGCGGTGCTAGTCGATTGGCTAACGCCTACTGTTGTTGTTGTTGCTATATCATTTTTGTTGCTCGTGCTTGCACTAGCATCTCCATCTCCTCCTGAGTGAGCGTTACGGTGGTTAGTCGTCCAGCGTCTTCCATCTTCTCGGCTTTGATTCAGGTGATGTTCCCACATACGGCGCCAAATATGATCCTGTCTGAAAGTCGAAGAGATTGATGCTGGGGACGTGGTGCTCCTATTGACCTCTGGTGGACTTCGCTCCCACCTGCAACACAAGCAGCGTCAGTGTCGAGCCAGGGAAAGGGTCTCAGACGATGGTCCTCCGATGCTCAAGTCAGTCTCCGACAAAGTAAGAAGAAGCCATAATTGTAGCGCAACAGTAGAAATCGCGTGTAAAGCATACCTCCGTTGATGATTGGACCCCCCTTTATATAGAGCTCCAAAAGTGCACGTGCACGCTTCCCAAGGCGAGCGTGCATCTCAAAGCTTCCCTGAAAAGACGTGTCAATAAAGTGTCCCTGACACAATACTTTAACCAGTCGAGCATATATCTGAAGTGACAGTGGAAGCTTTTGCCGTATAATTTTCTGTCTGACCATATGCCGCTTGTCAGCGGCACTAGCTCCCAAAAGGATATCTAAAGATATCCTGTTGTGTTTGTTGCTTGATCGAGCGGAATGGCCGCTCGGTCAGAATTCTGCTATCCCCGCGTTGTCTGATGTCACGCCGAGCAGGATAGCCACTTGGTTGAAAGTCCCCTGTCCAAGTATCGTCCGTTGCTGGGGCGAGCGGGATGGTCGTTTGGCCAGAAACCCACTGTCCACATGCTCTATTGCTTGGCCGAGTGGGATAGCCGCTTAGCTCGGCTTCTGCGTGTCCCTTGAGCGTCGGTTTGATTATTTCTTATGTCGATGGATTGATACTTAATCCCTGGTCGGAGTGTGATTCGCTCGACCGGTCAACACCATCAACTCGTTGAGCATCTTGACTTTGACCTCTTTTAACTTTCATCATTATATTATACCAGGGGCGGAAGCCCCTCATCGTCACCGTATTAGTATCTAATCTTGATCCTAAGACATAGGTGAAATTATGATCGTGTGTTAATTAACATGGACTATGATGCAAATTTTTAAATGCCAGCACTATAATAATACTAATTTACGAAGATCAGTGCTACCGTGGTCCTGATTTTCGGATATTAACGTTTGACGCATGGAGCAAGTTAATTATTGTATGTCCAAAGTACAAATTTGGTCAGATATCTATTATGCATATTGTGCGTGTTTGCATAATAGATATCTATTATGCATATTGAGCATGTTTGACGAAGCATAAATTCCTTCGGACTGTCTAATAATTAATAGATAAGATATTGATATTATTATTATTATTATTATTATTAGGTTTGAAGTTTAAATTTTGATAAAATTAAAGTAAATATTTTTTTTTATGTATTAATATTATTCTACATGCTAATAATTATCTGTAATTTATTTTTCCATATTAATCTTGAAATAAATTGATGAAAATATTAGAGACGAATATATTTATCTTTTACCATCATATTTAACGAAACACACCAGCATGTTGCTTCGTCCATCATGTAAAACAGAGATGAATTGTCGAATCTCATATCTGGAGCCACAAGTTAAATTCTTCACGGACGAACTTCCAAAACAAACAAACAAAACAATATACTAATTATGTGTAACCTCTTTTTATTTATTTATTTATTTATTATTATTATTATTATTATTATTATTATAAATTAGGTTCCTTTTAGTTAATATCTTTCTGGACAGACTTGATTTCATTTTGTTTTCTCAAATTAAAGCTAACTAAATTATGTAGCCAGTAGAAGAAACAACTTTCATCTTAATTCGTGCAATTAGTTTATTACTTATTTCTATTTTTCAAAAAAAATTATATGTGTTATAGACTAGCACTATGGGCTGATTTTTAAAGATTAGCACCATAATAATACTAATCTTCATAAATTAACACCACAGTTAATGTTAATTGACATGGAATTATAATTTTACCTAGTGTCTATGTGTCTTAGGATCAAGATTAGACACCATATATACTTTCTACACATTTCATATTTTTATCTCATTATAAAATTTAAGAAGTCCAAGTTATCTAGCCCATTAATAAATTTCGATTAAAATTCATTAACGGACTTAGAGAGCTTTGATCGGATTCATTCCAACTCCTATATGTTTAATTTCTATCGTTCCTTGGAGTCCAAGGATGTCCTCCATTATCATCGTAAAATATTCTTAACATTTTTGAGAAAGTTTAGAAAGTTTCAAACTTTGTGTCAATTGACACAGGCCTATAACTTCATGTAAGAGACTCAGAACTAAAATTTGTTACCATATCTACTTTTTACACACTCCACGCTTATATCTCATTATAAAAATTCAAAATCCAAGTCATCTAGGTATATCAATAGGCTTTGGTTAAAATTTATTGATAGACCTAGATAGTTTTGATTAGACTCATTCTAACTCCTGTAAATTTTTATAGTGTCCTAGAGTTCAAGGGCACCCTTCGTTATCATCGTAAAAGATTCTCAGCATTGCTCAAAATGTTTAAAAAGTTCAGACTTTGTACCAATTGACATAGCCCTATAACTTCGTGTAAGGGACTCAAGACTAGGATTTTTCACCATATTTTCCTTCTACACACTCACCTTTTCTATCTCATTTCAAGATTTTAGAAATCTAAATTTCCTAAATCCATTACTGAATTTTGATCAAAATCCATTGATGGACCTAGAGAGCTCTTATCATACTCATTTTAACTCCTATATGTTTATTAGGTGAACTTGAGTCAAAATAAGTTCTCGTTTATTATTTTAAGAATTTTTCAATAGTGTTCAAAATAATTTGAAACTTTTATGATACTGTGGCGGTGGTCTTCGGAAACCAACACCATAACGATATTGGTATTTAAATTGTGATACTGATTTCTAAAGACCAATACCAAAATAATTTTTATTAATATAATCAAATTTATTAATCTTTTATAATTAGATATTAAAAATAGAAGATATAAAAAATAGAAAAATATTTTGGGTGTTTTATTAATTTTCTTTTATATTTTATTAATTTTTTATTAAATTTAAAAACTAAAATTAAAAAACAAAATAAACAAATTTAGAGCTTGTGTAAATTATTACCAAATTAATTTTAGAGAGGAGAGAAGAGAAAGAGGAAATTATGAGAGAGGAAAGAAAATAGATTAAATGTTACATGTAAATGTAATGCCACTTCATAAGCCATTAAAATTTATACCCAGAGCCTCTATTATATTGGGGCTCACTAAATTTTATATATAAATATATAAAATATATGTGTTTGGATATTAAATATTAAAAATTATGGTTAAAATAAATTTTAGTTCAGATATATTTTCATTGATAAATTTAACTTTTTATTAGCCAAATTAAATTTTAAAAAAGGACAATTCAGTACACGAATCTCCCGCTATGCGGGATCCCGAAGAAAGATCCATTGTACTCGAGCTTACCTTATTTTTTATAAAAGACTGCTTCTAGGATTCAAACCTATGACCTTTTGATGACAAAATATCAATTTTATCGTTGCACCAAGACTCCCCTTCTATTAGCCAAATTAAATTTCGTTAATAATTTTTATTTATTTTTTATATTTTACCAATAATTTTTAATATTTTATAGATTAAAGTTAAATTTGTTAGTTTTTATTTTTTACTGTCAAATTAAATTTGGTCGATAATTTTAAATTTTTATTATTAATATTAGATTTGTTTGGTAATTTATTTTTATAATTATTAAAATTTGATCCATAATTTTTTATTTTTTTATTGACGAAAGTTTAATTTACTAACTAAATTAAGTATATTTTAAAAAAAATACTTTTATGGGATCCTAAGTATATTATTACCTTAGTTCACAAATAAGAGTATTCACATTAGTTTTTCTATCCAAAATATATAATTTAGGGTAAAAAAATTATTTTATTAAATTTGAATATCCATTTTTCAATACATCATATATCAGTTTCCTTATTTTTCTCTCTCCTCTATAATATTTAGGGAATGAAATTAAATTAAAAGAAATACGGTTCATAAATGCATAATTTAAGGAATGGATAGAGTGTCTGATGTAAAAAAATTTTAATTATCCTATTTAAAATTTAAGATAAAATTTTTGAATAGGATATCTATATGAATGATCTTTTCTATCTAGACTTTTTATTTCAGTGAAGTTATTATAATAATTTATTACTGCTAAATTAATTAGTATTTTTAATATTTTATTAACAAAATTAATATATATATATATATATATATATATATATATATAAAATAAATTTTAAATGCACCTTGGAGATTTTCTCGAGTGGATTGTCGCCTTCTGTACACAAACCATTCGTAAACGAGATGGCGAGTTTGATGTGCCTTTTATAATTTGAGAAAATAACGAGGGTGTTCTTGAAATGCTCATTGTTAGTGGGCGGATAGTGTGGGATAGCGACGAGTTGACGAGTTTGAGGTGCGTTTTATAATTTTATAAAATAACGAGGGTGTTTTTCAAATACTCATTGTTAGTGGGCAGATAGGAGATAGCGTTGGATGAAGTGCCTTTTTATAATTGGAGAAAATAATGAGGGTTTTTTTGAAACGGTCATTGTTAGTGCCCGGCCGATAGTGTGGGATAAGGACCGTCACCATCAGCTCGTCTCGTCGCGTGCGTTGATGGCGTAGCGTTGTTCGGAGCCGACCTTCACGTCTCCCCACTCACAGCTCCTCGTCTTGCTCCGCTTTGTCTCTTTCCTTTGCTCGGATCAAGACCGCCATCGACGATCCAGAAGGGAGGGATCTTTTGGATGCCACTATGGTGCCCTCGGTGGATGATCGATTCCCCGTATCCTTCTACTTCAGAATCGCCGACCAACTGTTGAAGCAGGTGCGATTACCCTATCTTCCTTTGGGTTTCTCTTTTGCTTACGAGAATTCATATCTTTGTTTTCTGGGATTTAGGCTGATGTTTATCGGAAAGAAGGGAATTTAGACTGTCTTCACCTTACTCTTAACCGTTACGTCAGGTATCTTAATCATTCATTTTTTTATTGGATGTTCGAATTTATTTATTTTTTCTACTGTTGTGATACTGCGGTGAGATTCTGGTCTGTCTGATCTCAAAGAACCTTGGAAGGTAGCCTTTTGCGTGTTCGAATTTCCCAACGATTCTTGAAACTAAGTCCCAAAGTTTGTTCTTCATTGTTCTCCTTGTAGTAGGAAACTGCGCTTGGTGCAAATTGCTCTTTTATATTGGTTTAAGTTGTCTGCGATGCAGGTTGGTGTCCCAGGTGATTCCTCAGCATCGGAATTACTCCAAGCACTCGTCAAAGGAAAAACTTCGTCATACGAAAGTGAGTTATTTGTACGGTCGGCGCACACAATAAGTTTACCTCGTTTTTCTTATAGCAAACCCATTGCTTTATAGATTCTACAAGAGTCGACCAAAGAGGCTGAAAAGTTGAAGTTATTAGCTACGACTAACATCAATTCAAGTGGTTCGCAGCTAGGTAGGAGATCTAAGAATAGCGCAAATAACTTCAGATCAACATCGCAAAGGTGGACCAAGAAGATTTTGAACTTTTCTAGCTTCAAGGAAGGGAAGGTACATTTTAACTTCTTACAAGATTTTGATAAATTTGCTGTGACGAACAAGAAGTTTCCATTTGACTTTGTACTAAACTTGTGCATGCTTTATGTCCTTATAATTTTAATGGTGGAAAGAAAAGGAACTAGGAGTTCCTGCTGGGAGATGATGATCTTGTTTGTAAAATCGTACATGTATGAATTGGGTTCTTCTATCAGAAGTTGAAATTTTCTGATAAAGGTGGTTGTCTAATCAAATTTTAATATGCTATTGAAGGCCTTGAGACCAAGGACATGTATTTGGAAGCTTGCCATGTGCTTCGTGTTGTTTTTTTCTTGTGATTTGTATTGACCTGTTCTCCTGGGTCCACTATTTTTTACTTTATGTGATTTTGTTATGATCTAAACTCTAAAGCAAAGGGTTGTTGTATTATGGTTAATCATGAGTTTATATTTGGGTCCTTGTTGTGACTAGTTTGATGAGGGAAGGGAGTGATCGTCGGGGCAAGAACGCTCAGACAAGGTATGGCTCCTGGGAGGCCTCTAGAATGATGATAGAGTCAAGAAGGAACCCAAACACACATCGAAGCAGGATAAGTTTGATTTGGCGTCATTGTAAAGTGTCTTAAATGGATTAAGTATGGATTCTACATACGGAGGTGATTATTGGAAGAATTAACTGAGTTAGACAAGGTGTGGCTCCTAGCAGGTTTCTAGGATGCTAGAGGCAAGAACGGATCAGAACACATACGAAGTGGAAAAAGTGTGAGTAGTCCATTGGTGTAAAATGTCTTTAAAGGATCAAGTATGCACTCTAATTAATGAGTTGCCTTTTGGTGGAATTAACTAAGTTCTCCATAAAAACTCTTTGGTTAAGTATGCTGCATGGAGAGCAATTTCAAGATGGGCGACCTCCTGAGAAACTCCTCAACTTAGAGTTATATTTTACCATGGATAAAATCATGTCTCACAGTATGAGATATTGGTCAAAGTGGAGTTTTACATATTGGTACCATTGTAGGATCCTATTGAAATATTCAACAATTTTTTATTATGTTTTTAGAAGTCTAGGAAAATATAATAGCGTAGATGTCTTTATTATTTTTGAAAAAAATATATAAATTAGTTTAATTTTTAGATAAGATTGTGTGGTTTTATTAAAAAAGTTTGCTAGAAAAATAAGTTGCATCGTCAATATATAAAAGGGCTTTAGGATCCCATATATTAGGACTACCAATGATTTGAGAGGTAATACAATTTTAATTTCCAATATGGGCTTGCTGTTCGAGGATGAACCTAACAGAAGTCAGTGAGCTTGTTATGACCTGTTCTATCAATAGTGGAGAGCGATTGATGGGGCAGAGAGCTTGGACAAGGTGTAGCTCATGGCAGGCTTCTAAGGCACTAGGCCATCAATGTAAAATTTCTCAAATAGATTAAGCATGTATTCTTAATAATGAGACATCTTTTGATGGAATTAGCTAAGATCTTTATAACAATTATGTGGTTAAGCATGCTGAGTGTAAAGCAATTCCAGGACAGTTGACCTCCCAGGAAGTTCCTGGATTTAGTGTTATATTTCTCTATGGGACAAAATCATGATGCCAATAGTATGAGATGTTGGTCAAATGGATAGCACTGTTGAATCAGGGAATAGGCCTTCCTGATAAAGGTTTTGGGAGAACAGTAAATCAATATCATTTAAGAGTCTGGTTGCTTTGTTGCTGCCAAATCTCAACCCTCTAGCTTACAATGATCCAGGATTACTCCATATAGTGTCTTTTGATTGTAAGGACTAGAAATTACTTTGATGCAACTAGCTTTGGTGGATGCACACAATGCACTACGGATTTCATAATTGATGCACACAATGCACTAACAATTTCATAATTGATGCACACAATGCCCTAAAGGATGTTAAGATGATTATTAGATAATCTTTGAATAACAAGGATAATCTGGACTGTTTTGAACACAACGCACCAGCTTCCTTGGCATCAATATAACATGGCTAATCTGGAAAAGGATGTCAAGATGTTTATTAGTTAATATTTGAATTATTTCATAATTTATATGTGATGACTGGAGAGAAAATTTGTTGAAATTTTCTCGGCATGTTTTTCCATGTTTAAGCACATGGAACTTTATTGTCATTTTCAATTTCTATCGATTAGATGTGAATGGAACTCTCAGTTTTGGAATATGCTTAAAATTTGCACATCTAATGATGCGTTCTAAATTTGGAGAATGTTAAAGTTTTCTTAGAATTGGATCTGGTAACTGAAGCATTTATATATCGTTTTTCCCTATGGTTTTGAAATTTTGGTGTCCTAAAGGTGACTGTTTTGCAGTTATTTGTTTTACTTTATATTTGCCCATTTAATGATGTCATCACTATTCGAAGGATTTTAAGGTTTACTTAAAATTGAATTTGGTAACTGAAGCATTTATATATTGTTCTTTCTCTATGATTTTTAAATTTTGATGTCCTTATTTGTTTTACTTTATTTTAATGTCTTGTCTCCTTCTGTGAGATACATGAACATTCAGCTTTGGTGGTCAATGTATTTCCTGATTGCCTCACACTTCCTTCACATAGTTCCTTCTGTGAATCTTGATATTGTATCTGCAGATTGGACATTACGATTCAAGAACATGTCAAAGGTATTTTCTCTGTTACTTTAAATATATACATGCCACCATATGTTGTCTTGTTGTGGATCATACCAATTTAACATGTCAAAACCAATGAACGAACAACTTGAAACTTCTTTGAAAAAAAAAAGATAAATAGTACGCGAGTAGTAGAATAAGTTCCGAACATACCTACATTAAGGGTTCAATGCAGATAAGTGCAGGCAACAAAACCTACAAAGCTGACCAGAAGAAATTGAAACAGTTTCATAGCAGATTATGTTTATTGCAATATATAATGTTGCTCTATATTCTAGCTTCAGACTACTTATTTTTTTCTATTATTTCTTGAAAATGTCAGAGGTGATGACAATGAAGTTCATGTTGTGAAGCACTACTTTCCTTCTTCTGTTGTTTCTTGGGTAGAAGAGGGAGGTTCTTCTGGGCAAGTTTCTCATGTTATTTTTCCCAGTTCAAACGATGGTAATTCAAAATGTATATCTGAAGGATCTTCAACTTCAGATTCTACTAAGGATATGCATATAGTAAGCATCAACTTTCTGTTATATATATATATATATATATATATATATTTCCTGCTTTAGTGCTTTCTGTAGGCATATTCTGTTCTGCAGGTGTAGGAGTTTGAGATATGCACTGGGGGTGATTTTTTATGTTGTTTTGATGTTTCATCTATACTAGTATCATACTAAAAATTATATGTCTACGTGCTTTCTCATTTCAGTCAGTGAAATTGACTGAAGAATTTTTGGATCTTGCTAAAGAAAACACACATAGGGACTTAGAGACTTGCGGCATTCTTGGTGCTTTTCTTGTAAGCCTAAATCTTTGTCCTTTACTAATATCTTTTAGGATAAAGGGTACCATATTCCTTTTTATTGGAATTTAAAATGTATGTTTACTACTTGATTTGTTCTGGAGCAGAAGAATCACACATTCTACATTACAACACTAATAATACCGAAGCAGGAGTCAACTTCCAATTCAGTATGTCAGTATATTCGTTGGATAATCTATTTTCAAGTTGTTTGCACAGTGATACATGATTTATTTGGGGATATTATAACTTTATTCTTAGCAATTGTACCTTCTATGAATGCAGTGCCAGGCATTAAATGAGGAAGAAATTTATGCCATATTGGATGAGAGGTCTCTTTATCCTGCAGGATGGATTCATGTAAGCATCTTATTACTTCCCTTGCATTTCCTATACTCTTCTATTATTCTTTTTCTGGGCTCCGAGTATACTAATACACTATGGTCTTTCACTTTCCTTCTGTGGATCATTTATTATTTTGGTCAGAAAAATGGGACAATTTTTAATGTCACTATTTCTTTGCTCAAAGTATACTAATACACTATAGTCACAAATGGTTTTCCCCCTTTTCCTTATTGTTTGTTTCATAAAACTGTTTAGGTGACATCTGCGATCTATCTATATGATGAATCTTTATAGTTCTTATTTCTAACTGTTTCAAGTGGTCGGTTTTAATTTAACAATAGTGTTCAATGAAAAGAGGACTAATTGTACTCAGATATTTAAGAGTCTAGGACCGAAGGACCATAACATGATTACTAAGAGAGAAATACCCCATGTGGGGATAAGCTATATGCTCTAAACCATATATTCTAATACTTTTTGCAAGATGAAATATAGATATCAATTGCTGATCAACTTGCCACACAGTAGAAAAGTGTTAAAGAAATAGAGCTAATCACTAAGCTTTTATGATTTTAACAAATCTATCGCGAGCTTCCAGTTTTAACAAATAGAAATAGAGATGTTTTTGTGATAAATCTAGCACATTCCTCATTTAACATATCTCATAGTGTTTTTTTTTTCTTTCTGAATTCTACATCACATCATTTGGTTACTCAAAAGCTTTTAATGTAATTTGTTCAAAGAGGTTGGTTTTAAAATGAGTAAATTTATTGGATAGTTCTATACAAAGTTGCCTATTATTCACAGAAAATAGGACTAATTGCTCTCATATATCCATAATATGTAGATAACTATCTCTTATGGAACCAAAATGGATATTCCGGGATTCTCTTTTTTTGCTATGCTCTAAAATGAGTTAATTACACAGTAGCCCTTTTGACTGGCACACTGTTACTTCCTTACTGGTTGGAATTGTAGATGAATCAAAACCATGTTATGTTGTCTTAATCAAATCTTCCTCCTTGTTTAACCTTCCAATTTGATATTGTAACCTAAACCATTTTTCAATCACTCATCGAGAGAAATCCATAATGGTTTTGTCATTATGCCTGTAGTTAATCTGAATTTACATTTTCTGAGAACATAACATTCTGGACTCATGCAATTTCTTTTTGTGGCAGACACACCCTTCACAAACTTGCTTTCTGTCATCGATAGATTTGCATACTCAGTACTCATACCAGGTACTCCACGGCATATTTATTTTCTGTTTTTGATATAATTATACTACTGCACTTGATAAATTCAACTCTGCCATTCCTTATATCTGTCTGCAATAATATATTTGCCTTTAATGAACATGGCTGATCAACAAGCTGAGAAATTTTTTTTTTCTTCTTGAGTTCATCGACTTCTATTTTCATTGATTGGAAGTTCCATATTGAACTCTTAAAGTTGTTATCAGTTGTCTAGCCTGTTGAATAGAGCTTTGGTTACAGGGGAATCGTCTTGTATGTCGATCCCATGCGTAAATATGAATTCTTAAGTATGATAACTGCACCATAGCTCGATTGCTTTATAGCCATTCTTATAATTAACAAACAAATTGGTAATTTTCCCTACAGGTCATGCTACCCGAGGCAATAGCAATCGTCTTGGCACCAACAGATCCTTCAAAGTTTGCCATCCCCACTTTTCTTTTCTTTTCTTTCATGAAATGCATAATGACTCTATTCGTGCTGCAAATTGTTTGTTTCAGGGGATGCGGAATATTTCGTCTGACCGATCCCGGAGGAATCGCTGTTCTGAAAGAATGCAACGAGAGGGATTTTCATCCTCACTCTACCACCGCCGACGGTAGTCCGATCTACGAGATCTGCTCCAATATTTATACAAATTCAAACCTGCGGTTCGAGATCATCGACCTCCGAATCTCGTCCTGATCATCTTCAGCTGATAATATGATATGTGTGTATGTATATATATACATATAAAGACTGCAAATCTATGTATAGGATTGAGTTCTGAACTAAGTTAACTGTTAGCATCTAGGTGAAGAACAAAGTTATGAGAAATTCTTGTAAGAGTAGTTATGAAATGCATTGCTTGCACTAAGCAATTCACATGGCTAAAAACATTTTTCGCTTAACTAACTTTCAGTGCGAAACAATAGTTTTAATTATTGTAGTGTTCTATTCCTTTAAATAAATAACGACCACTTAAAAATTTGAATAGAAAGAGAAGGGCCGGTTGGAGCCGCAAACTGCGAGCATTCGTCTGGCGCCACAATTTATATATCTGAATAGAGATTTTATATACTGTGGACCTTAGGGTCTAACTGATTCGGATGCCCGGACTCTGATTTATTTGAGGTGTTCGGACCTGAGGGTCGGACGCCTGAAGTGATTCGGGTGCACCACTCCGACTTACTTGAGGCTCTGATTCAGATGCCCAGACTCCGACTTGTTTGAGATGCTCGGACCTGAGGGTCGGACGTCCGAAGTGATTCGGGTGCACCACTCCGACTTACTTGAGGCCCTTTTGGACGTTCGGCTAACTCAGGTTTTCGGTCCGCACCATATGAAGTATCTTACTATTTTATTAAAAACCTCTCCCCTTTACTAACTAAATTTGGTGAAGCCTAAAATGTATTTACGTTAATGACCTTTTTTCTATTTACACTAAAAATAATTCCAAGGTTTATTAGTAATTCCACAAGCGAAACAATCAGTGATTTAGAGTTCGAGACTCAGGTTTTCGTTGATTGTTTTTTTATATAAAACAATCAAGGTTGTTTTATATAAAAAAAATATAGTTCTCTTTAGTCCTATATCTTAAAATTGGTAACACTATGATCAAATAAGGTTCTATAAATATTTTAGGCCGACGATGTTAAAAAATATATATTTTTTAGTTTTTTTACTAAGACAAGTATAATATTAAATTAAATTAATTTTTTACATAGGGAAGCCTGTTGCTGGGATTCTCTAGCGTCACTATTGTATGGGTTTGACGAATCTTATCCAAATAATTGATGAATCTTACCCAAATAATTAATTCTTGGTTTATAAGGGTGATACTAAAAAATCCAAACAATTCAGATTTTCAAAGACCCAAATAATTTATATATTATTATATTACACATGCAACGCATGTGCACAATCACACTAGTATATATAATGTTTGAGATACTCGGACCTGAGGGTCGGACGCCCGAAGTGATTCGGGTGCACCACTCCGACTTACTTGAGGCCCTTTCGGACGTCCGGCTAACTCAGGTTTTCGGTCCGCGCCATATGAAATATATATATAAAGTAAAATGTGGAAAAATCAATAGGTAGGCAAATCGTCGAACAGGAAGGAAGCCAAATGGCCGCGCGGCTCTCAGCCTCGCCCGCCCTCTCCTACGCCGCTCTCGTCTCTCGCCGCGCCGCCGCCTCCTGCTTCCCCCGACCCTTCCCTTTCCCATGCTCGGGGGCGGCTCTTCGTGGCTTCTCCTCTCAACCGCTAGCCGTTGTTCGCGATTCCCCCTTCGCGGACGTCTCCGTCCAAGCCCGGCGCGGTCCCTCTTCTCAGGTCGGGGACTTCGCCTCCCGTAAGTATTTTTTTTTTCACTTTGTTAAATTAGTTATAGTGGTTCACTACGCGAACAAAATGTGTTCTTTCTTCGGCGTAATTGATGAGAAATTGGATCGATTTAGCTGCCGATCTGTGCTTTGAGTCGCCTTTGAAGATTGTGGAGTACCCTGACCCGATCCTGAGGGCGAGGAATAAACGTATTAGTGCGTTTGACGAGAATTTGAGGAAACTGGTTGATGAGATGTTCGATATCATGTACAAGTATGGCACTTTTCTTATGTTTTGAGTTGTCGTGGTTATTTTTCACTTCTACAAAGTAATGCGTTAGGTTTGCTGGTGATTTATTTCGTTGACGTTTTGTTTTTAATTTGAGATAGAAAGACCTTTAGGTGAAAATTGATGTCATCAACTGGAAGCCTCGTGTTTATTAAAGGGAAGAAGAACCAGGGTACCTCAAGCTCTCGAAGTGGTGATAGGTGGTCTTCTACTGCTGCTCTGGAGCTAGTTGAAACACTAGCAGTTCTATTAAGCACTTCATAGTTACTGCTGATCAATCGGACATTTTTACTAGTGTCTCTGTCTTGTCAATGGTGCTTGTCCTTTGACATTCTTCTCCTAAGCTCAAAGCTCATAGTAGTATTTGGCTTAGAAATCATGAAAGGAAGCTATCAACTTTAGATAGTGCTTCATATCATCTCCACTCCACCTTTTAATTTGTCTTGGGTTGTTGAGAAGCTCACTGGAAGGGGAGCCTTGGCGCAACGTTAAAGTTGTTGCTTTGTGACCAAAAGATCATGGGTTCGAATCCTGAAAACAACCTCTTGCAAAAAGTAGGGTAAGGCTGTGCACAATGGATCCTTCCCCGGGACCCCGCATAGCGGGAGTTTTGTGTACCGGCTGCCCTTTTGCCTTTTTTTTTTTTTTTTTTTTTGAGAAGCTCACTGATTGATTCCTAGTGCTCTTGGCTGTTTTGTTTGATGACATAATCAGCATTGAGGCTATGCACATTTGATTTCTTGTGGAATGATAGGGGCTATTTGCTAGCAATATGCTACTTTGGCATGTGATGCCTGTGTTGTAACCGATGTATTCAGCATATGCTTTGCCTATGGTGGTCATTAACCATAATCACGAATGACGACGAGTAATAATTGACTAGTCTTTTTGGTGCCATTTGTCTACTTTGATTTAATTATTTAACGCCTTCGATTAAACTTATTTATCACAATATTAAATAAAAAAACAAAAGAGAAGTGAATCAAAGTATATCTAGCTGCAAAATCATCTAAAGATAAAAATTATCTTGCGAGTTCCAACAAATCAAGCCCTCAAGAAGATTTAAGAGTGTTGAGAGCTGCCCAAGAGAGTATTTAGAAAGATTATAGATGGGTGGATAAGAGGCAGGCTGATAGGAGTATAATAGAGCTGGAAATGGGTGAGAACAACTAAATTAACTTTTGGAGATGGAATAGCCAATTCTGACATCTTACAGTTGTAGTGGTTGTTGGCAATGATCTTGAGCAGTACCAGGCAGAACCAACTCTTATAGACGGCCTTGGTCAAAACACACAATACCAACACAATTTTAATGATTGTGATCCTATTGAGTTGTTCTGTGTGCTGACTTGCACTAGGACTGGTCTATCCCCACCTATATTAGGAAGCACAGATCTAAAGGCAAAGGATGACACAATTTATTTGAGTATCAAAAGCTCAAAATATGGAACTACTTGGAAGGTCATCAACCGCTTGCAGTTTCAGGGTAATCTGTGATCAAATTTTTTTTTTTTTCAATTCAAAGCTTCATTGTTTTGTAAGGAGGGGAGAAGTCACAAGATTGCAATACAAGAAACTCTCAAACATCATGGAAGTTTTCTAGAGATTAATCTTTTAGTTTCCGGCATATCCATTTTGGACTTATCTCATTGATATTACTCCTATTCAACTAAGCTGATAAAGTTGCGCATTTATTGACAAGTTTTTTGGACTTACCTCTTTTATATTACACCTATTCAACTAGAGCTGATGAAATTGTACATTTGTTGAGTAGAGCAAGAGACGTTTACTCTTCTTGTTGACTTAGCTGGTCTGTATGAACACAATTTCTATAGTAACAGATTCTATAGATTGTCACATGCATATATTAGATCAAGTAGTATATTTCTTTAGCATATAATTTTTTCCTATGCAAGGACTATTCAGATGATTCTATTGTAATAATTTTGTTGTTTGGTAGGATTTCCTTAAATAATTTGAAGAGTTCCCAATAAATTTAACTTGGAAAATCTTTGTCTTATGGGCAGAACTGATGGTGTAGGCCTCTCAGCACCACAAGTTGGAGTGAATGTTCAACTTATGGTATTTAATCCTGCTGGTGAACGAGGTGAAGGAGAGGAAATTGTTCTTGTGAACCCAAAAATGTATAAAGCCTCAACACGCACTTTTTTTTACAATGAGGGATGCTTATCTTTTCCAGGAATTTATGCAGATGTAGAGGTAATACATCTTTTACCTTCAGCATTCTATTATCTAGCACATTTATTTATCTTTTAGGACCAAACCTGTAGTTTGAGTGTTTGACAGTATGAAAGAAGTCATGATCTGATAGGTAATTTTTCTCCTTTTTGAGCTTCATATATTTTTTATATGTCCATTGACTGAGTTCAAATGTAGTTATTTCTCTTTTTCTATTTGAATTCTCTAGATATATTGATCACAAAAGCAATCTTGCAGTTGCATAAATTGTGTAATTATATTTTTGATGTTTAGGTTAGTCTGTTAGAATCAGTTAGGATGATGCTAGATGGTGAACTATCAGAATTTTGTATTTCAAAGCTAAATAAGTCAACCAAAAATATTAAATTGAAAATTCAGGCATGAATTTTTATTCATAGGAAAATACATCCAGGGAAATCATAATTTCTGTAATTATATTTTCATAATTAGGTTGGAATCAGTTAGGATGATATTAGATGGTGAACTATCACAAATTTGTATAACAAAGCCAAATGAGTCGACCAAAAATCTATGTAGAGCTCTATGCAATGTTATATTGCTTGTAATATTCAAATCAATTAAAATATATATTTTTTACATTAACTATATTTTTAGTCTTTTTCTACCCTTACACCTCTATTCAACTCCTCTAATTGATTAGTGATCTTTGAACATCTCAACCTATTTTCTTTCATTTATCATCTATTGGTGCTACACTTAAATTCCGCCCATGATGATCGGTCATGGCCGGTCCTAAGCCCGGATAAAGGAGGAGGGTTGCGTTAGGTTGCCAGCCAGCGTCAAACTATGACAAATATTCAATGAATGAATCTATTAAACTATTGTGCTAATGCTAGGTTGTTCCGCGGAAGGAACGCGTTGCAGGGTCCGACTGTAACTTCTCGGCAAGAGTTCGCGTTACAGGGTCCGACTGTAACGTCTCAGCAAGCACCGCTACATCTCCATGAGAACTTGGGTGTAGTGTTAAATAGGCAAAAGTTCTCACACCATAGGTTAGATAAGAACAAATATGATAGAAAAACTAATAATCTAAGATTTGGAATATGGAATATAGGAGCTCTCACTTGTAAATCAATAGAGGTAGTAGATATGATGATTAGGAGAAAAATTAGTATTTTGTGTGTACAAGAGACAAAATGGATAGGCGAGAAGGCAAAGATGATAGAGAACTCGGGTTTTAAGTTATGGTACACTGGGAAGAGTAAAGCAAGAAATGGAGTGGGTATCATTGTAGATAATTTGTTAAAGGATAAAGTTGTAGGAGTAGTTAGAAAAGGGGATAGAATTATAGCCCTTAAGATAATAGTGGCGAAAGAAACTATGAACATAATTAGCGTATATGCACCACAAGTAGGATTAGATGAAGCTACCAAATCAAGGTTTTGGGAGGACTTAGATGAAATATTACAAAATATTCCACCAAGTGAAATGATTTTAATAGGAGGTGATCTAAATGGGCATGTCGGAGTGAAAAATGAGGAATATGAGAGAGTACATGGGAGTTATGAGTTTGGAACGAGGAATGAGGAAGGGAAAACTATATTAGATTTTGCGATAGCATATGACCTTATATTAGCTAATACGTTTTTTAAGAAAAGAGAAGAACACTTAGTCACATTCAAAAGTGGGAATAATAAATCGCAAATTGACTTTCTTATGGTTAGGAAGAAGGATAGAAAGATTTGTAAAGATTACAAAGTCATCCTTGGAGAAAGCTTAACTACCCAACATAGGGTAGTAGTGTTGGATATACGTCTCAAACATAGTATCAATAGAAAGAAAATATATACAATTCCTAGAATTAAGTGGTGGAAGTTAAAGATGGGAAACAAAATATATTTAAGGAGAAGGTAGAAGTACAAGCATTAGATGAAATATACGATGACTCTAATTCAACATGGGATAAGATGGTATCAAAGTTGAAAATAGTAGCTAAGAGTGTACTCGGTGAGTCAAAGGGACATGCACCACTAAGTAAAGAATCTTGGTGGTGGAATGAGAAAGTACAAGAGAAAGTAAAGGAAAAACGAATAACCTGTAACAAATTTTATACTTATAAGAACGAGGAAAACTTAAAACACTATACAGTAACCAAGAAAGAGGCTCAGAAAGCAGTGAATGAAGAATAAAAATTTTGAACGCTTATATCGAAAATTAGATATAAAAGAAGGGAAAGAGATATTTATAGAATAGCTAAAGTGAAAGAAAGGAAAATAAGATATCTTAGCCAAATAAAATATATTAAAGATGAATGTAATAGGGTATTAGTAAATGATGAGAAATAAAAGAGCGGTGGAAGAGGTATTTTCATCAACTTTTAATGAAGGTTTAGGTGACCAACTTAACTTAGGTAATTTAATTAAGTCAAATGAGTATAGAAATAGATAATAGAAGCTTAATGGAAAAGTCGTTGGACCAATGATATTCCGATAGAGGTATGGAAGTGCTTAGGAAACAAGGTATTGAATGACTTACAAAATTATTTAACATGATATTGAAAACGAAAAGAATGTTCGATCAATAGAGGATAAGTACTCTAGTTCCCTTATATAAGAACAAAGACTATACAATTGTGTAAACTATAGGAATATTAAACTAATGAGTCATACTATGAAACTTTGGAAAAAGTAATAAAAAGATTAAGGAGACCATGGTGACCGACAATAGAAGCTATACATCTCCTTAGACAATTAATTGAAAAATATCGGGAGCAAAAACAAGATCTACACATGGTATTCATTGACTTAGAAAAAGCTTATGATAGAAATTATATGGAGAATTTTAGAAAACAGAGGTGTTAGCGTAACATATATTGAACTAATTAAGGATATGTATGAGGATGTAACGACTAGAGTAAAGACTTCAGGCGGAGTAACTGAATCATTTCCAATAAAGATAGGGTTACATCAAGGATCAGCCCTAAGTCCCTATCTTTTTACACTAATTATGGACGAACTCACTGCGCACATTGTTTGCAGATGATATTATTTTGGTAGATGAGACACGTGAAGGAGTAAATGCTAAGCTAGAATCTTGGAGGGAAACACTAGAAGGGAAATGTTTTAAGCTTAGTAGATTAAAGACAGAATATATGGAATTTAAATTTAGCAATATTAGAAGTAATGAAACAATTGTTAAGATAGGAGAGGACGAGTTGCTCGGAACCGAGAGATTTAAATATTTAGGATCATTTTTACAAAATGATGGAGGGATTGAGAGAGACGTCTTACATAGAATACAAGCAGGATGGGTGAAATGGAGGGGAGCGTCGGGTGTTTTATGTGACCGTAAAGTACCTCTTAAACTTAAATGTAAGTTCTATAAAACCGCTGTTAGACCTGCTATGTTATATGGAGCTGAATGTTGGGCTATGACTCGAGCACATGAGCATAAGATGAGAGTTGCAGAGATGAGGATGTTAAGGTGGATGTGTGGACATACGAAGATGGACAAAATAAGGAATGAGAGCATTAGAGAGAAAGTCGGAGTTGCATCTATTGAGGACAAACTCCGAGAGACACATTTAAGATGGTACGGACATGTACTTAGACGACCAATAAATGCTCCAGTTAGGCGATGTGAAACTATGATAAACATGCATATCAAACGAAGAAGAGGAAGACTAAAAAAGACTTGGTTAGCAACAATAAAACAAGATAAAATTTATTTAAATATAGATGATGATATAATAGAAGATAGAGCTCAATAGCGTAAAAGGATTCATACAGTCGACCCCACCTAGTGGGAAAATGCTTGGTTGTTGTTGTTGTTGTTGGTGCTACACTTAAATTGCACTTGGATATTAGTATTTCTTACCTTATCCAGCATTTCAACACTAATCTATATTGAATACCAGTCTACTATGGGATCCGTGTGAGTTTTTTGTTGTAATACACTGCATGTTAATATACAAATACACCTGTTTACCCTTTTTGTTTCAATCTGCGCTTCTGTAGTTATTATGATTTAAATTCAAATGTTTTAGAAGCTATTTTTTACACTGTTTTATGACCCTGCCTCTTAACTGCTTGTGTCCTACCTGCTAAATGCTAGACCTACAACTAAGATATAATATCTTACCCTTGTGATTATGATGGTTTATCTCATGTTCATTTCAGGACACTTTTTTCATTCATTAATCTTTCTTCACTCCGATTAATCTTGTTACCCTTACAGAGACCAGCATCTATAAAGGTTGATGCTCGAGATATAAACGGTGCAAGGTTTAGAGTCAATCTTTCTGGACTTCCTGCTCGGATTTTTCAGCATGAATTTGATCATTTACAGGTATGGACTCTGTCAAACATTTCTACCATGTATATTTCTGCTTCTCTGTTTCCAAATGCGTTGAGGAAAAAAGAATTAGAGCCAAAGCTTGACAGAATGCATCTTTGAAGTTTATAAAATTGTTTCATTGACAATAGTGTCATAAGATAAGTATGCACCATATGCATACCAGTTAAACAAACCAATTTGTTAATTGCAACCTCATGACGCAATAATGCATAAAAGCACTAATGAGGCAACATATTTGGATATAGTTTGAATTTCATAGTATCAAACACATGAATAGAGAATAATAATAATTTTCTCAAATTATACGGTAATGTCCATTCTGTTGATAAACCAACTTATGGCTATGTAAATATATAATCATCTACATGTAACATGTTGAATCTAATATATCAATTGAGGAATCTATATGAGGTATTAATTTTCCTTTTACTTTTTCCCTCAAATTCAAATGGTATTAGGGAAGTCAACCACATAAATCTTATCCCTCTATTGAGCTTTATGCAATTATAATGATAAATGAATATTAAATTCCTACAAGTTTGAGATATGCTGGAGATTTCATTTGTAGCACAAAGAGTCGATGGCTATTGGAGAGAGTAGCTTTTGAAGTCTAGTGTAAGCACCTTGTGACGCTTAAGATTAAAAAAAAAATGTTTTGTATGATTGTGTATTATCAATCATCGTTTATGAGCCACGGTGTCGGGTACTATGGAGATGACATGTTTAAACGTTAGGATAACAAAGATGAAAATGCTCAGATTTATGCTTAGTGGTGTTACTGGGAAAGAGAATTTCAAAAATATTATTGATCACAAGCAATTAGGTGTAGCTCTAATAGGTGATGCAATGAGAGAAAATATGTTAGGACAACATAGACATTTTCATATACAAAAACAACCAATAAATTATTTTCTTCAACAAATCGAATCAATTAGAATTAAAGGTATGAGAGGTAGAGGGAACCAAAAGTCTAGGCAACGTAATCAAAAGTGATTTAAGAGAACCTTGAATACAATTTAACGGAGAGGTGTAAATGGCTTGAATAGTTTGGATTAACACATTCTTGTTTACTTTGGTGAACACAAAGGCTAAGTTGTTTCATGTCTACATATATTTCACTTTGATTTACTCTCCAATTTGTAGCTCGACTTGTTATTTCTTTGCTTTTGATTTACTCTCCAACTTGTAGATTTACTTGTAATTTCTTTGCGTATTTATACTTACTAAAATAGATACCTTATGTCAACCTTTCAGGGTATTCTTTTCTTTGATCGGATGACTGAAGATATTCTTGAAACTATCCGTTCACAGCTGAAGGTTAGTAGTACGAATTTATCTTTAAGTCGATGTGCAAAATTCAATTGTGCTGTTGCTTTATTTTCTAGTTCATCAAGCTATTCATGATTATGATTCCACTCTACCAACCACAGTAAAACATGGACAATACAATGGCTCATTGAGATTTCTACATTGTGAACAAGTGGCCTGTTATGCTATTATGCTTGCATTCTAACAAATTTATTACTTATAGTCTGCAAGTGTCCTTTTAATTCCTGCAGTTATTGGAAAAGAAGTATGAAAACACAACAGGACTTGAGAGTCCTGAAAGCATTGATAAGAACATCAGTGGCCAAAGAAAGGAAATTGCTGGTTTTGCTCAAAGAAAAGAGATTACTGGTTTTGCTAGAAGATGATCAAGTTTGTGGTTTAGTGCTTTACTCATCTAATTATATCACTCTACTCTCTTATAGAACACTGATGCTGCTGAATTTCTCTATCTACAGGAAGTCAATATGTGCTGAAAACTTTTTGGTTTTTTTTTGGCTGGAACAAGCAGACCTATTCACAAGGAACCTACAGATGTCGCATCGTTTGATCCCACCCTGCGCTAAATGCATATAGTTTATGCTCGCTTCATGTTAAGATTTATTGAAAAGATTATGTTAATTTTCTAAGTTCTTAATGGCTTATGCTCTATACCTCTTGTTACCCAACTTGATTGATTGTTTATCCTGGAATACACACATGTAAAGTTTAATTTAAAATGGTGGTAAAAACTTGAGAATTGATCTTGAGAATGGTATTCTGCTTTTAAGTTACATAGAATGTTCAACTGTGTTTACAATTTCAACCTCAAGAAATCCCTTGCACTTGTGAATTCTGAAGCCACCAAGAATTGATAATGTTCATTATTCGACTATAAATTTGTGAAAGCACATTTCTGTTTATTTATGTCCATATCGATTTAGCAAAACTGGAAATGAAAATTGAGTGGACTCGCTAAACAAGCATGATACAAAAATATATATACTACAAGAGACAACAGGTACAAGCAATAGCCGAGGTTTGATCATCTTGGTACTTCACCCATGGCTGAACAAACTCAAGAACCCGCGAGGTCTCGAGTCAAGTAGATATAAAGAGCACACTTGATGAGTATTTACAGAACTCATCTAAAAGACCATTGTATTTCTTCAAGAGATCTTCCCTTGGTCTCAGGAACCCATATTATGACAAACAATAGGGTGAGGGCACTCATAACTGCATAAATCAAAAAGGTACCTGGCAAAGATAAAAGAGAAGAAGAAAAAAAATCCTGTGTTAATGCAACAAAAATAGGTGCCAATTTTCAGAGAGAAGCACATGGTAACGGGATTTCAACCTCCAGAGGTCCAACTCAAAAGCAAATTTGCAGTCATTGTTACCGCAAACGACGTCAACCAGTTGGCAAGTGTTGCTACACTGCCCGCAAGACTCTTTATGTTAACAGGAAGTATCTGCAATAGACATAAAATAATACACGAGGGAGGATGAAAACATATTAGCTAAGTAGTATCGTCAGTCTAACAAATTGATAGGACATAGCAATTTGAATGTTACAAGGGAATGGCCTTGAGGCTATGATTGTATGCAGATTCAATATGCAAGTTATTGTCACATTCCAAACGATCAGTATCATGAATGAAGATTAAGCTTTCTCTGTACCACATTTCTAGTATTACATTGATATAGATATCCACAACGATTATGAAAAATATCGCATATGAAAAATCTCATAAGTAGATATAATTTAATACCGCAACGTTTATTGAGACTCAACTTCCCAAGTGAAGACGCATGGGTAAGACTCAGGACTAATAATGCTTATCACTTTCTGTGTGAACTTCGCATACAACATAAAATCACAAAAAGATTTCTCAGAAATCCAAAATGTCAACCAAGCAAAAATTCATAAAGCAGTGCAATCTACAGTCAAATTTCTTAGTTTTCACAATTAAAATGTTTACTATAAAATTCATAATTGGACACCTCAATGACTCAATATTCTATAGTAAAACTTCAATAATTTCAGTAAAGGTCAATAATTTGCAAAAAAGTAAATAAATGAACAACAATAAAACACAATAAGATCCATCAAGGTAAAAGAGACATTACTAAGACAAATATGCTACATTAGAACCCATATAAAATCTCAAATTTATTTTTTTTACTCTTAATTTTCTATACTTGTAGGAAACTCTTTATGTTAAAACAAAATTTGCAGTGACTTGTCTCAATCACATAACCTACTTGTACCTCTACCCTAAATATTGTGACAATTGTCATCTGAGGTCCTCTACAAATACCACAATTAACATAAGCACAAGGACATTCAAGGAAGAAGATGTCGGTGGAATACTTGGAAAATAAAATGTAATACACTTGTTATGTAGATTGTAGATTGTAAGTATCTATATTTCAATATTGAAATAATTAAGTATAACAAAATACAGGAGGAACATACATGCTAATATCCATTATTAAAGGATTCTTGTGAGACCGGAGTCATTAAGTATATTACACAAGCACCTATATAATGAGTTTGTGGATAATTGATGAATCATCGTTGATTTTGTTAATAAGTTTTTCTTAAACTTTCAGAGAAATGTGCTAACCGACCATACATTCAACAAGAACACCAGTAACCTGCAGCAGTCTTTCTGAAGAGAGTAAACTAATTAGCTTTAACTCACATACCTCAGACATAATAATCCATGGAATTGCTCCCAACCCAAGAGAGAAGGAAATGACAAAAGCCTATGAGAAGATAAACAACAGATTAGGGATTACAAAACAATGACTTCTGTTACATAAAATGACAAACTCACGGCTGACATATACATACCACAAGTCCAACCAAAGAAAGAATGCTCATTACATGGTATGGATAAGATTCTTGAGAAAAGACTCCCTGTTATCAACAATTACAAAAATCTAAAAAATTATTGAAATAAACTTGAGCAAAGAATGCCTTGATAAGTATAAAGGATGCCTGATCACGTTAAAAAGGAACATCAAGTTGTGCCACAAAACAATCATTGTACTAGAATCAATTTAGTAAACTGACTATTGCCAGACTGACCTCAAGAAAAAAAACAACAGAAACTAGGAGAAGGCTTAGTGTCATTCCTGCAGTGGAGATCTGCAACCAGATAAGATTTTCCATGTACATTATTACTACTTATAAAACAGATGCATAAAAAAGGTAATTTATGTTGCATAAGCTTACTATAAGAAGAATTCTCCGACCAGCTCTGTCTGTTAACCATGTGGTAACACCAGTAGCAACCACCTGAAAGATAGTTGATGTCCCTTTGGTAAGAAGATGGGTAAGAAGATGAGACACTGAAACTTTAGAATATTATATTAAAATCCTGAAATGAGATTCAAAATGACTACCTGAATAGCTCCAAGACCGCATGTGGCAAGGTCACTATTTGTAATCCCTGTTCAAGTACAAAAATCCAGACAAAATTGGACATGTTTGAATTATCTGACTCAAATGAAGGTTTAGAGGTTTACCATTACAGACTGACATCAATTTATCCACATATATTAACAAATGGAAACCCCCATTTCTTAACAGTTCAATGTGTATAAAATTCCAATTAAAAAAGATTCTAGAGTAAATTTGACAGGATGAAAAATATAATAAGATTGACTGTTGATGAATGAAATAAAACATTTCAGATTTAAGTTTCTCAAGGCTAATTACCAGCAGCTTTGAAAATGTTGCTGGCATAAAATAGGATCCCGTTGATTCCACTTATCTGCTGCAGTACAAGCAGACCGATACCTATCTGTGTTTTGCATAGTTCATGATGAGAACGATGTGATTTTCTCCTGACAACAAAAGAACAAATAAGTCTTTGTAGTGTATCACCATAAGAGGAAGTTTGTATCTTCTTTGTCCCAGTTGCGAAAACCGTATAGCTGTTCTTCTTGTTGACGATGCCACAGATCTCTGCATAAAAAGAATTTAAATTTAGTCAACAGGAGGAAAGCTGCATTCAAATAAGAACCATTTATATATCTGATTTACTTCTACATTTAGTAAAACGTTTGCACATCACAAATTAGAGATAGGCAGTCCATACCTTGATTTCATTCACTTCAACAGTGATGTCAGTATCAAAACCTCTCAAAACTTGTAAAGAAGCTTCAAAATCTTCCATCATGCCCATTTTTGCCTGCACAAATAAAGGAAAAGATAAATCTAAATATGTAACTTTAGGTTCTTCTTGATATAGACAATTATCTGATGAAACCTTACCAACCACCTTGGCGACTCCGGAATGAAGAAAAGACTGGGAATGAGGATGGTACATGGCAATATTCCTAAAAAGCATATGTAAAAATTGGTTCAATCTACACCAATGCCAGATCCATGATTTAATTTAGAAATGATGCCAGATGCTGGATGCGCAATCAATTGAGATTAATTTAGCAAAGACAAAAGTTCACATGTGATCAAATACAAGAACAAATTTAACTGTGCAAAACATCTCAGAAATTCATGCTGGTCTTACAAAGAATATTATAGAGAAGTGCATATTTTTAGCAGTTGCAAATGGTAAACAAAATGAAATCGAGATTCTGGGATCAAGCTACCCAAAATTATTACCTATAACTGCAAGCAATCTCCAATGAACAAACATACCCAGTAGATAAGCTAGAAAAACGCCGATAGTCACAGAAAGCTACACAAGACAGAGGCCAAAATTAGGTCTTTATGTGATGCAGAACAAACTTGTTGCGATAAGGAATGTGTTCAGCTCAGGACCTGAACTTACCTGATTCACAGAGCCAAGTGCCCCTCTTAAATTCTGTGGAGCTATCTCTGCTATATATACAGGCACCTAATATATAGTTAGGAAGTCAGGAGACTCGAATGCACAAATTCCATCATAGAAATTTTTTCCATAAGAACTATAACAAACTGTATAGGAGATCACTCCAACGCCGAATCCTTCCAATAACCGACCCATATACAAAAACGAAGCGTCCTTCAAAAACACATCCCAAAAGCCTAAATTAATTGGAGAAGAATAACAAAATGTGGTTTCTAATAGTAAGTGAGATTAAGCAGACAAACAGCAAAAAGAACTAACTCTGGCGAAGGAAATAGCCAGCCATCCAATGATGTTAGGAATGGAAGCAATCATCAGCGACTACGACACCAAGAATGGCGATTGATCAGTCATCCAAATGGGAATTCACTTTGAAAAAGGAAGTCAAAACAAGGTTTTGGATTCGTCTCACCCCCTTGCGCCCGATATATTCGGCAATTTGACCGCTGGCGATCGCACCCACCATGGCACCGACGTTTGATAGGGAGCCAAATATCGAGAACTGAAAGCATCGAATTACATCGGTCACCAAGCCAATCGCGTGAAAGAGAAAATTCTGAGAAGGATAAGAAACGGAGATGGAAGAGGGAAGTAGTAGGCGACCTCGGACAGCGAGAGTCCGAGGTCGGAAATGATGTCGTCCTGGGTCGGGGACGAGTAGCCGCCCGTGAAGCCGAACTGGATGGGGCCGAGGGCGACGATGAGGGTACATAGAACGACGGAGATGGAGGAGTCGCGGAGGACGGAGGCGGAGGAAGCCATCAGGCTGGACTGCCGCGACCCCATGCCGGCCGTGCCCATCCGGTACCAGCTACCGGTGTGGAGGAACGGCTTCCTAAGGTCGCCCCGACCGTCCTCACCGCCGCTCCCACTCTCCTCCCCTCTGAAGCTCATCGTGGCGGAAACGGATTTGAGAGGATTCAATCGAGGGAGAGAAGGAAGAAGAGACGTATTGAACAAAACAGGACACAACTGTGATCGCGCTCGCATAGTCTTCCTCCTCCATTTTCTAATTTTTAAAAATATCCTCCGACGTTTAGTATATTTCATTTACATATTATTCCCCACCTTGATAAACCTCCCGTAGAATCTAAATTTGAGGGGTAAATAGAAAATTATAAATTGTGGAGGGCAGTTTGAGAAAAACGGGAGTACGAGGGCAAAAATGCAATTGCATTTTGAAAAAATTATGCGGGGGTAAGTTTGACTAGCCGGTGCAGCCGCATGGACGATGGCGTGCGGTGAAGTGGCGAAAGAGAGGGGAGAGAGAGAGTCCAAGGAAACAAAAAAGCCATCGGAGCTTCACTTCTGCTGCCCCTTCTTCTTCTTCTTCCAGAGTTCCCCGAACATTCGAATCCCAGCTCCCTTCCTCCTCTTCCAGTCGCCCTCCTCCATCGCCAGCGGCGATGCCCAGGCCGCGATGTGCTTGTCCACTTCGTCGTCGTCGTCCGCCAGCACCGCCGCCGCCGCGGCCTCCGCGGCCTTCCGCCACTGCTCCGTCTGCGCCCTCAGCCGCTTCATCTCCTCCCCCATCGCCGATTTTGCGCCCTCGGCCGCCTCCAGCTGCTCCGCCAGCCGCCTCGCCCTCGCCTCGCTCTCTTGCATCTCCTCCTCCATCGAACTCAGCTTCGCCAGCAGCTCCGTCTCCTTCGCTCCCGCGGCGCTGGCGATCCGATTCGCCTCCTCCGCGGCGTGCGTCTTGAAGACCATGTTCTCTTCGAGCAGGATCTCCGCCTCCTTCTCCTTCTCGAGCAGTTTGGCTTCGAGATCTTCCACCGATGGATCTCCCTTCTTTTCCTCTTTCTCCTTTCCGTCCTCTCCCACGGCTTCCTTCGCGACCATCGTCTTCATCTCCTCCGGCACGGACTCGGCTGGGATTACGACTTCGAATACATCCATCGTCTCTGGCGAAGTAACTGCTTCTCCTTCGGATCTGCTCTCTCGCTCTCGCTCATCCTCATCTTCTTCGCCTGATTCTTTGGGGGCCGGTGGGGCTGCCGGGATTCGCTTCTTGGCCCGGACGAGAGCTTCCTCGGCTTCCAGCTTGGCGACCTCCGCCGAGGCCAGTCGATTCCGCAGCTTCTTGAGCTCCTCCTGCACCTTACTCAGCCTGGTTTCCATATCAACCAGCTCCGTGCCCCTTTTCCTCTAATTTAGCCAATCGCACACAAAATCACATCAGTTAGTTCCCACCGACGGAGGACAAGGTGGAGGAGATCGAAGATACACTACCTCTTGCAAGACACCGCCGCGAGGGGACACCTTGGGGCTGCGTTCCTTGCCGGCGGGGCGGCGCGCGGCGTTGGCCTCCGATCTGGCGGTGCTCTTGAGGTGGAGCGGCGACTGCCGCTGCGACGCATCTGATACCCTGGACGCCATGGAAAGAAAACGCCTGCCTTTCATCGCTCGGATCTAAACAAAGCCTCTTCACAAACAGACAAACAAACAGAAAAAAAAAAAACCCTACCTCGACCTCGGCATCTGATTCAAGGGTAAAGCGTAAGCTGCTGCTGCTGCTGCTGCTGCAGTTCAAAATTCAAACGCTCTGTCTCGAGGAAATGAAAAGAGATTGAACGAGCAGCAGCATTTAAATATTGTACAAAGCAGAAGACTCTGTGCCAATGCCAATGCCAATGCGACAGTGGAATTCAAGTTCTTGGAAGTCATGCTGCCAAGATTTTTATCTCCTTTCCCAAAAAATTAGGATGAAGTCAGGATGAGGAAGTGGCACCACTCAACACTCAAGAACTCAAAATCTTCTGTTTATTTTGGTTACCTTCGATTTAGCTTCTACGTCCATCTTCGTTACAGTCAATGAAATGATGTAGTTGGATCAAGGAAATCCATTCAAACAAGAACGAAGCGGCCTGGAGGAAGGTGAAAGCATGTGAAGCTCGAGGCATAGTTTCTTGCTTTCGGATGAACATTTGCATGTGACCTCCCTGCTGCAATGTCCTACCTCTCTAAACAGCGGCAGACAGTCACAAAGTATGGGAGCACCACTGTCGTATATTGCCATGGCTTTTTTTGGTTTTTTTTTCACTTTACTTTCTAGAAAGTAAGAAAGAAAAAATAATAATAAATTCATATGATTCATTTTATGGTTGCACGATAAAAATAAATAAATAAATAAGAGAGGCTTTACCCTAAAAATTGCTATAGAGCCAATGAAACTGCGTAAAAAGATAAAAGACCCATTTTGTTTGATAAAAGGTCCATTTTTATATTTTTAATACGACATTGAAGTGATATATTGAAGACTACCACAAATTTATATAGAATTCTAGCTATTGTAGATGTCTAAGTAACAATTAATTTAAGGATATCTAATGTTTAGAGTTTTATATGAATTAAAGTAGGTTTTTTTAGCTATGGGCCTAGTAAAAGAAAAATCGAGATAGGTTCTTGTAGGATTGGATTCCCCCCCCCCCCTTTAAAATCGGACATGAAGGTTTCCTTTCATCCGGCTCAAGTAGTTACTTCAAAAAAGGGAATTGTTTTTTATTTTAATAGTTTGTTTGAAAAACTCTACAAACAAGGAACTACTCCTTACTCAAGTTTCTACTAAGGACTAACGATTCTTTTTTTTTTTTTTTTTTTACTTTCATTTTAAGAATTACTTATGATAAAATTGGATAAAATGAAAATCGTTTTGAGAGATATTATGCATGTATCAGATATATCATGGTCAATTCCTCAGAAGATTCTTCCACAATGAACTCTGACTCTGAAAAGTAAGATTTCGAGTAAGTATTTCCATAATCTCTTTCTGTCCGAAGAAATGATTCATCGAAATAATGAGTCACCCATTCCATTGATACGGACACATCTGAGATTAAAAGGATGGGTACCGTGATATTGAAGTACAGATCTAAAGTGATGGTTGTTAAGTAATTGGATTTGTAATATTTTGTAAAATACATATGCTTGGGACAAGGAAGATAAATCGTAATAAGTATTTGAATTATTACTAGGATTAGAAAAGTCCTTTTCTTTTTCTATAGTCGAAATAAAGTTCATTGTATGTTGTTTAATCAATTCATTTTTAATTTTTTTCATCGTTGTAAATGGATTCATTGATAATTTTTTTTTGTTTAAAGTTGTGCATTGACCTTTGAAATGCTAACCATACATAAGAGGATACCTCAATGAAATGTGAAAAATATGAAAACCCACCACTCTCTCCCCAAGCAAAAAATCTCCCTATAATTTTCTTTTATGGATCCTACATTATCAATGTCTTTTATACATTATTACTTACTATCACTCTTAAACTAAGAACCCAAGACATTGCATCTATAATATCGCGTTGCCGACTCACTCCAATCCCATCCAATCTAATCCAAATATCCAATCCAATGGGATGCCATGTGAAATGTGAATGTTCTCATTATCCTATCCATAATCCATCTAAGCCCACGATCTCATTATCGTATCCAACTAAGATTCTACTCTCATTCCACTATCAGAAGTGCACCATTCGCCACATGCAATGTCTATAGGCGATATACCATTAACAAGAATCTAGTGAACGCCCACACAACACGTGCAGAAACAGTGGATAGCATCTCCACTTGCACTTTCCTGGTCGGGCCTTTGACCTTATCATCACAGTATATTAGCAACTTAAGGCTGCATTTCCAAAATTTACTTGGAATTAGTAAAAAAAATATTTTATAGAACTGATCTATGATTAATTAAAAAATGCAATTTGATGCACGAAATTTTAGTTACATGAGATTCCGAAGAAAAATTCCTGTAAAGAAAGATTCATTGTACATAATTTTATCCTATATTTTTACAAGAGATTATTTATAAATCATCTATGATTAATTCACTTGTAAAAATAATCGTTATAAAAAATATATAAAATATCAATGTTAAATATTTTAATAAAAGAGTTCACTAAATTTCCATGGAAGTTGAGTTTTATCGTACTAGTATGTAAAAGGTTATTTTTAAAATTTGAATATGTGACTTTTAAATCCTACAATAATATTATTTTACTGTTGCACAAGATTAATTATCCCTCAACTATTTATTAAAAATCATTAATGAATCGCTCGCTTGATCGCCTTATGAACTAACTTAATCTTTATGTATAGTGTTATGAGACGGTGCGATAATTAAAATATGAGGTATTATTATATGAGATTTTGAGATTAAAATTTAGTGTGTTCGACTATACCTTCCTTGATATTTTGGTCACTTATAATAATGGTTAGTAATCATTCATGATTTATTTTCACCGTGTTAATCTAAGGACGAATTGATGGGGACACTGGAAACAAAGAAATCACCTTTGTCATTTGATCTTTATGTAGAGTGCCTCTGAGGTAAGGTTGAGTTAGTTTTAATGGGATAGAACTTGTTACAATAGGTTTGGACCTAATGAATAATTTTCCATAGTAGTTAATTATAATTTTTCAATTTACTTCTTCACATATCATATCATTAATAGGTAAAAAAAAAATTACCCCCACGGGCTGGATCAGCTGGTTGGGTGCCTGTAGTTTACCAATGAAGTCGTGGAGTCGAAGATCGCCAGTTGCACTCGGGGATAAAACTTTGGTCTGCTATGCCAAAAATTCCTTCGACCCCCAGTCACCTATTCTGCCCAACATTAACCGTGATTTACTCCCTCTAGAATCTTGTTGGGCCATAAAATTGGTGGTACACACGGTCAAAACTGAAATTTTAAAAATTATATATTTCAGTAGTTTAGAGAAATTTCATATTCCTTTTGCAATGCGATAGCGAAAAAGGATACGTAAGGTTCAAACTCAAATCTGGTTTCTTCTACAGAGCTACTACAACAACTTCATGGGTAGATCTGCCAACCCATTTCCTAAATATTTAAAAATCTCTGTTTCAGCGAGTTGACCTCCACCGGAATTTTACTATTTTTCGTTGCGATCTTACGCCGGATTGCTTGCGCAGCCATAAATCGTTTTAAAGCTTGCGGAGGCATACAATTCGTTATCCTTAAACCTGCTCGATGGCGACATCATTCAAATCAAGTGATGGAACTCAACGAGTGGCCAACAGCCGGCGCCGGTGGATCGAAGAGAGTCAGCGCCGTCGTCGAACGATAGAAATGATCGTCAAAGTTCCCACTGCCCTCCAAAAAGTGCACGTCGCGGCCGTTCGCCGGTTCCTGGCCGGGCGAGATCGTCGACGGAAGGATTTGCTTCCGGCGAGCGGTTCCGGCGAGCGAGTTCCGATGGGCGGGGGCGGGGTGGTTGTGCTCCGCCGTGTAAGTGATGAGCAACATCTCCGGATCCGCCCTGCTCCGCTCCACCTGCTTCTTTGCCTCACACGCCTTCGAGCTGCTGCACCTGTAGTATCCCCTGTTTCCACCCAAAAATCTCAATCAATTTCGATCGAAACAAAGATAGCAAAAACTAAATTAATCGATCATCAATTTCAAATCATAGAATCATTATACCGTGGATAAGGGGAGCCCTTGATGGGCTTCTGCCCGTACTTCCGCCATGCCCACAGGTCCGGCTGGGCGCCGTCCGCCGGCACTTGGCAGCTCACCTTCTTCTGCTGATTCTTCCTGCGATCAAGTTCACCGGCGTCCACTGTTACCGAATGGTAGGCGAGAGTCGCAAAGTGACTCGATCTGTACCTTAGTTTGGAACGGGTAATCAACCTCTCGGCTCGTCTGCTCTGCTGACTATCAGAGAGCACTTGCTGCTGTTTGAATGCTCGTCGATGGAATTCTATGGGATCCTGTAGCTCACCGAAGCCGAAAAGGTCGTCGTCCTCGTCGTTGTCTTTTGAAACGCGTACAGCCTCCTCCTTGGAGTTGGATAAGGAGTCGCTAATGGCGAAGGAGCTGGCGGCTCTGACCACGGCGAATAGATCCCAGTTGTTGTCGTCCATGGGAGGAGCATGCATGGAAACTGAGTCAGCCAGTAGAGCTTCAATCGGATGGAGGGAACTGAGGGAAGTGGTGGGGGTGTTTATAATGGGTGAGACAGATTGTTAGACGAATTGGTGGGGCCAGGGACTGGATAATGGATTCACACAATCTAAGATCATGAAAACCTACCGCCAAGTCAGCGTTGACTCTAGGTACAAGTCAAAAAGTTATGCTGATCGAACGGCTGATGTTCAATGTTACCTCCTTCTATATCGGTGCCTTAATCCTAATTAGTAGGCAGAAGAAGCCGTCAAGGAATCACACGATTCACGTGCTCATGTCATAATCTATTCCGGCCCTCATTAGTCATTGTCCTATCCATTAGCACTATATTACGTTACATGGTAATGAAGTCCCACACTACACTCCACGTGCATTAAAAGTAGTTGGATGTCCCACTTCCAATATCCTTATCAAGGTCTGGACTTGGTATCCAGGGCAACTAGTAGCATTCTCAAATCTCAGAGATCCTCAGAAGGTACTGAATAATCTTGCTAGAAGTTTACTAAATTAATTCAAACGTTCCTAAAGCTACTAAATTACAGGCCCTCTATAGTCTATATGCTTCTGATTAACAAGCTAAAACGTTCCTGGATCAGGATGAATCCTCCAAGTCCACCACCATCTCTTCGTTAGCCAGCTACAAATGAATGATACATCCAAGAGAAGGATTAAATGCTGACTGACAAGATTAGCAGTTCCAGGATTAGCTAACCTGGGCCACTGCTATACAGAATTAGGGACTATAGATCTTGCAAACAATAAAATAGTTAATTTCTGAGTGGAGGTATCAACTATGAAGTAACCATTCCTACCCTACTGGAATGGTGATATGATTGCTGCGTGTTGCATAAGGGGCGCAAGAATAAGTCCAGTATGACAGATTCATTGCCTTCCTCACCGCAATAGAAGGCATAGGAGGAGACAGATGATTCTGAGCTTCATCTAGAGCAGCAAGAACACAACAATGCTCAAAAGCAACATGACAAGCTCTTTAAATTGCATCAAGGGAGAGAGAGGGGACTGGCTGAGACAAGTTCATTACCAGGATCATGACTATGGAACGAAGGAGGAGATTTTTTTTATCCTTCACATGGGATGAAGTTGAAGAACAAAAGCAATCAAGGGAGTACACAAGAAGTAGCAACAAACAACACACACACTAGGAAAACACAACTGAAGGAGAGAAATCTTATGTAATCACTCGATCAAGAAACAATAGTACAGGAAGTTTCACTAACTTGTTGCAAGCCCTTCAATTGAACACACTATCCTTCAAAGATGCATATACAGAAGGTAAGAACCTCTAGAGTTTGTGTCCTTTTTATTCAAGTCAGAATTATTGAGTGGAAAAATTGCATCTCCCATTTGACTAGGATATGGATGGCTAACATTATCAAACCAAATTTAAATTTGGTGATTTTTTTTATTTAGCATTGGACTTATCATCGACCACTAAATCAATGAAACATCCAACAAGTGACACTAAATTACAACAACCAAACCTCAGTAAACCAATCCTAATCAGATAAAAACTGAGTGAATCTTAACCTTCAACAACAGTGCATAAAAACCTCATAGAATCCAGTGATGCTAATGATGCTAACTGTGCAAATCAACTTAGCAAATAAAGGAAAATTCAGACAGAATTCATGGCATGAATATAAGCTCCAGTTCCAATTCACATTAGGAAGAGATAATTCAGTACCACAAGTAGGCATTGGCCAAGAAGAAGAATAAACTAACCTACAAATGGGCTAGGGTAGGGTGGAGTGAAAGATCAACTCTTTTACCAGTATCAGATCGCTTCGAACGCTTAATTTTGGCAAGATGCATCTGCGAATCCACGATGATCTGCACCTTCTGGAACATCAACGCCTTAGCAAACTCCATCCGCTGTTTTTCCAGCTCAATCATCTGTCTTTGCTTTGATTCCTCCACTCTCTCATATATCTCAGCAAACTTCATGATTGCCTTAGCCAGTTCGCGAACGCCGCTGCCCTCTTCTTCCCTCGCCCTTTTCAATCCTCTACCAGACCTTGACGGCGACCTTGATAACGAATCTGAACCATCATCTTCCTTCTCCTGCTCATCGTCGTCATCATCGTCTGCAGCTGCGGCAGCCGCCGCAGCAGCAGCACGCCTGAAGAAAGCGTTGTCTACAGCTGCGGAAATAGGAGCCCCAGGCTTTTTCTTTGGCTCCGCTGGTCGAACGGCGGAGGCAACGGGCAAGGCAGAGCCTTTTCGATGCGAAGGCATCGGATGAGCGAGAGGTGGCGGAGACATGGATTGCTTCTCGGAGCTCGGAGGTAGGGCGGATCCAATGAGGTCATCAAGGCGGGAGAAGAAGGGCCACTGGCTCTCGCCGCCGTCAGCAACCTTGGACTTCTCGACCTTGTATTTCTTCTTGAGCGTGTCGATCCGATTCTTGCACTGGACGTCGGTGCGCAACGGTCGGCGGCCGGCGCCGCGTCGGGAGTTAACGGCGTCGGCGACTTCTTGCCACTGCTTCTGCCGGAGGTTCCCTCGGTTGAATTCGATGTAGCGATCACCCCAGGCGTCGAAAAGCACGGAGGTTTCCCCCTCGCTCCAGCAGTCCTCTCGGTAAGGCACCCCCGCCCCGGGGTTCGGCGGCCTCGTCGGCGCAGCATCCCGCCTCTCCATCTACAGGATCAAACTCTACTCCTCCGTTCCCTTCTTATCTCTCTCGTTCGCCTCGTTTCCCCTCTCTGCGTCGGCGCCTCATTAGACCGTGTCGTTATTTAATATACCGTTATTATTAATTTATTTAATAAATATTAGAAATATTTTATCCCATGTAAGACGATCTCTCTGAAAATTTAAAATTTTTAGTTATATATATATATTTATATATAGAGAAAATTGTTATCCTACGGACATATTGCTGAGAAATGCTATGATTTCTTGATGTGATAAATCGGTCATATTTTTTTCTAAAAATATCTTCCTCCGCCGAACCCCTCACAAGAGGGTGCGGCGAGAGTTAACATCGCGACGAGGGACGAATGGGCGCAGAGAGGAGGGAGGAATTGGCGCAAAGAGGACAGGGCTCCGTAGGTGAGGAATCGCATATGTGTCCTCTAACCAAGTATTGCGGGAAATCACGCAGTTCGGCGAATAGCTTCTCTTTGTTCTTGAATGGGTTGGAGTACTCGTGGTCCCTGTCGGTGCCCTCTGGCAACGCCAACTCCCACATTAATTTGTTCTCTGCCAAAGATAGGATCTTGTCACTCTTCAGCCTCTCCTTGGAATCCGTCCGCTCAATTCCTCCGAAGTAAGGATAGTCCAGCACTAGGGCGGTGATGCTTAACGGGGCCAAGGAGTTCTGGATCGCCGCCACAAGGAGGGAGCCGGGGAAGGCGATGGTCGCGCCCTCATTGTCGCCCATGAGGAAGTAGCGGGAGAAGTCGGTACATTCGGTGAGCGGGAAGGGGAGGTTTCCCTCCACAGAAACCCCCATGGCATGGGCCCGGAGCCAAAAGAGAGCATCCTCAACGGCAACGGGCAGGCGGTGCTGCGGACTGAGGCGATAGTCGACGGAGAGGATGGCGGCGGGAAGGGCAACCGCGAGGCGGGAGCAGAGGCCATGGAAGGGGGAGGAAGCGAAGCAGAAGATGATGAATCCGCCACCGTGGATGTAGACGATGATCGGGAGCTTGGATCCGGTGGGAGGCAAAGAGGGTGAGGGGAGGAAGAGGCAAATACCGGTGTCGCAGGCGAAGTTAAGTGGGAGGTCGCGACATCGGAGGAGGGAGGAGAAAGGTGGAAAATGGCCAGATCAAATCTTCTGTCCCGAAACTCTCCCTGTCCCTCTGTCCCACGCAGAAAACGACACCTGACTCGTGAGAAACACGTGACGAAGGCGGAAACCAAAAGAGCGATTAGCCTGTTGCCTGTGGATCGGTCAGCAGACCGATCCGCTGGACCGATCAGGACATATCCTGATCGGTCTGGGAGGCTTCTGATCGGTCTGTGGACCGATCAGCCTATAGGTGGATCGGTCCACAAACCGATCAGTAACCAAACAGTAGCTTTCTGTGGATTATCTGATCGGTCTGGTGACCGATCAGTAACCAAACAGTAGTCACTGTAAGTTATCTGATCGGTCTGTAGACCGATCAGGAAGCGATGGGATTTAGAGGGCAATAGGGATCGGTCTGTGGACCGATCCACCTATAGGCTGATCGGTCCACAGACCGATCAGAAGCCTCCCAGACCGATCAGGATATGTCCTGATCGGTCCAGCGGATCGGTCTGCTCTTTTGGTTTCCGCCTTCGTCATGTGTTTCTCACGAGTCGGGTGTCGTTTTCTGCGTGGGACAGAGGGACAGGGAGAGTTTCGGGACAAAAGATTTGATCTCGAAAATGGCACCCCTGGTGAGGGAGAAAAAATGACGCAGATATTTTTAGAAAAAAAATGACATAATTTTGCCACATCAACAAGTCCGTAGCATTTCGCAAAAGCAATAGGTTCGTAGGATAATAATTCTTTATATATATTTATTTATTACTTATTTATTTATTTTTAGGCATATTATATATATTTAAGATTTAAGATTTTAAGATTTAAAAGTTGGGTTATAATAAATTTGAGTTAGTAAGATTTTTTCTCTAAAGTTCAGGTTCTTTCTTGATTTATAATATTTAAGATTAAAAATTTTAAATGTTCACAGGAGTATATTATATTAATTTAGGGTTTAAGATTTTAGAATTTAGGAGTTGAGTTATAATTGATTTAAGTTAATAAGATTTTTGTATTTATGATTTAGGTTTTATTATTGAATTATAATGTTTAAAATTAAAAATTTTATATCCTCATAGGTATAGTGTTCCACAACAAAACAATTAAATTCAAGTGCCTCCACTCCTTTAAAAAAACAAACGGCAAGGCGCCTCCAATGTATTAGAGGCACATTTTAGTCAAGGCATGAATAATTCCACAGTAGACGATCGTACATTAGAGGCGCATTTAGTCAAGGCACAAACAATTCCCAGTAGACGATCTAAAGCAGAGCAATTATCTCTCTCTACAATAGACAATTCTACAGTATACGCCATCTCTCTACAATAGACGTTTAGATTTAATTTTTTAATCTTAAACATTATAATTAAAAAAATTTAAAATATTATTAACTTAAACTCATTCTAACTCAATTTTTAAATCTTAAAATCTTAAATTATATATATATATATATAATCACCACCTCCTCCGTGTTGATTCTGGGACAGATTGACGAAAACGCTAGGAGCGAACGTAATCGTCTTTTTACCACCAATATATATATATAATCACCTGATTGATTATGGGCATCACTACAGAGCCCGGAATCATAGCCCACTTTAGCTAAAATTATCATCCGGATTAAAAATCCTTTTTCTCTCTTTAAAAATCCAAAATATAAGTGATGAAGAAATAAAATCAATTTAATCATCAACTGGACACCCCGGGCTATAACCCGGGTAAGCCCATACTCGGCTCCGCCATTGCAAGTGAGCATTGACTTGGACTCCGTGGTTGACTGGATATCAGGAATACGTGGACGTTTCCTCAAGGCATTCTCTCCCACGCTCCGGCTCGACAACGCCAGCTCAAGTCACTTAAATAATTTGCCGGTTTCATTAACCAAAGCGCAACGAACCTTTATTCTTTCTCATTCATCGATCGTTTATTATCGTTGTCAGCAGCAAGGAAGGATGAAGGCTCAAGGCAGCTAGTTGCGTTGCTTTCCATGGATCATTTTGTTTCTTTTTAAAGCTATCGATAAGGATGAGTTTACTTGGTGTGATACTTTTCTACGCTCATCCTTCGTTAAATAATAAACACGTGACGTGGAAAATTAGCCAAAAGAAAAAAAAAACAGGAATCTTTGACCACAGACGGCAGTCAAATGCCACCCAATCAGGAACTTTGACCTTCACCAGTACACACGTGATCTGTCATCCTCAGTCACCCCAGCCCCTTCTCCAAGGCAACAAGGAAACTTGCGGGTCTATATCAATGTCAGCCAGGCAACCGAGTCGATCTAGCAAATTCTGCCGGAAGATCGATTATTTACGTGCCCGCCGTCTATTCCTGCATCATGCTGGCGAGGAAAGAAGGAGTTGGGTCAAGCAAGGCACAGGGAGTAGCCGCCGCCGCTTCCTCAGCCGCCGCCGCCAGCCATGATGTGGCAGTCTCCGAATTCGTCGCCCGCTTTAAATGTATTGCTGAAGTAAAAAAATATCTTTTACTTCATCGGTTGTGTAACGTGTTGAAGTAATAGATGACATGTAACATCACGGTTTATATTGATTGGCGAAGTAAATATAATATATAACTTCGCCATATTTTTTATTTATCGAAGTAATTGGTATTATGTTACTTCATAGTTTATATTTATTAACAAAGTAATTGATTACCAAGACTTCATTGTTTTGTATTATACTGAAGTAATTGATAAGATATGACTTCGCAATTATTAAACTGCGGTGAAGTAAATGTTACCTTTGACTTCGGCACAATTTTAATGTGATGAAGTTAAAAATATTTTTCACTTCATCAAAATTAAAATGTATTAATTAGATCCACAAAATGACAAATACCATAACAATCCAGAAATTTATCCATCAATCCACAAATATATATATATATATATATATATATATATATATATATATATATATATATATATATATATATATATATATATATATATATATATATATATATATATATATATATATATATCCACAAGCATAACTAAAAAGTACATCCACAAACCAAAAGTGTATCCACAGGTATGTATGTCAAAAAATCCATAATGTAAAATAAAATATTTATCCTAACGTACATGACCCATTTAGGCACCTAGATACAAGTAGATAAATTTGCTCCATTCACTTCTGACTTCATCATATTGAGATTGGTTGTAATATTGATTCTTGATTGTTCCTGCAAACTTTTATGTAAAAAAAAACAAAAATGCATTAAATTTATAAAATCTACAAAAATACATTAGATTTATAAAATCATTACATTCATTATATATCATAAAGAAGAAACTCACCATCTTCTCCAACTGTGGATTTACACATTCAACTATGTCTTTCATGTACCTCATCACACAATATCCGCATTCAACATAACCACTTTGTTTTAGATTATCCTATAATGTAATCAAAAAAGTAATACAACAATTACAATCCAAATAATAAGAACTATCCATTTATGTCTTAATATATATGTACAATACATACCGTCAATTGTTTAAAACCTGGTGATTTAGCAATACCCTTTGAGACATTGTACATCTTGACCTAACTACATTTTAAAAAGTAAAAAAGTTATATTTTTCATATTTATAAGTGAATGCATTCAAAATCAACACAATCTACTACCTACTTGGTCACCATAGTATTCCATGCTTCGTCTCGGTTTCTATTAGACATAGAGTCCAATAAATATATCATATTTTTATCTTCATTGACGATAGTCAAGATCCAATGGTACCTGCAAAAATAAAAATATAACATTGACTAAAATTGTTATATCTGAAATAAGTTTCTAGTCTGATCTGAAATAAGCACAATTTAGTTGGCCTAACCATGATGTTTCCTTTGAGTAATGATGACAAAAGCAAAGGAAATTCAATACAAAGAAAAGAAAAAGAATACGAATTGCTCTGGTTATATATTCAATATAGTAAATTTAAAATTTAAGGAAAGACGACATGAGTTACCTTACTACATAGGAATGTAGAAAACATTACTTCCAAAAGCCATGAACTCTAATGGTGGCAGGCATGTCAAATGTCCACATGAAAAAATACTATTGATTTAAATTAATAGCACATAAAACAATTCTATCATGATTCAATCATTATTTAAATAACTAAATATTGCATAAATTACATGATTGCTTGACCATAATAAACAAACACCTATATATTTGCAAGTTATTTATATCATCCTCATCATACTTTATCCAACAAGACAACAAAGTCATAAGACAGGAATTGTGTTAAGATATTAACATATGACTGCCATGATTCAAATTGTTGGCTTGTGACCTAAGCTTTTGTTATGTGCTTCTTTGCTGCATCAGAAAATAATTATAGACTTTTTATACTATAGATTCTGTTCTAATGGAAATTAGTTGTAATAGTGAGTCAAACCACCATGACTAAGTTATTGGAGATGTTTCATTTTAGAGTAGCTTATTTTCTTTGAAAGAGGTCCACATAAATAATTTTGCATACAAAATTTATATTTACACAAGTTTAAACAAAATGATCCTCTCTTTCTTGTTCATTCTTCAAGACGATATGGATTCTCCTCTCAAAGAATCAAAAGAGATTTTTTGCATTCTCTCCATTCGTGGAAGCTAGTTATCATCACCTCGATACCCCCATGTTGTTCATCACAGTCTATGGTTCAATAACTAAAGTCATTAGCATATGACTAATGCTTCCATTGCATGGAGCAATTGCAAACCCAAAGTTATTATACTACTATAGTACTTACTGGCTCATATTAAAACCACATACAATAATTTAATCATGATGAAATTCTTATTTGCCGGAATTTCACATAAATTGCAAGGTTTCATGAAAGTACTGAATGAACACCTGTGCACATCATGAAACCTTTATACTAAATACAAACACAAAAAATCATTTGGAATATTGATAATTAACGCACTGGTTATGAGATACTATTGGTTAAATAATCTTCGAAATTTACTGTAGGAAATTAAAGAGACCCTGAAAACTATTCTTGATGGGAGGGTTACAAGAGTCCCTCTCACCGCTCACTGTATGTTATTTTTTTAACCTACCTTTCCAAATCTAGACTCGAAGGGAAAAAAAGTACCTTTGGAGAGGAAAGAAGACGACCCTATTCCTCCAATGGGAATTTCATTCGAAATTTGCTAGTTCTGATTAAGTAAAACACCAGTGAAAAAAATGAATTTGAGTTATCCGACTCTGACGCGTACCTTGAATTTCCAGATCTCCACCAAAATTGAATCTTTCCACGGTTACCTCACCGATTCCACAAAACCTCGTCGAACTACGTCCAATACAGTTTGACACCCAATAAAGTGAAGAATCTACGTCAAGAGACGCCACAAGAAGCTACTGCGGCACCATTTCCCTCAGTTCACCAGATCCAATTAACAGTAGGAGCCCAAGAGAAGATGAGCCGAGAAGTCGGAAAGCCACAGAGGCTCAGATCTAAGCCGCAGTGGATCTTCCTCGGTTTGGCTCCTTCCTTGGTTCACTGATTCCTTGAAAATCGAAAACGATGAACTAGAAATTAGTCAAAGTAAGAACTTATAGCAGATTTCTAGAAACATCAAACTAGATTTGAGAAAGGGTGGTAGAAGACTGACCTATAATGTAAGACTGATGACGCAAAAATGGTGGACGGAGACGCACGGCTAGAGACGCACAACTGGAGACGCAAAAAACCGAGGGCGGAGACGCAAGGATGGAGACGCAGGCTGGAAACGCAGGCTGGAGATGCGGAGAACGTAGATGCAAGGCTTGAGACGTGGAGGACGGAGATGCAAGCTAGAGATGAAAAAATGGAGGCTCGATGGAGATGGAAAAACGGTGAGGCGCGGTGAAGGTTGGAGACACAAGCTCAATGGAGATGGAAAAACGTGAGGCGCGGTGAAGGTTGGAGACGCACGAGTACTGCTAGGGCTTGGAATATTTTGGAGTGGTTATTTATTTTAGCAATTATAATGTTAATTAAGATTTGTAAAAATTAGAAGTGAGGTGGAAATTATACATCTAATTAATTCTCATCCGGTTCATCTTTTTACTTCACACAAATTTTTTTTTATATATTTTAATTTTTTTTTACTTTATCAAAATTAATGTACCGAAGTAAAATATTATTAAAATTAATAGTAAAGCCCTTATTTTTTAAATTCCGAAGTAAAAATTAATATTTTACTTCGCTAGTATTATTAATGAAGTTGATTGTTATATATTACTTCGTAATTAACAATCGCCGAAGTAAAGAGTGGCGAAGTAAAAACCCAAAATTCTACTAGTGAATCCTATCCATGCGAAGATAGAGGCACGAAAGGCGCCTTCCTCCTGAAAGGCGCGAGGGCGCCTTCAATACCATTAAAGGCGCCTTCAGCAGTTGCTACCGAGCTCCAAATTTCTCCTTTGGTTCTTCCGCTGCTTCGCTCGCTTGCGTGATTTCGACTATCTGAAATAGGGTTCACCCGAGCCCATTTTCCGACATTCTCCTTGAACAGGCTTCTCCTCGACTTCTCGTCCCTCGAACGTCGCGTACGTTCTTCTCGTCCACCGGTGTACTCTTCGGCAGCATCTCATCCCTCGGATGCACTGAGCTCGTCGGTTCATTTCTTGTATCATCTTTCTCGCTAGCTACATCTTCCGCTCAAGGGCGGAGCCAGGCTTTGGGATACCTGGGCTATAGCCCGGTGGCCCAATTAAAGTTGTGTTAATTTTTAACTTTGATTGTATTGATTTTTTTCATTCCCAAATAGAGCAAAATGGGTCTTAGCCCGGGAAACCTTTAGAGGAGATTTGCAGCCCAGGCGAGCTACAAATCCTGGCTCCGTCAGTGCTTCCGCTCGACTTTTTATGTTTCTAAACTCCTACACACTTAGACACAAGGATTAAACATAATAGGACCTAATTAAATTTGGTTGACCATATCAAAATTATCAGAGGTACTTATAATATATTTTTATATTTTTGATATGGTATTGAGATGACATATTACATACTAATGAAAAATTCTTATAGAGCTCTAACTATTAGAATTCACATAATAAAGTGAGGATATTTTTTTAGAAGGAATGTTGCAAAGTAATAGACCAACATTAAAGAAAATTTGAGCTTTTGGCTTAATGGACTTCAACATAATTTTTTTACAACAGAAGATAAAATTAGGATGAACTTAAATTTTGAAGGGTCCGATGTAAAAAAAATAAAATAAAAATAAAAACCCTTTGCATTTATATAAAAAATAATAAAATTGATGGTATAAAACATAATTTCACTAACAGGGCACATAAAATGAAAAATAAACAAATGGTACAGTAAAAAAACAAATTAAGCTATCAAGCAACCACTTAACGGCCATTTCTTATAAAATGCTTATTTTAGCTTTAATGATGCTAAACTATTTTTTTTTTTAAATTATTGAATCAAAGGGATGATACTAATTGTATCATATCATGGAATACATAAGGATAATAATGTTATCTTATATGCCTAAGGTTTAATTTTCTAAAAGTTTCTTCATAAGTGATGCTGGCACTTACAAATTCCAATCCAAACGTTTCTGTAACAAGCTTCAGGGTGAAAGCTATTGCATTTTCCCAAAACAAAGAGAAAAATGAGTAGATATGGTAAAAAAAATAGATTTTGTTTCTGATTTTTAAACTGAAACTATCTATTTCAATACTGTCCTGGCTTGAAAAGGAAAAAAAATAAACAAATTTCTATTTTAGCTCAATCAACTAAATATTCATAGGCATAAAAGATGTAAAAATATCTTGAAGCACACACTAAACACTCCAAAAAAATAATTTTTGCAGTTTTATTAATTGTTGAAGAAGGTAAATTGACATGGGATAGGATAATGATTATTCTACGGACTGACGAGACAACCTAAAACTCAAATAAAGAAAAAAATTATAATTAACATATCTTAATTCTAATATTGTAAAGAAAGTAAATAGAATTTTATCTGAAAAGGAAAGTAATTAACTTAACGATTTTAACTCAAATCAAGATACGAATTAAGACAAATCCTCTTTAAAAAATATCAGAAATATAAAAATTATCCTAAATATCTAAAAAATAAAAATGACCAAAAATAGTAAAAAGAAGTCCTAAAAAGGATTTAAACAGTGGAATTTGGAGCTAAAAATTTGACAGTTACAGTTTCATTTATAACAAATCTAGATTTTTGAATTCTGCACACGTGACGACAGACATCCTGATTCAAAGTCCTGAATTAAAAGTTATATCCTTTTGAAATTCGAAGGCTCATATTGAACTTCAACATGAATTAGGCCCACATCACAAACTATCCTTGTTAAAACACTACACTTACAAAAAAAAAAAAAGTAGATCTACTACCTTAGCGGTCCCTTAGTGCCGACCCTACGGATATGGAGGGACGTACATACAGGTACACAGGTCATGGATACATGGTGGGGTAAATCCCAGGTCGTCAGTTCCTAAGAATCGACCCCTGGCCATTACGCAGAGATGTCATGCGCCTACCAACCCTAGGGGTTAAAACACTACACTTACTGAAGGGCGCTGGAATTCCGTTCTGTTTCAATTTCCTAGCAACTCGCATGTTCGATCAAACATGTGTTTGATCAATCAAGCAAGTTCTCGAATGATCAAAGCACACTTTGATCGAAGTACAAGATCGCTGGCCTCTTGTGTTGGTATTCCAAAAAATGATATAAAGAAAATTAACTAATTACTTAGTGTAATTAAAGAACTAGTTGTACCTTTTCTTTGTAACTAAAGACCTCTTCATCTTCTGTCGTATTCCTCTCCTCTTCTTGCACGTCGTGTGAGTGATGATCTACCAAGACAACACCCCTCCTTCTCTTCACGGTTTCCAAACCGCCGCCTACAAAAAGAGCTCTTAGGATGGGGCACCTTCTCTTCTACTTCTTCTTCTTCTTCTTCTTCTTCTTCTTCTTCTCCAAGCCGCCGCCCACCGAGGAGTAGAAGAGGGGGACACCGACCTTAGCAAGGAGGGGGTCGTCGTCCCTAGCAAGGAGAGGGGCCGCCGACTCTTAGCAAGGGAGAATGGGAGGGGTGTCGACCCTAAGCAAAGAGGAGGGGAGGAGCGCCGACCCTAGGTGAGGAGGAAAGGGAGGGGCTCCGGCCACAAGGAGGAGAAGAGAGAAAATTAGATTTTAGGAGCCACCACCTACTCCTTTTTATAGGCTTACCGTCGGTTACAAAGAAAAAAAAATAACAGAATTCTGTTTAGAAAAAATCTCCCTTTCTATAATTAAGTTAAACCAAGTCAAGTTAAACCAAACCAAGTCAAATCAAGCCAAGTTAAACCAAACCGGATGGTTGGAAGTGAGACTTTATATAGAGGCTACAACAGGAACCTAGAGGAGGAATTGATTTAGACCTCCTGATGGGCTTGAGCTTCCTATGTTCGGCCTGAACACCCAACCCAAGTCCATCAATAATAACACATACCACTAAAGGGTTATTATTGAATTACCACACCAATCCCATATTACAATATGGCTCATTCTTATCATTAGTGCGTTAATCTCCCCGTGTTTAAGATATAGTATGCCCGTTAATTAATTGAGTTACTGACAACCCAATTAATTAACATCTGATTCCAAGAGTAATACCACTCAACTTTATTATCATGCCGGACTAAGTCCACCTGCAGGGTTTACATGATAATCCTTATGAGCTTCTCAAGGGGACATCATCAACCTAAATAATTATGACACAATTTTCTTCTATAATCAACAACACACCATATAAATAATACTATCTCCCAACTTATCGTACCTATTGATTTAATGAATAAATCTCACCCATTGATAAGTTAAAGAAATAAATACTAAGTATACATGCATTATATTGGGATTAAAAGGACGCACATCCATAATAACAGAGGTTATGTTCTTTTATGTAATCAGTATAAATCGAACAACCTCAAATGATCCTGCTCAATACACATATAGTGTACTAGTGTAATTTTATAGTCAAGACAGACTAATACCAAATTACACTACAACCGTTCTAATGGTTTGTCCCAATTCATCTTGGTTGTAAGCTACTATTTATAATTTATAAGAAACCGATAACATGATCGTCTGTGTGGTACCATACACCATGTTATCTACAATATAAATTAAATGGACAACTGCATTGACTTACATATAAATATAAAATGCAAACATTTGACCAAAGTGATTCTTATTTCAAAATATTTCAAAATAAATGTTCATACAAAAGCTAGGCTTATAATATACATCCCAACACTTACAAGTTTAATGACAATCTCTTTATTCGTTTGGATATTTGTTCTTGCAGCAAAGGCAGCAAGGAACCACCACAAAATCAGACTCTCCAATTCCTACCACAAAATAATAACAAAAAAGATCTCAATACTAAAATAAATAAAATATGGGGCCCAACCGAAGGTGGTGCCCTGCGCGTCACCATGACCACGCTCTAGATAAAATCATACAAGTAGAGACGGATGCACCATGCCCCTTTGTGCAAATAAGGAGTATGTATTCATTTTTTTAACAAAAATAATTAAATAAATAAATAAACAAATCGGACACATGAAGTGAAAGTGCTAAAGTTGAATTGGAGTTAAACAAAATTCATCGGGTAAGGCAAGAAAAGAAATATGTTGATTTAAATCGGAGTCGATTTGAATTTGATTTGATCAAGTTATGATCAAATTATGTTTGATTAGATTAAACTAATTAAATTGATTTAAACTAGTTTGAGAATTAAAAAAAAACTCTATTCTCTCCTTCTTTTCTTTTTATTCTCTTCCAAATAGTCAGCTTTGCTCACACCACCTCACTCTCAACCCTCCACTTGCCAACTTCATCTTCTTCTCCTTCCTTCTTTCTATTTTTTTTTATCATACGTAGCTTAGTTATTTTTCTCTTCTCCTCCAATGGCCATCCTCTTTTTTTCTTCCTCTTTTCTTGCAATAACTCTCTTTCTTCCCTTACTTTTGTTGTTTTTTTCCAACCAATCAACAACAACGCAACAACAACCCTAGTTTTGTTTCCAACAAGAACAATCCATATTGTCTTTTCTTATCGCCGGAGACAACTAAGATCATATCATCGAAAAAAAGGATAAGACTTCCATTATTTTTTTCTTTCGTCTAGTTAAACCAATTAATTGATTGATTGTTACTTGTTTATATATTTGATTGTTATTTTTTCTACTTGTTTAGTGATATAATTTAAATTATTTTAAAATAAAATATCAATCTACTACAAACAAAAGAAAAAGACATTGATATCTTCCTTTTTTTTCTAAAGAGAGACCGTTAAACTAGTCAATTCTTATAGTTTATACAATGCAACATTAATCTAGTAAAAGACTTCGAGTTTCAATCAATTTTCTCTCTTAACGACGATCATTAGTCATCCTCTGTTTATATTGAACAAGATTCAGGCAAAAGAAGTTCATATCTAAAGATGAAGCTTTATCAACTAGATATGTTTGAGTAGCTACTACAAAATTTAGAAGTTAAAATTATTGACTTTCAAAATGGATTTTAAAATTTTCATCAGTTAGAGTATTCACCTTCAACTAATAAAGTATATTATTTTTATTACATCAAATGAAACCCCTTCTAATTTTAATTTCTGGATCTGTCTGTCCTGCATACAAGTACCAGAGACATGAGGTTTGGTCTGTGAGTGTGTATTTGTGTTGTATGTGGGTGTGTTTGTATACTGCAGGCTCTTCATAGGAAGAACTTAACAAAAAACAGAGGTCAGTTATTCACATTCTCTCCGGATATGATTGATTACATTATTGAGATCAGTGAGTTCTCTCAGTGCTTTAATGATCTCACTGCTCCCATCATCCATTCTTCACATTAAATATATTATCTGCATTGGATTCTCAGTGTTTTGAAAATCAATATAGAAATCCCAGTGAACAGTAGGAGTTCCATCAGGAATTCAGAAATGAAGGTGTATCCTTAGCATAAACAAGACAATGATCTCCCACTGGCAAGCTACTTTAGACAGTAATGCTTTTCCTACTTTGCCCACCGAGGTCATGAAAGAGCTGATGTGAAATAAACAAGACGAGAAATAAGTCTTGGAATCTTCACCCCAATCCACATCACTTTCACTATCTAATTCTTAAGCCTTATATTAATCTGGTGCAGCTCAATCAATGGTACTTTACCTAAATGAGAATCATGTGCCATCCCTGTGTTTCCTAGAGGAGGATGTCAAAGCATGTCATAACAAGGATAACTACATATATATAATGATTTATGTGTTTCGTTTCTTTAAAGAAGTTGAAACTTCTATCCAGATTTAAAGTTAGAAGGTAATATTAAATAACCAAAAAACAATGATTTAGATTAGATGCTAATGAAAGTAAGCACACCAAATATAATCCATCCAAATATATCATTAAGATATTCAAGCACTTCAGAAAGCTGATAGGCAAAAGGCAAAATGTCTCATATGGAACTTCCTCAGTTGCATCCACACTGTCAAAGATTCTAAAATGACTACACCATGCTGATAAATATATAATATAATATAATATAATATTAGTGCTAGGAGTATTAGATAATCGAATCTGAGTTTTGATATTAACAAAGGGTTCTAAGTTAATTCTTATTATTGTTCTACAAATTTAACTAAATGTACAGAAAAGTTCTAAGTGATTTTAGGTAATGAAGTCCTAGTAGACATTAGGCAAGGGGAAAGTACTAGTTGTGGCTAGTCAAGGAAGTCTTGGTCATGGAACCGGCGAAGTCTTGGCAGGTCGAGGATGTCGGGTAAGAATCCTAGGGTCGAGGATACTAGGTGAAAGTCCTAAAGTCTCGGATGCTGAGCAAAAGTTCAAATAGTATGGAGGACCGGTTTGGCAAAAGGTAAACTCTCCTGAGAGGAGTAGGTGAGGACGTGTTCCCCGTTGAGAGAATAGTAGGCGCGATCCGACCTAGAGTTTTAACAAAATTCAAAGTCAGGACTGGACAGTCCAGAGACTATCAAATATTCCTTTTCTTTCGATATTATTGTCTGTCTCTAACCTTGTGGTATAGGTGATTGAAATTGTAAGTTGATTGGAAAATGAGCATCCAAGTGTCCGGACCCAGTCTGGGCGCCCAGACGTCCAAGCACCCAGACATAGTCTAGGCACCCGGATTGGGATGAATCCAGGCATCTGCATGGGTTGAGGTGGTGCATGCAGATTGGCTGACCCACAACAGTGATCCAGGCGCCCGGATAGGTCTAAGCGCTCGCATCTGTCCAAGCGCCTAGAGATGGATAGAGTTTGCTGGGTGAAGTTTCGACGAGAGCACGCCACATCAACCCAGTGGGGGCAACTGGGAAGGAGTTCAGACGCCCAGATGAGACTATAAAAGGAGGGTTCGATCAATAACTTCAAGACGACAATCTGAATCACTTTCTCTCACGCATGCTACTCCGGAAACGACTCTACGACGTTGAAACGCTGCTCGGACAACCAAAAGCTCGAATCTACAAATCTTTAGTTGTCGGTAACTTTTATACATTATTACTTACATTGTAATCAAGATATATTGTGTAATACTTCGAACTGATAGTGAATTTCCCAACTAAAGTGATCGACAATCGCAAGACTTGGAATAGGAGTCGTCACAGGCTCCGAACAAAATAAAACCAACGTGTGTCAATTATTTATTTTCTTTTAATCTTTCTATTCCACTGTGTTATTCTGATCGATTGTTTTCCAAAAAACATGAAAAGTCATGAGCGTTATGTTAGTATTAGCCCTAGTACCAATTATGAGATGATTGTAAAGGGCACATTATTGTATCATATATCATTATTAATAAAAGGCAAAGTTGGTTATTATATTTATTTCAGTTCAGTGCCAATTGAATAAGTATAATAATGTCCTTGGGTAGTAGGTTCTTATCTACAGTATATCAATTCGTTGAATTGATAGTGAGATATTGTAGAGAACACTACTCTTAACTATTCCTAGTCGAGCATTAATATACAAGGACAATATTAATGTGTTGAGACTAGCATGTAGGTTAACGGATGACTTGATCTCACAAGTCATGGATATAAGATGTCAGGTTGACACATGAGTATATATTAGAGAATATATACTGAATGACCCGCCATGAGAATGTTTCATGGATCGTTATATGAGTGTCATAAATATTCTCATGTGACTATTGGTATGAATAGTCCTTTGACCTAAAGTCACTATTGTTCCCTACATAAGGAGTTGTGTACTTTGGTATCGACAAACGTCATCTGTAACAAGGTGGACAATAAAGCCGATCACTGGGTATGCAATGAATTATGCGGAGGGGTGTGAGTGATGTAGATGGGATCTATCCCTTCCATATGACAGAAGCGATATCTGTGGGCCCCTTGATTAGTAGGACACAAGAAAGCATGATCATGCGCAAATGAGTCAATATGAGATATTGAGTTTATTTGATTAATTGTGTCTACTTAGAGATCAAGAAACACAAAGGTTGATAAGAGGATGACACGGTCTATGCCTTATTTATCAACCTAGATATCAAGGATAGAGGGACCAAGTCATACAAGATAATAGCCACGAACAGGTTAGGTCGGATTTTGACTTTCTCGTCACTTGGGTAGCAATGATGCCTTGCTAGATGCTACTCATTGCTTATGTATCTAAATGCTGATTTAGATACATTGCCAACGTTACGAGAACCTATTGGGTCACACACAAAGAACAAGTAGATTTAGAGATGAGTTCATATGATGAATCATTGAAATTGGACTTATTGAGTTAGACTCAATTGGATCTAATTGTTGGATTAAGTCCAATTCAAACTAGACTCAAGGAGTCAATTCAAATTAATGAAATGTGATTCATTGAATTTGAATTGTATGAGATTAATTGAGTAAGACTCGATTGAATTAGACTTGAGTTAGACTCAAGTGAATTGGACTTGAGTTAGACTCAAGTGAAGAGACTTGAGATAGACTCAAGTGAGGCTTAATGAAGAAATTCATTGTATTTCGAATTCAATGAATCATGTCATTTAATTTTCGAAATTTAAATTTAAAATGAGAGGTTTTCAAATTTGTCATTAATGGAGAGTGAATGATCATTAAGGCTCATTAATGGAATTAATGCACATTAAGTGTTTTCATTGGATGAAAAATACTTAAGTCATTTTTCCTCGCATTTTTGTAACTTCTTCAATTTTTGGCTTCTTCCTCTTCCTCTCCTCTCCTCTTAGCCGAAACCTTCTCAAGGTTGCTAGCACAACCTTAGGTGGTTTCATCTCCATCTTGTGAGTTTGTGAGACAAACGAACGCTTGTTCGTGTGGATACCGTAGAGGCACGAACGTAAGATCGTGCTGTGATCCGAGCTTTCAGGAGTCCGTGAGCACGCTACAAAGGTATAATACTATCATGTTAGAAAGCTTAGTATATGTAGTAATTTCTTTTTCCCTTCGCATGGATCTTCTGGAGGAACTAGTATTTTTCGTTGCGCGTTTGCGTGTTTAGCGCATCTAGTTCCTTACACGTTATTCACCCTCTCTACCAACAATTAGTATCAGAGTGGTGCCGCTCTTAATCAGTACAACTACTGTTCGAGAAATCTTTTTCATCTATTTTTTTGGTAAAAAAAAATTCTTATGCCTTTTTTTTCATTTTTAAATTTTCGTCATAAGTCAAAATTGGTGTAATAACCTCTTCTAATAAATTTGTTATTTCTTCAATTTTTTTCAAAATTGGTGCAGCACCACTTGAGCCGATTTTTCGCCTTATTATCTTCCAACACTATTAATCCAAGACCAAGTCTTGGTACACTTTATTTTTTATTTCTTTTTGTGTGTAAGATTATTTTATTGCCTATCAAGAAGGTTGTACACTGCCCCTCCACCTCTTTTCTTCGACGAAGATTTCAGCTATTGGAAGAGCCAAATGGAGTATCATCTGAAAACCCAGGTAGAACTTGTAGGATCGTGTGCACATGAGAGTAGGTGAATCACATGATTTTGAAATCATTCTTTAAAAAAAAAATACCGAGTTCGCAGTAGAAATAAAACTAAGGGAAAGCGAGATGAAAACAGAAAGGCACGCGCTAACACAAGTAATTTTTTACTTGGTTCGGAGTCTTAGACCACTTCTTCTCCAAGGCCCACACTCATTGAGTACTTTTGTTGGGCAATCACTATAAACATGAATGATGCAAACAAAGATTCAGTACAGATTGCAGGAAATAAAAATATACTGATAATACAAAGTAGAGGAAACAAGCGTAGTTTGTCGGAGCAGCATTTTGGTATCATGGAGGCTTTTTTGGAGCAGCGTGCGAGTACAAAAGTCTTATAGAATGTTGTGTTTAAGCTGCTAGTTGAAGGCTCCTTTTATAACCCCATCTGGGTGCTTGGATCCCCTCTCAGGTGCCTGGATTGTGCTAACGTGGTGAGTTGAAACTTCATCCTTGAAGTTTATCCACCTCCGGGCGCTCGGACCCCTCCGAGCGTCTGGACTACTAACGTGGATCGGCCACTCTTCGCACTCCAACTCAGCTTTTGGATGAATTTTGCTAGTCTGAGCACCTAGACATGCTCCGGGCTCTTGGACAGTCCAGGTGCCTACCTGGTCTCCCTCGACGGTACTGACCAGAACGATTGGACCTGCTTCGAGCGCTTGGACCTCCATTATATATATTAAGCTACTTTATAGCTTTGATTCCACCTGCAAAACACATTCATCCAAGCAACACAATATATAAAGTAAGAGTCTTGACAACCTTCGGACTATCCAATCCTGACTTTGAGTTTCGCTAAAACTCTTGGTCAGACCAACGACTATTGTTCCCTCAACCGGGAACGCGTTCTTATTGGATCTCTCCTCTAGTTGCTTACCTCCACATATCAATCACAAACTTCCTTGATGTCAGGTCCCTTGACCTACCAGGACTTCCTGCTAGATCTCAACCAATCTAGACTTCAGCTAATTGCCAACCCAACTAGACTTTCTTTTGTCAGATCTCAACCAATCTAGACTTCAGCTAATTGCCAACCCAACTAAACTTTCTTTTGTCAGATCTCAACCAATCTAGACTTCATGCCAGCTATCAACCTAGCTAAACTTCAGCTTGGTGTCTCGGTCCTCTAGACCCATCAAATCATGCACACTTTGTAAAAGGTTAATTAGACAAACAACACATCTAACTTTAACCTATTTATCATACATCAAAACCTGATTATTAGTGCAATCTGTACCAACTGAAATGTGGATCATCATCTAAACAAGCTTCTTCCTACCACTCGATGGCACTGGAAAACTAATTGTAAGACCGTTAGATTCGATAGAGGGGGGGGTGAATATCGATTCGAAAATATCGAGTTAAGACGCAGCGGAAAAGTAAAGAAAAGAGATGAACACTGTTGATTTTTACTTCGTTCGGAGCCTGTGACGACTCCTACTCGAAGGCCCGTACTCCTTGAGTACTTTCGTTGGGCAATTCACTAGCAATTCGGATAATTACAATTTACGTGCAAATATTGCTAATGAAAAGAAAGAAAACAAAGCTAACCGACAAACAATGAATTAAAAAGAGAGCCGGAGTGAGTCGTCGAAGCTTTGTGAACGTTGTTGGAGCGCAGAGCAGCAGAGTGATTGGACTCATAGTTCTCAGAAGACTGATATATTGAAGCTCCTGCCTGGGGCTTCTTTTATATGCTGCTCCGGGCGCTTGGATCCCTTCCGGGCGCCTGGAATGTGACGTAACACTCCCAACCAGCATGCTCCAAGTGTCAACGTCGTCCTGGGGATAAAATTTGCCTCCGGGCGCCTGGATCCTTTCTAGGCGCCCGGACTTCCGGGCGCCCGGAGCCATTCCGGGCGCCCGGACCCTCACTGTTCCCTACCTACAAAACAGTGTTAGTCCGAGGCAAATAAACCCTGCAGCACAGTTTGTTAGCACATTTTTACAGATACGCTAAGTAATAAAAATTAGCATCAAGAGTATGACTTAGATTCCGTCTTTCCGAGACCGGAATCTAGTCACGATCTCGACTTAGATATCCGAAATGGATCTAAGCCGGATCGACGCCTAATGTTCCCTTCCCGGAACTCGTCACTTCCCTCCAATGACTTACCTTACTTACCCGGATGTCCGGTCAGCCCGTCAGACTTCTGGTCCGCCCGTCGACCGTCTGGACTTCTTGCACTATCGTCGACCCGTCGACCTAGCTGGACTTCTCGCCAAGCGTCCGGTCAGCCCGTCGACCCGCTTGGACTTCTCGCCAGCTATCCGGTCAGCCCGTCGACCTAGCTGGACTTCGTGCCAGACATCTGGTCAGCCCGTCGACCTGTCTGGACTTCTCCTGCACACTCGATCAAAGTGTCAGACAACAACACAACTAACTTAACCTATTTGTCATTCATCAAAACCTGGGTTAGACCGTTAGTGCTACCCGCACCAACACTAATGACATGTGACAACTGGGGCCCACACATAATGAAAAGGGTCGAAGCCGATGCTAAAGCCACTCAGACTTTACAGTACAGACTAACCAAAGAAGAGCTGAACTGAGTCGGTCCATTCTCAAGTGCAAAGGATCTATGGGAGAAATTGATCGAACTGCACGAGAGCACCTCCGATGTAAAAGTAAACACGACCTTATTTTAAATAAATTATATAATATCAAAATACAGGATGGTGAATCAGTGAGCTAATTATATGCTCAAATCCAAGACCTGCTAAACGGCCTCCACGCGATCAGAAAAAGGTAGAGAATCCCGACGTTATAAGGTACGCATTAAACACTTTCTCAAGGAACACTTTGTGAGTATCCATAGTAGATGCATACAAAGTCTTTAAGGATTTTTTTTTAATTAGATTAGATGAACTATTTTTCGAGTTTAAACTTTATGGACAATCTTATGCTACTCCGACTGAGAAAGGTATCGCATTACTTGTAGGAAAATTTAAGACTAAGAAGATGAAGCCCAAATACCAACTAGAACTCGAATCTGAAGACGAATCAGATTTCAAAGACAAAGACGAGATCACCGCTGGACTAGTCAACCTATTTTGAAAAATGCTTAAGAAGAAAAAGATGATCCAATCCAAGAGCAAGCAACCGAGTTTGAATTCAACCACGAAGTCCAAATCAGAAGTGACTTGCTACGAGTGTAACCAGAAGGAACAACAGGCCGAAATGCCCAAACAAAAGGAAAAGAAGAAGGTTCTGAAAGTAACGTGGTCTGAGTCATCAGAAGACACAGAAGAAGAACAAGCTCAAGCGAGCTTCCTTGCTCTACCAGTACAAGCTCACATTTTCGAACCTGAGTCCGAGAATGAATCAGAAACCAAGTCTGAGTGAAGCCACATATCCGTATTTGGTTCAGACGATTCCAACTCCACTGTAAGTCCATTAGTAGTTAGATTAGAAAGTTTAATTTCTTATTTATCTAGGAAATTAACCAAGTCCAATATCTGGGTTAAGTCACTCCAAAAAGAGGTCAAAGCCCTTAAGGAAGTGACTAACCTGAGTTCCGTGATTGACTAATTCCAAGATGGAATCTCAACTCATGTCCAACAACTTGAGGATAAGAATTTCACATTGAAAACTCAAGTCAAGGAACTCAAGGACACATTGGAATGATTCACTTTGGGTTCCAAGAACCTTGATCTAATTCTTGGAAAACAAAGGATCGTATACAACCAATTTGGATTCAGATATAAGACTAAACATTGATTTAAATTTTACCCGTCGTTAGTAAATTGAACAAATAGAAACCTAGTCCAAGCATGAGTCTGTAAGTCTAACTTGACTAATCAAGTTCAACTTAATCAATATTGAATCCCTAAGGATCAAATTCATTACCTTAATAGATCTTATTGAAGCTATGATCCAGGAGAGCCAATAGAAAAATTATTTTTATTATTAGATAGATTTGCTTGATTGCAAGATTTACTACTTTCTTTATTTTTGCATAGATTAGGATGGTTAGATAAGGACTTAGGCTTCATCAACACTTGACTAATTATACCTAGGATTTTTAGAAAGAAAATTAAATATTCAATTTTCTTAAAAACCTTTGTCTAGAACTGATCATTGCTCCGATGACCAAGAAGACCCCTATGCATCACCATAAGTTGGAAGTCAATTATCGAAATGAATATTTAATCGACTAAATGTTAAACCTAAGTCTAATTCAAATGTAAATCAATCCTTAGATTTCAATTTAAATTAAAGATAAAATTAACTATCTCATAAAACCAATAAGATTCCTTGATTGATAATCTAGAAAAGGATGAGACGAATTTAGGTTAAAATTGAGAATTAGTTTAATCAAACTTAACTCAAAACTTATCAGACTTAACTAAACCTAATCAATTTACTCAATCAATCTAATCTAAAACCTAATTAATTCAATTGATCAAATTCAAACTTAAATATTTTTATAATCTTCAATTAATTTTCAAATTTCAAATTATTTTTTAAAACATAATTATTTTTAAAATTTTAAATTAATTTTCAAAACATAATTAATTTTTAAAACTTAAATTAATTTCAAAATCTTAACTAAATTCAAAATCTTAATTAATTTTAAAATCTTAATTAATTTTAAAACTTAATAATTTTCAAAATCTTAATCTTAATTAATTTTAAGACTTAATTATTTTCAAACTTAAATTAATTTCTAAAACTTAATTAATTTTCAAACTTAAATTAATTACAAAATCTTAATTATTTTTTAAATTTATTTTTTTAAATTCAAACTTAAATATTTTTTATATTTTTTAAAAAATTCAAACCTAAATATTTCTTTAAACTCAAAGTTAAATGACTTTTTAAATTTAAACTTAAATATTTTTTTAAAATTCCTATTTAAATTAAAACTTAATTAATTTTCAAAACCTTAAATTAATTTTCAAAAAAAATTAATTAATTTTTAAAACTTTAATTAATCTTCAACCTAAACTAGTGTAATCCGAATTTAATTGAATTTTTTTTAATTTGTCAAAAGAAATTTTACTTAATTAAAAATTAATTAACTTATAATTTAATTCAATTTGGTTTTATCCAAAAATGATTTAAACTTAATCTAAGTTCAACTTGAATTCAAATCAATTAACAAACTCAAATATTTATACTTTAAACTCTAAATCAAATTAATTATACTTTATATGAATTATGCATATCTCAAACCACATAAGGCTACCATGTTTGAAAATCTAAATAGGTGAGATGCTAAGAAAATAGATGGTTATTTTAAATATATTTTTAAATTTATTTTTATTTTTATTTTTTGCATGCATCGACTCTAGGATTTTAATCATGCAATTAATTTTATCTAATTTTTAAGTTAACTATCCCCTCAAATTTAAATCACTTAAATTTTTTTAAGGAATTAATCAGGGGATTTCAAAACATTATTTTTAAAATATTTTTTTTCAAAAAATACTCTTCAATTATTTAGAGTTTTACTAAGAATGCCACTTATTTTTTTATATATGGGGATTAAAGGTTAAGTATTTTTCAAAAAAATAAAAGTATATTTTAAATGAAGATTTACAAGTTCAGTATTTACAATTGTATTGATTTCACAATTAAGTATTATTTTAAAAGGTGAAGTTTTTCAAACATAAGTACTTTTTTAAAAAAGTTTAAGTTCCTTTTCAAAAATTCAAAAGCTAAGTATTTTTTTTTTGAATTTTTTTTTAAAGTTAAGTATCTAGCTAAATATTTTTTTTTCAAAAGTATAACTAACTAAATATTTAGTTCAGTATTTTTTTTAAAAGTATAACTAAATTCCTTTTAAAAACTAAATATTTAGCTAAGTATTGTTCAAAGATTTTTTTTTTCAAAATTAAGTATTGAACTAAGTTTTTTTTAAGAAAGAATTTTTTATTTAAAGGAAGAAAAACTAAGTGCTATTTTTTAAGAGGAGTTTAAAATCTTAACATAGAAATATTTCTAAGTTTTATTTCTATACCAAAAAATTCTTACTTTGAAAATGCATATTTCCATACTTTAAAAATTCTTGCTTATGAAAGTTGTTATCTTGTACTTAACTTATTGATGTGTTATATTTATGCTTGAACCATGTTGTCATAATAAAAAAGGAAGAGATTGTTGGTGCAAGGAGTATCAAATTATCGAACCTGAGTTTTGATATTGACAAAGGATTCTAAGTTAAGTCTTATTGTTGTTCTAATAAGTTAACTGAGTGTACAGAAAAATCTTAAGTGATCTTAGGCAAAGAAGTCCTAATGGACACTAGGCAGGGGGGAAGTCCTAGTTGTGACTAGGCAAGGAAGTCCTAGTCCATAGAACTGAGTGAAGTCTTGACAGGTCGAGGACGTCGAGCAAAAATTCTAGGGTCGAGATCACTAGGTGAAAGTCCTTGAGGTCGCGAACACCAGGCAGAAAATCCTAGGGTTTTGGACATTAGGTGAAAGTCCTGAAGTCTCGGATGCTGAACAAAAATCCAAACGGTCTGGAGGACTGGTTTGACAAAAGATAAACTCTCCTTAGAGGAGTAAGTGAGTACGTGTTCTCCGTTGAGGGAACAATAGACATCAGTCTGATCTAGAGTTTCAGCAAAACTCAAAGTCAAGACCGGACAGTCCAGAGACTGTCAAATATTATTTTTCTTTACATATTATTGTCTGTCTCTAACTTTGTGGTGCAGATAATTGAAATTGCAAGTTGGCTGGAAAATGAGCATCCAGGTGCCCGTATTGGGTCTGGGCACCCAGACTAGGGAGAATCTAGGCATCTGCGCAGGCTGAGGTGGCGCACGCCGATTGACTGATCCACATCAACGGTCCAAGTGCCCGAACTGGTCCAGGCGCCCGAAGATAGATAGAGTTTGCTAGATGAAGTTTCGACGAGAGCGCGCCATGTCAGCCCAGTGGGGGCACTCGAGGAGGAGTCCAGGTGCTTAGATGTGGTTATAAAAGGAGAGTTCGACCAGCAACTTCAAGACAAAAATCCGAACGACTTCTCTCCTGTGTGCTGCTCTGGAAATGACTCTACGTCGCCGAAATGCTGCTCCGAGGACCGAAATCCCGAGTCTACAAATCTTTAGTTGTCAGTAGCTTTTACACATTAGCACTTACATTGTAACCAAGATATATTGTGTAATACTTCGAATTGATAGTGAATTATCCAACGAAAGTGATTGACGATCGTGGATCTTAAAATAGAAGTCATCACATACTCCGAACCAAGTAAAATCAATGTGTGTCAATTGTTTATTTTCTTTTACTCTTTCTATTCCGCTGCGTTATTCTAATCGATTGTTTTTCGAAAAAGGTAAAATGCCACGAGTGCCATTTTTCCCTTCTCTGATGCGTTCGATCCAACGCATGATACATAGGAGATATTTGCATTAAAGAATTCACAATGATGATTCTTCATTATTTAACTAAAAAAGAACTTCTGATTGCATCAGAGAACGCATAAGATACTTGACACTCATGCAAGTTGCAATCATCTATTTATACATGTTTGTCAGAGTAAAATACCTATCCAATTGTGTGTCCATTATGGTGACACCCCACTACAATCCTGCCCACCAATGAGACCTGAATTTTAATTCCTCCAACGTTGAGATCCAGCACTCAGTCAGTTCTTATAGCCTTGTGACAGAGAGGTTTGTCGGATTTAGTTTGTGAAGGTTGAGAATGGTGAGGAAGTGCTCCCATTGTGGCCATTATGGCCACAATTCTAGGACTTGTATCATCACAAGAGCCATGGTTGGAGGAGGGGGAGTGAAGCTATTTGGGGTAGAGCTGCACATGGCTTCCGATATGAAGAAGAGCTTTAGCATGGAGTGTCTCTCCCACAATTATCCTCCTGCTACTTCCCCTTCATCATCGACATCTTCCTCCCTTGGCTCAGTCAATGAAGCCACTGAGAGAATTTCTAATGGCTATCTCTCTGATGGTCTCTGTGGCAGAACACAGGAGAGGAAGAAGGGTGAGCCATCATACTCTGTCTTCTTGATTCTTTCCTTATTTAATTTGCTCGAGCTTGAATTGCTATTTATTCATAGGTGTTCCATGGACTGAGGAAGAACACAGACAATTTCTTGTGGGACTTGAGAGGCTTGGAAAAGGAGATTGGAGAGGCATCTCGAGGAACTTCGTCACCACAAGAACCCCAACACAAGTAGCTAGTCATGCTCAAAAGTATTTCCTCAGACAAAACGGCCACAGCAAAAAGAAGCGTCGATCGACTCTCTTGGATGTGGTAGTTTCATTGATCTCGTGCAATCTTCCTGATAGGATATATGTTTGTTTTCTTGATCTCTTTTGAACCTCAGGCTGCGGCGATAGATCTGAATTCACCGATCGAAGAAGAAGAAGAAGAAGAAATGATTCATCTGGATTCTTGCCCCTGTCAGATGCCCAATTCATCTGGTGAAGTCTCACATGCACTAGATCTGGAGCTCAGAATTTCAAGCCCAAGGTTGAACCAGAATAGTTCATCACCTAAACTTTATGCCTTGGAGCCATAAGAGTCACTTCAACTGTTTCTTGGTAGAATTCTGCAAGCACAGATGTAATTGAAGCTAAACAAGTGCTTTCGACGCAAACTTCCTTTTCCTTTTTTCAATTAATTCATCAATTTCAGATAAGGTGATAGTAGTTTTTTTCCGGATGAAATGATTAGTAATCTTGTCTGAAATCGGTGGAGATGAAGTGCTGGATATGTGATGAAGACTCCTTATTGTCCAAAAATAACTCCGAAGTATTCTTGCATATCAAAAGGAGTGTTACCAATCGAGCCAAGGAAGGAGTCCCGGCGTAGTCCCTCAAAGGCTCAAGGCAGTGATCGGCAGAAGATAATGAACAATAGGAAGAACAGTGGACGCATATGTAAAATTATTTAGTCTCGTGTTGTCTAAGCGTACCTGTGCTTGTAAATGGAGATCCCTTTTTATAGTGTAATTATTTTTCTATGCACAAATTTCAAAGCATTTCTACAGACCATAAAGATCCACTAACACCTTTCCCAAAATGGACCAGCAATCGCTACGTTTGGTAGAGAAGAAGCTTTTAATATACAGTTTGCACACAGAATATTTTGTCCTCTGTGACATAAGATGCTAAAAAGGAATACGAGACCGTTGAGTTAAGGGGCCCACAGTATGCTTACATGGCAAGCTGACAGAGCTCATTCTGTGACCTGATCAACAATAACTCTAGCTAATCAGACTTATAAAGTGTTGTTAGGAACTTGTCCCTCACTCGGCTTGTCTGTTTTAGCTAAAAAGTTCGGTCGGACTAGGCATCCATTCTATCCGATCGGACTGCAGTTTCGATCAACTGAACGACTCAATCAAGCTAATAATCATTTTGTCTTCAAATGACAAAGAAGACCTGGCTCTAGAGAGCACTAACTCGTCTTTATTTCTCAATGCTGAGGAACTCGGCTTCCAATCGGTTCATTAGTCCGATCGGATAATCCTCTTGGCCAACTGATCGACCGCTTTATTTTTAAAGATTGATCCTTTCTTAAGTTTGACCACTCCATCAATTGACTTTTTTTGACTTTGATTGACTCGGAGACTCCATATCATCCGTCATATCAATTAGTATAGTTGATTATATGACGGTAGAAGAGACTCCCCTCAATAGAACTTATTTTTGCCATTTATTATGAACACTAAAAGAAAATGAATGTAGATAAAAGTATAGACTAGCAAGGTTATATTCATTAAAAATAGTTTAAACTGACTATGCTGAAATACCTCAATGGCAGCTTTCATTTTAAATACTTTGAACTCTCCACTCGAAACTTGTAAGAAATCTCACCTCTAGTATGTTTTGGTTTAATTTTGATAAAAGAAATATTATTAAATTTTGTTAAACTTAATTATGCAACAAGAAGTTGCTGTGGTGTAGTGGTTATCACGTTAGTCTTACACACTAAAAGTCCCCAGTTCGATCCTGGGCAGCAACAATGATATAGAAATTTTATTTTTTTAATCAAGTTCTTTCTTTATATTTTTTGAAACTTTCTCATTTTCTTTTCTTTTATTTTAAACAATTTCTATACCCTCTTTGATTTGGATTGCATGCTTTTAAACATTAAACCCCTACTTCTGGAGGCTCTGCCCTCTCTTTTCCTCTTCAAGTTTTGTTCTGGAGTGTTTTCAGAATTTGGCAAGTCGAACACTGCTACACAGGTGAGAGGTTTTCGATTCAGATCGAAGAATTTAGATTGAATTAGCATCGACCCGAATTTAAGTTTTAGTGATTTTTTTAGGATTAAATGAAATTTTATTTTAAAAATTAAAATATTTATATATATATATTAATATCAATATCAGTATGATAATTGATATGACGATTGAGAGAGGACCCCTGAATCGGGTCGAAGTCAAAAAGGCCAATCCGATTGACATTATAGTCAAAGTCAAGGAATGATCAACCTTTGAACCAACGCATTTGATCATTGCAATCGAGAGGTTATCCGACCAGACCATTTAGTCGGTCGGACGTCGAGTCCATTAGGTTATCTGATCGGACCATTGGGTCAGTTGGATGCTGAATCCCTAAATATTAATAAATAATGCAAGACTAGTCAACACTCAACAGAGCCAAGCATATTTGCCAGGAGGTAGCATGATTAACTAGCTAGGTCAAATAGTCTCACCGATCGGAACTATATTCCGATCGAATGGAATGAACACCCAGTCCGATTGAACCGTTTGGCTAAATAGGCCAAGTGAAGGACGAGCCCACAACACTCTATAAGTTTGATCGGTTGGTCCTTATGAGCGATTGTCGATCGAGTCACAGGGGAAACTCAGTTGTAAGCATATTATGAGTCTCTCAACCCAACAACTTTATATTCCTTTTTAACGTTTTGTGTCATATAGGACAGAGAATATTCTTCTTGCAAATTGTATATTAGAAGTTTCCTCTCTACCAAACGCAGAGATTGTGGATTCATTTTGGGAAAGGTGTCAGAGCATCTTTATGGTCTGCTTTTTTTTTAGACATGCTTTATGATTCGTGCATAGACAAACAGTAACACTATAAAAAGATGTCTCCATCTATTGCCAGAGGTATACGAGGCTACGCAGTTTTATACACTCATAGCTGTTGTTCCTCTCATTGTTCATCTACTCGACACGATTACTAACTTGAGCATCGAAGGTTCTAGACAGGGACCCCTTCTCTAACCCGGTCACTAACATTCCTTTTGACACATAGGAGATCTTCTCTTCTCCTATGTGTCAATAAGAAAACAATTACTTCTTTTCTCTCTTTTATTTATTACATACTTATCATGGTATCAGAGTCATGATCCTTCTCTTCTTCCCCATTCCACTGGCTGTCGTTATTTTTCCTCTATTTCTCTTTTCTTCCCAATAGTCCTCTCTAATTTTTTTTATTCTAAATTTTTCCCCACCATTTATTTTGCTTTATCTTTTTTTTTCTTTTCCAAATCTCCCCTGTTTTCTCTCTCTATCATTCTTTGTTGCTCACGAAGAAAGAAAAAAAAAAGGCTCCCTTTTTCCCAACAGCAAGCAACAAATAGTTCTAACTCCTCTCCACAGCAAGCAGCTTTATTATAGGAGATCTTCTCTTCTACAGTCCTTTCTATTTTCCAGCAATAGTAACAGCATCAGAGCATCTCCTTCACAGTGTCGACCAAGTTTATTATAGGAGATCTATCTTCATATTTCTTCGTATCAACAGAGGAGCAAACTTCTCTTATTTATTTTCGAGCAAGTCTCTAGCAATGCAAGTTGCATCACAAATTTGTTCTGAAATCCTTTTATCCACAAAATCTTCACCTATTGGATGATATCTTGATACTGGAGCAACTCATCATGTCACGCTAGACCATCACATCATTACAAAAATCTTATCCTATTGTCGCTCGGATACAGTACAGGTTTTACAATTTGTTAATTATGGAAACACACATTTTCAATCATCTAATCAACTTTTCACATGCGCAATATTTATCATGTTCCGTCTAATACTAAAAACTTGCTTTTTACATGTCAATTTAGTCTTGATAACAATGTCTTATTTGAATTTCATCCTGATCATTGTCTTGTAAAAGATAGAACGACATGTGAAATTTTACTTCATGCTAAGATTAAAAAAAGTCTCTACTATCTTCAATGTCCTTCCATTAAAGTTTTTATTGGTGAACGCACTAATAAACCAATTTGGCATACTCGTTTTGGTAATCCTTCTCCTCATATTGTCCAACAAATCATAAATCAATTTGGTTTACCTACTTCATATACCTCATCACCTCATTTATGTAAGGCATGCTTAGAAGCCAAGAGTCACAAGTTACCTTTTTCTCTATCTAATCATATTTCTAATTTTCCACTTGAAATAATTCATTTTGATATTTGGGGTCCCGCGTCTATCATGTCAAATCAAAATTTTCTATATCATGTCACTTTTATTGACCATTTTAGCAAGTTTACTCAGTTCTATTCTATGAAATGAAAGTCTGATTTACGTGACATATTTTGTTGTTTTCAAAACAAAGTTTAGCATTATTTTGGTCTCAAAATATTTGCTTTTCATTATGATTGTTGAGGTGAGTATCAAACTTTTCATTGTCATCTTACTTCTTGTGAAATTGTTCATCGAGTCTCTTATCTCTGCACCCTTGAATAAAATACTGTTGCAGAAAGAAAACATCTACATATAGTGGAAACAACCTTAGCTCTTTTTAATCATGCATTTGTTCCTCGAAAATTTTGGGATGACGCAATTAACACTATAATTTACATCATAAATCGTCTTCCCACTCCATTGCTTGATCAAAAGTGTCCACTAGAAAAGCTTTATAATCAAACTCCTGACTATACTTTTCTTCGAGTCTTTGGTTGTACATGTTATTCATGGTTACGTCCATACTCTAAACATAAATTACTCTTGTTCATAACAGTGTGTTTTCATTGGTTATAACAGTTTGCATTATGGGTATTGTTACTTACATATATCGATTGGGCAGATTTATATATCTCGGCATGTTATTTTTGATAAGTCTCTCTTCCCTTTTTTAGTAACATGCTCATCCTCTCCTCCCAAGACAAGTAGCACATATTTGGTACCACCCACCCTTACAACAAGCATGCAACATCTATCTCCTCTACCGGAAAATGATACACGAGGTAATGGCATTTTGGGTTTAGCTCCATCTCCGCCACTCATTGAGACATCCCCTTTTGATCCTTCTAACACATCATCTAATCATGAGGATAATTTTGATTCCTTTCTCGAATATGTCACATATCGCATCGTCACATTCCCAGCCTAGACTTGCCTTATTCGACAAGTGGTTTTGATGAAGATGTTCTTCGGCGCACACTTCTCTTAAGTGATATCTATGCACGATATCCACCAGATGCCATTTGATATCCCCTTCCATAGGCTCTAGTGGTCTCTTCAAAATCTATCGAACGTACATGATTTACACAAGTTGTTAAGGATCCAAATTGGCGTGTTGCGATGACTATAAAATTTGATGCTCTTCTTCACAATGAGACTTGGTGTTTAGTTCCTCGCACCGCCTCCATGAATATTGTGGGTTCCAAATGGATCTTCCATCTCAAGTATCATGCTGATGACTCTCTTGAGCGATATAAAGCTTGTCTTGTGACAAAATGATTCAATCAACAACCAGACATTTACTTTAATGATACATTAAGTCTGGTTATTAGGATTACAACCGTCAGATTGTTACTATCTATAGTTGTTAGCTCCAACTAGCCCGTACGCTAATTAGATGTTTCCAATGCCTTCCTTCATGGTCATCTTGAGGAAATTGTAAATATGGAGTAACCACTTGGGCTTATTCATCCACAACTTTCAACACATGTTTGTCAATTGAATAAATCATTATATGGTCTTTGATAAACTCCTCGTGCATGATTTCATCGTCTCTCTACTTGGATACACATTCAAGGGTTCTTTGGCTAAAAAACTGACTCCTTTTTATTTTATAAGTGCAATGTCGGCTCTATGCTTTTTCTCCTTATTTATATTGATGATATTCTTCTAACTGGTAATGATTAAGAAGGCATCACTTCTCAACTTCATCTTCTTAATCAAGAATTTCCTATTAGAGATCTCGGTACAACCCATTTCTTTCTTAGTATTGAACTTTTCTCAAATTCGGATGGTTGTCTCCTTTCACAAAGCAAATACATTACTGAAATCCTTCAACGGGCTAAGATGGATGATGCACGTCATGTCTCAACACCGATTGTTGTAGGCAATTTTTATGCACCTTTATCATCTCCTTCATTGGTTGATCCTCAAATATATCAGAGTATTGTTGGAGCCTTACAATATGTCACTATCACACATCCTGACATATCTTTTGTTGTCAATCAAGCTTGTCAATATATGCACTATCCCATTGAACAACATTGGGAAGGAGTTAAGAGGATCCTTCATTATCTCAAAGGCTCTATTCTTCATTTTCTCTTTTTATATCGACATTCCTCACGGGAGTTGAATGCATTTAGTGATGCAAATTAGGTCGACTCTCCTAAAGACAGATGTTCTACTGGAGGATATGCAATATTTGGTGGACAAAATCTTATCTCTTGGCATTCTAAAAAGCAACATACTATATCTTGATCCAGTACTAAAGTTGAATATAAAGTTGTTGCTAATGTAACGTCTGAAATCATTTGCTTTCAATCCCTTCTCTCATAATTATATCTTTCTATTGATATTATACCTAAGATATGGTGTGATAACATTGGAGCAACACATCTTACTGCAAATCCAATTTTTCATGCTCGTACAAAACATGTGGAGATAGATTTTCACTTTGTACGGGAATATGTAGTAGCTAAACAACTATTGCCTCATACATCTTTACAAAGGATCAAATTGCTAACACCTTCACCAAAACGTTATCCCGACAATAGTTTCATAGATTGACAATCAAACTCAACTTGTTGAATATCCAGTTGAATTTATCGGGGGGGGGGGGGTAATGACGATAAGGATAGCAGTCAAGAATAATAATCAGAAGATTGATCATGTTCTAGATAGAATTTGAAATTAATTTCAATTATTGATGACTTGCTATGTTTGGATTGCAATCGCAACCATATTTATCATTATTTTTATATTTATTATTACCATATCTATCATAATACTTTTTCATATAATTATTTCACCATCTGTATAAATAAGTTTGTTTGCCTATGCTAATATTAATAAGAAAGTAATTATTTTTTTCTCTCTTTTGTTTATTACATACTTATCAGTTAACTCACTTCTTCTCAAATGAGGTTAAAAGTTCTCTTTTCTTTATTTAACCTTTCCTCCCCTTCTCTTACCTCCTCCCAAATAGAGGGTTAGTGAAAAAACTAAAAGAGAAACCACTCATTTGTGAAAATGAGTATGGATCGATTATGTTTCCTAACTCGATTGCAATGGTAAAAGAATGATGACACCGTGATTCCATCGGATGGAAGAATGATCGAAAGATGTCTCTATCTCACCTCCGGAGCAACAAAGATTTTTCTCCAGTGGGATGAAACTACTGTAGATATACTATTTGAGAAGCTTCACTCCCTATTTCTGAAAAAAAAAATTGAGTCACGTAACACTAAACCTGGGTCATTCTCTGTTTCTGGTATCTACTAGCCATAGACAATTGAATTATAATTCAATTGAACTTTGTGCATAAATCATAACCTTAATCTAATGTTGAATTTGAAAAATTAATGAATTTTTGTTTGAATTTGATAAGAAGCAAATGAGTTCTAACCGGGTTGATATGACGATGGAGCTTTTTTCACCCATTATCTGTTAGGACTTAGGACCAAAAGTAGCTAGAGGGGGGGTGAATAGCTCGTCTCTTTCGCTCGGTGGTCGGCATTGCTTGTTCCTTCGAAGATGTGCAGCGGAAATACAAAGAAACACTCACACAACGCTAACACGGTTGGTTTACTTGGTATCCACCTCACAAGAGGTGACTAATCCAAGGATCCACACCAACGCACACACCCTCCACTATGAATAACACTCCTTTATGGTAACTACCAAAGACGGAGAAGCCCTACAACACTCTCAATACAAGAAGAAGAAAGGGAAATACAAGATAAGCAAAAGCTTACAAGATGTGCAATAAAAACCCTAACCTTAACTTCTTCCTCTTGCAATAGATCCGCCTCTTGACTTGAAAAGCCTCCAAGAATCTTCAAGAACTGGCGATCTGGAGCTTGGAGAGAGCTATGGATGTGCTGGAGAGTATCTGGAGTAAATCGGTGAAGAGATTCCGAAGGAATCGTGCGCCTGCGGCCTTTATCGACGCCAACGGTCGGATCCCGATCGATCCGAATGTTCCCAATCAATCGGGGAGGCTTTGGATCGATCCACGGATCGATCCAGAGCGCCTTTGTGCTCTGGAAAAATGCCTGGATTGATCCACGGATCGATCCAGCGCTTATCGCGCGAAGCAGCAGCGTCCCAATCGATTCACTGATCGATTGGGACATCTGGATCGATCCACTGATCGATCCAGAGGCTTTCTGTTCGCTGGGAAAGGCCTGGATCGATCCACTGATCGATCCAGTACTTGGTTTTTGCCCAAAACCAAGTCCTAAGCCTCTCAAACCAACATCCGGTCAACCTTGACCTGTTGGTACATCATGCCTAGCATCTGGTCACTCCTTTGACCTGCTAGGACTTCCCACCAAGTGTCTGGTCAATCCCTTTGACCCACTTGGACTTTTCTATTCATGCCAAGTATCGGTCACCCTTCACCTATCTGGTCACTCCCTTGACCTACTTGGACTTCCATCAGATTTCCTCGTGCCAAGTATCCAGTCAATCCTTTGACCTACTTGGACTTCCCAACACCAGATGTCCGATCATCCTTGATCCATCTGGATTTTCCCTTGCCTGGCTTCACTCACCAGGACTTTCACCTAGCTTCACTCACTAGGGCTTTCACCTGGCTTCACTCACCAGGACTTTCACCTAGCTTCACTCACTAGGGTTTTCAATCTGCCTAGCTTCACTCACTAGGACTTTCCTTCTGCCTGGCTTCACTCACCAGGACTTCCATTCTACCTAACATCCCAGTTAGGACTTCCCAATCAAGTATCAGGTCAACCTTGACCTACTTGACTCTTCTTCAAACAATTTCTTATTGTCAAACATCTAAACTCAAACCAAGACTCATCTTGGTCAACCAGGTCAACCTTGACCTGAGGGATGTTGCACCAACAATCTCCCCTTTTTGATGTTTGACAATACCACAATAACACTTACAATATCACATGTAAGTTAGGCTAATCCTATAGCCTCAATCTTCATGCCACTAGGTAATGAACACATAAATTAAGCTCTTCATTCTCCCCCTAAGAGGGCACACTCCCTCTAGGTAATGAAAGCCTAACTTACACCCAATCACAGGTCCTTTCATTCTCCCCCTATTGGCACACATCAACCCATCTTTGGGCACACATCAACCCATGCCCCAATTTTGGGTACACATCAACAAATCCATTTGTTGACGATTCACCCCCTGAAGAGTTGCTCAACGTTGTTCACAACATCGCTCGTTGTGATCAACACGATAATGAAGGTCCCGTACCCTTCATTTATCCTTAACTTCTCCCTCAATGTAGACAAGTACCCAACCTTGAGCATTTTCTAACCACTTGAGTTCCCACTTGAAATAATGAGGATATCCACTCCCCATTTCAAGTTCAAAAACTCATACATGAGCATTTTCTTTAAAGAAGGTTAACCACCTTCCAAGGTTCATGAAAAATAAATTTTTCATGTCTTTAAAGAGTCTCTCCCCCTAAAGACATGGTGGTAACTTCTGTCATTGCACCAACAATGACTTGGAATCCCTAAACCTTTAGGAAACCCAAATTTAGAAGTTTTGAGGTTCAAATACTCAAAATTTGAAACAAACCTCAACCTAAACTTCAATGAAGCCTTCCTTAATCAATCCATCCTTGTTTTCACATGAAAACACCCTTTATATGTATACAAATGTATTTTGGGGGTTTGGAATGGTTACCTAGACTCAAAGAGGTTCAAAGATGCTGAAATCAGGCCTTCCCAGCCAAAATCAGCAACTTGGATCGATTGGAGTTGGGTTCCAATCGATTGAACCTTTCTGAATCGATCCACTGATCGATTCAGACTACCTGGATCGATCGGCTGATCGATCCAGCGAGCTTCTGCTCGCGGGAGACTTGCCTTCTGAATCGATCCACGGATCGATTCAGGCACTCCAATCGATCCATGGATCGATCGAAGCTCTGATAGTTGCTGAAATTCCATTTCAGTCAACTTCAGAAACCCCTAGAAAATTCTACAAAAATCCAAAAATCATAAAATTTCGTGTAGACATTATTTAGGGCATACTTAATCATGGAAAAATAGTTTTCTATGAAAATACATCATATTTTCAAAGATTGACACAAGCTTGAAAACTTGCTAAAACTTTAGCGTTTTCTTCAAGTTTGTGTCTAACTATTCAATGGTGATTACTATCAAAAGATAGCCTTCACCATGGTTTTCCAAAAGCATTTTTAAAAACATTTTCAAAACTAATATCCCATCATGTTCCTTGGGCATAATGCACATGACTTGTACATTAGCTTTCCCAATGATGGGAAAACACATAACTATGTGTTTTGATGAACCTAAAAACTCAAAAGAATGCACTAAATCAACATCTTGAGCTTTGTTCATCATCCTAACATCTCACTTGTATCTAATGTGCACTAAAGCACATACAAGTCACCTTATAGTCTTTGTGAGATGTAGATTTTGGTTTTGCCCTAATCTAGGGATCATGCATATCTATCTAGGCATTTTAAAGATATTAGACATCCACCTAGGATGTCACTTGTTAATAAGTGTTGTTAAATGCCATTTGTCCTTAATTACAAGGAATTAAACTAATGCATGATAATGTTATGGCATACATCAAAATAAAATAACTTTCAAAAGAAAGATTCCTATAACTACATGATGTATAAATGTCATGACATGGTATTTTTGGATTTTGCATAATAAAACATGAATGCAAAAATAGACATGATGTCATAGCATATGATGGGCAAACAATCATGGCAAGATTTAGCATAAAAAAATTATACCTAGATTAACTATCTAAGTATCCTTAAAATCTTAGCTAAACTTACAACTTAAACCTAGATTGCCCTAAAGTGCTTCAAGAAAATGCCAAAGGCTAAATTGGCATTTCTAATTCCCTTGATTAATGCATGCCAATTGAAAATAAGCATATCCTCAAATGTTGGCATATTTCATTTTTCCACAAGAGTAGCACCTTTAAATTAAGGTCCGGATCGCCTTAAATTTCCTAAGAACATACCAAAATCCCAACTTGGTAGTTCTTATGAATTTCTCAATATGTGCCATTTAAGATTAAAATCAATTCTTCCACCATTAGACACATTTTACTCTTTCAAGGAGTAAATAATAATTCCATTTCATTTTCAAAGGTTAACAAAACCTTGAAAATGCTCCTTGAGTGTCAATTTCCTCAAAGTTGGGTTAACTACCCTTCTAATCGGAGTTGACACTCTCTAACCCATTTATGGGGTAGAGAAAATGCTCCTAGGAACCCAACACCTATTGGTGCTCCTTGGATGCTCTAGGTACTCACTAGGGATAACTTCCCTAGATACCTTCCTAGTGACCTTGTTGGGCTTCTTAGAAGCCTTGGTCACATTTTCTAGATCAACTCTAGGGATAGCCTCCCTTGTGACTTTGTTAGTGACTTTCTTAGACTTCTTAGAAGTCTTAGTCACTTTGGTTGCAAAGATACTTCTAGGGATATCTTCCCTTGTATCTTTGACTTGACCTCTAGACTTAGGGTTTGTTCCATAGCTATATGGAACCCTATGATAACTAGGCACAACCTTTCTAGCTTTGGGTTTGTATCCCAAACCTCTATGGCCATTGGATGACTTTTGTACCCCTAAACCTAGGTTATGCTCATTTTGCCCTTTCAGGATATTTTCCATCCTTTTTAGGGTCTTTTCCATTTTATCAAGTCTTGATCTCAAGACTTGATTTTCTATCATTAAATCCTTAGGTTTTGGTCCATGAGCATTTTTGTTCTTGGGCATGTATCTATTTTCCTTAGTGTTCCCGCCCAAGTGTCTATCTACCTTCCTAACCTTAGGTTGGATAGTTTTGGCATGTAGGGCCACATGCTTTTCCTTAAAGCCCTCATGCTTTCTATTCTTATGGTAAATTGCATTAAAATGATAAAAATTAGAATTATCATGCTTTTTACCATAATGTAAAGGGGTAGGCTCAATAAATGTTACATTCTTCTTTACCTTGGAGGCTCCCCCTTGACTAATGCCTCCTTGAGCCTTGACCATCTTCTTCCCCTTGGGGCATTGACTTCGGTAATGCCCCTTTTGATTGCAAGAGAAGCATATAATATGCTCCTTTCTTTTCTTTGTGTTGGGGATGATCTCCTTGGGCTTCACCTTGCCCTTTTGTGCCACTTGGCCCTTCTTCTTGGCCAATTTAGGGCACTTGCTCTTGTAGTGCCCATGTTCCCTACACTCAAAGCATATAATATGATTTTTATTATTAATTGAAATATTTATACCTTTGCTTGTAGGGGTGGCATCTTTTCCTTTGGATCCGGAGGTAGAAGCTTCCTCTTGATCGGACCTTGATTCTCCTCCATTTGATTTTTCTTGACTTGTGGAGGTAGAATCTTCTTCCTCCTCTTCGTCTCTTGACCCGGATGTAGAAGCTTCTCCTTCTTCTTGATCCGGCGTCACCAAGGATTGCTCCCCCTCAATCCTAGAAGTGGAGGCTTCATCATCTTGAATATGAAACAAGGAGTATGCTCCCTCCTTGTTCCCTTCGTTGCATTCCCTTGAGGATGAAGCTTCTTGGATTTCCTCTTCTTCGGAGGTTGAGCATCTCTCAACCTCGGAGTCCTCCTCTTGGTCTTGCTCCAAAGAGTCATCCTCTCTGGATACTTCTTGCTCTTGTACAGTGGAGGGGATCTCTTCATGAAGCTTGGCCAATTTGCTCCATAATTCCTTTGCATCTTCAAATTCTCCAATTTTGCAAAGGATGGTGCTTGGCAATAAATTGACCAAAAGCTTGGTCACTTTGTCATTTGCCTTGCACCTTTGAATTTGCTCCGAGCTCCATTTGCTTTTCTTGAGAAGCTTGCCCTTGGAGTTTTTTGGAGCTTCAAATCGTTCCATTAGAGCAAACCATTGCTCTATCTCCATCATAAGAAAGTTTTCGATTCTTGATTTCCAAGAATCGAAGCTCGTGGAAGTGTACGGTGGAGCCACCCTTGTGTCAAATCCAAGTCCATCTTGGAATTGCATCTTGAAGTTGAGCTTCTTGAAATCTTTGACTTTTTATGAATTTGCTTCAACTTCTTCACCCTCTAGCTGTTCTTGTTATGCTTGACCCTTCCGGCGATGATTCCGGTGAAGAGCGGCCTCGCTCTGATACCACTTGTTAGGACCAAAAGTAGCTAGAGGGGGGGGGGGGTGAATAGCTCGTCTCTTTCGCTCGGTGGTCGGCGTTGCTTGTTCCTTCGAAGATGTGCAGCGGAAATACAAAGAAACACTCACACAACGCTAACACGGTTGGTTTACTTGGTATCCACCTCACAAGAGGTGACTAATCCAAAGATCCACACCAATGCACACACCCTCCACTATGAATAACACTCCTTTATGGTAACTACTAAAGGCGGAGAAGCCCTACAACACTCTCAATACAAGAAGAAGAAAGGGAAATACAAGATAAGCAAAAGCTTACAAGATGTGCAATAAAAACCCTAACCCTAACTTCTTCCTCTTGCAATAGATCCGCCTCTTGACTTGAAAAGCCTCCAAGAATCTTCAAGAACTGGCGATCTGGAGCTTGGAGAGAGCTATGGATGTGCTGGAGAGTATCTGGAGTAAATCGGTGAAGAGATTCCGAAGGAATCGTGCGCCTGCAGCCTTTATCGACGCCAACGGTCGGATCCCGATCGATCCGAATGTTCCCAATCAATCGGGGAGGCTTTGGATCGATCCACGGATCGATCCAGAGCGCCTCTGTGCTCTGGAAAAACGCCTGGATCGATCCACGGATTGATCCAGCGCTTATCGTGTGAAGCAGCAGCGTCCCAATCGATTCACTGATCGATTGGGACATCTGGATCGATCCACTGATCGATCCAGAGGCTTTCTGTTCGCTGGGAAAGGCCTGGATCGATCCACTGATCGATCCAGTACTTGGTTTTTGCCCAAAACCAAGTCCTAAGCCTCTCAAACCAACATCCGGTCAACCTTGACTTGTTGGTACATCATGTCTAGCATCTGGTCACTCCTTTGACCTGCTAGGACTTCCCACCAAGTGTCTGGTCAATCCCTTTGACCCACTTGGACTTTTCTATTCATGCCAAGTATCTGGTCACTCCCTTGACCTACTTGGACTTCCACCAGATGTCTGGTCAATCCCTTTGACCTATCTGTATTTCCTCGTGCCAAGTATCCAGTCAATCCTTTGACCTACTTGAACTTCCCAACACCAGATGTCCGATCATCCTTGATCTATCTGGATTTTCCCTTGCCTGGCTTCACTCACCAGGACTTTCACCTAGCTTCACTCACTAGGGCTTTCACCTGGCTTCACTCACCAGGACTTTCACCTAGCTTCACTCACTAGGGTTTTCAATCTGCCTAGCTTCACTCACTAGGACTTTCCTTCTGCCTGGCTTCACTCACCAGGACTTCCATTCTACCTAACATCCCAGTTAGGACTTCCCAATCAAGTATCCGGTCAACCTTGACCTACTTGACTCTTCTTCAAATAATTTCTTATTGTCAAACATCTAAACTCAAACCAAGACTCAGCTTGGTCAACCAGGTCAACCTTGACCTGAGGGATGTTGCACCAACATTATCCTGCCCCCAGGGTGTAATAGAAACGGTGGACGCATGACATTTCTGGCATAATGGTCAGGGGTCGATTTTTAGAAACTGACGATCTGAGTTTATCCCACCATACGCCTAACGTCTGTGTATCTATATTTACCTCCCTCCATATATATGGAGCGAATACTAGAGGCCATTAAGGTAATAGATATATTTTTTTCACCCATAATCCAGTTGATCCATCTAGAGTACAAAGCCATGGCATACGGTGTGAAAGCACTAGATGGCAATCCTGCTGTAGATTGATGAATTATCACACTTGAGGTGGTATGGAATCTTACTTAGTTTCATCATGTTATGTTATGAAATTCGCCCCGAGCTATGAAGCTGTAAAACATTCAATGGTTAACTAGATATCTAAAATTTAATTTTCAACCATTCCAATGGTTAATTAGATATTTAAAATTTAATTTTCAACTACAGCATAATACAAGTTCTCCAGTGAGATGACAGATCTAAGAACATTGACCATTGAATGTCGAATCGTGAGCGCTTTTTAATTTATTCTGATGGCCGATAAAAAAATTTCATAGAGTCGACTGGTCGCTTTCAAAATTAATCGATTCGAAGAATTGGATATGATTATAGAAAAAATCATAAAATGAAATTCACAAAAAAAATGACCTTCATGTGCCCAATTAGTAATGCATAATACATTTGTATCTATATTATACATTATGAAGGGCAACTCACAGCTTAACCGTGTGAATTGTATATAACAATAATCAAATCTTATCTTAGTATATGAGCTCGATTATATAGATGATTTTATAGCTTTATCTCCTAGTATATCATTATCTATACTTAAATAAATTTTATCTTACTTTATTATTACTAATCAATTTTTTTTTTTACAATAATTCTATCCCCTACTATATTATCATCTATACTTAAATAAATTTTATCTTATTTTATTATTAATAAAAAAAAATTTTGTCTTCCTCTTCCTTGTTTGATGTGAGTGTTTGTCATAGTTTCATATCTCATAACTGAAATATTTATTGATCGTCTAAGTACATGTTTGTATCATCTTAAACGCAACTCTAGGAGTTTTCACCCAATAGTTGCAACTCTTAACTTTCTTTTTAATGCTCTAATATATTATTTTATCTATCTTCATATATTCATACATCCACCTTAATATATCTTTGCAATCCTCAATTTTTACTCATGTGCTTTAGTTATAACTAACATTTAGCTATAAGTTGACATCATAATTTATCCCTCTTTACATAATCTGAATCATCCTTCTACCTACAATAAGCCCAAGAAAAAAAAACAAACAAACATATACTAACTAACTGTAGATCATTTAATATTCAAGCATCACAATCACAACGCATGGCATATTGTTGTTTTTTAATGCACATATTAATACCTTCCAATCCAATCAGATAAATTTAATTAAAATTTATAATTAAGATTTCCTAAGTTAATTAATACGCTCTGATCAAATATATTTTTTAATAAGTTATAAATATGAGCGAGATGATATTTTAATAATTTTTAAAATATATTCTTTTATAATAATATATTATAATATTGTTAAATATATAAAAACCAGAAGAAGTAAAACGTAGTTACTGTGGTGTAGTGGTTATCACGTTAGTCTTACACACTAAAGGTCCCCAGTTCGATCCTGGGCAGTAACATTAGTTTTTGTTTGAAACTTTCTTATTTTCTTTTATTTTAAACAATTTATAAAAGAAACCTCCTTCCTAATTTTTAAAATATTATGATTCAAATAAAAAGCCAAAGAAACTATTTGCTCATTTATTAATTATCCAGAAATATATTTTTTTAATACAAGGAATATTTTTCTTGGCGATCTATTTTTTAACCAAAATTTACAATTTTAGAAAGTGTAGTGGTTATAATATTGTTAAATAATTTGAAACCTGAAACATTAACACTCAGTTACTGTGGTGTAGTGGTTATCACGTTAGTCTTACACACTAAAGGTCCCCAGTTCGATCCTGGGCAGTAACATTCAGTTTTCATTTTTTTTTTATTTTTTAAACTTTCTTATTTTCTTTTTTTTTTTAAAACAATTTATAAAGGTCCCCAGTTTTATAAAATATTATGATTCAAATAATAAGCAAAAGAAACTATTTTCTCATTTACTAATTACTCAGAGATATTTTTTTTTGTTATAAAAAACAAATATTTTTATTAGCTATCTATTTTTTGTAACCAAAATTTTCACTTTTAGAAAGTCTGAAATTGGCTTTCACAATTTTAGGAAAATTAAATATAACATTAAATTATGTTAATTTATTTGAATTAAACTTTCAGAGAAGTTTTTATGGCATCGGTAATCAATTTGGATTATTCAAGAAATAAAATCCTATGCAATACCATATTAATAATCCAAATCGTGCATTAAATAAGGAATATTAGTAAACTACGTGTATTAATATTAATTTATTTTATATTGGGCCGGCCCAGTTCAGCCCAATATGCTCAGTTTAAAAAGGCTATTAAAAATCTACAAATATCCCATTTTTTCAAACTTAGAATAGATCCGTTGGGAAGTCTCGCGAGTTCTTGTTCGTCGGTCTTCGTCGTCGTTCACCGAGAAAGAAACCCTAGATTCCCATCCCTTAGATTCGATCGACTCGCTGGGAAGGAGAAGGCCGAGGTACGAGGGACGATGAAGAGCATTCGCGGGAAATCGGCGGCGAGGAAACCTCTCGGGGACATATCGAACTGCGGGCGCAACACCCTCCGGTCACGCAAGAAGAGCAACAAGTCCGAGGAAGTGAACGAGCACGACTGTGGCGTCGATCGCCTCCTCCTTGTGCGCTCCGATCTAGCCAGTGTCGTTGCCCAGGTTCGCCTCTGTTAACCCTAGATTTATCACCGTCTCGGAATAAAATTAGCGTTTTCCCCCTCTTCTGTGTCATACTTCTATGGGGGTTCTTAGTGTATTTTGTCTGATAAAGAATACAGCTTTCTCCCAGCAAGGGAAACTTTTAGGAAGCGACGAACTTTAAGCCATTTATGAAAACTAAATTTGTCTCAATTTGGTTTGTTAATTGCACATGCACGCTTTTGGAAGTAAAGTTGATAATTTGATAACGATAGGAACAATGTTTTTCAATTGTTGTAATGGATTTATTTGTTCTATATTGTATTGAATGGATTATCATTACGATGATGATAGGACAGATAATGGTTGCTGCTGTTTGTTGATGTAATATTTGATATATTAACACTTGAAAGTTTGTAGCTTCTATACCGACTTTTTAGCTTCTAATCTTTTAACTAACTTTTTAGCTCTTTTGCAGATTGATGAAATAATTGCTCGAGCCATTGAGAATAAAGGAAAAGGCATCAAGGCAAACCAAGATATTGATTCCTTGCGGAGTGTGTTATCAGATATGCATGCATCTTTGAAGGTAACTGATTTTTTTAAGCTATTAAGCATCTCTGGTATTACATTCGTTGGTGTTTTGTTTTGTAGAAAACTATCATTTTGATAATGCCCGCTACATTTTTAAAATTGGATTGAGGAGGAGCCATTCTTGAATCATAACGTATGGTTTTGTTTTTTTAAATCTTATTCAGCCATGGCTCTCAAAACTACAACAATCCCTTGACACTGCTCCAGCAGCTACTCAAAATCAGTTAATTCAATCTAAAGAAACTAAATCTGTTTCTGGTGACATGGAAGATGAAGATGCTGTCAAAATCGAAAGAAATCAACCTAAACCAGATCCTGAACTTGAACTTGCAGTTTCACCTTCACCGCTAGTCTCTTGGCGGGCGGGCACCTGTATGGTCGATTGCGGAAAACAACTATTTTTGCTCACACCACTACCCAAAAACAGAACATGCTCCTCAAAGTGCCCAGGGCAATCCAAATCTGCGCTCAAGATATTCTTCGATAGAGCCCATCCAAAGCCTCATGAGTTACCTCCATCATCATTTAGCCCTACTACTGCTCAACATTATCTCGCTAGAGTGGAAGAAAAGCCAGCACCAATTGTCTTATCAGAGCCTTGCTCTTTCGGAGAAACAAGTGATCTTCAACTTTCAACTCCATGCTTACCAAGGAGCTCTGGGTTTCTTAATCCAATCATCGAGACACATCCGGATGTGGAGATTTCTGAGCTTCCTGAGAATAACAATGTTGCTGAGCTATTTGTTGACTTGGATGATGAACATTCCAACAGATCCATTACCAATAACCTAAATCTATTTGGCGGGCAGATTCTTCCTGGGTTTGCTAACAGAAGAAAGGAAGTTTGTGAGACACTTGATTGGTTCTTATCACCCCTAAAGACTTGTAAACTGCTGGAAACATCAGATGAAAAATCGCTTCCAACAACTCCCAACGTTTCACTCTCATTTTCCACTCCTTTCAATTTGGAGAGTACCCAAAAAGAGAAACTGCTTGGCGAAACCACACTCAAGAGAGAGCTCTGGACTAAGTTTGAGGCTGCTTCCTCAAATCATCTAAGTTTCGATGCTTCTATCTTTCAAAAGGAAGAAAATGAAGGATTTCTTCACAAGCTCGATGAAGTAGCTAAATGATCCAACTGCTTAAAAGAATTTTCGTTGGTTTTCAATCTTCATCATTCCATTCAGCACCATGTGAGAAACATTGTAGCGTATCCTGCCAACTGCATTCAAAAACGCAAAGAGCAAGCATAAGAGAAGCAGCCAACTCACAATTCTGACTTAAGAGAATCAGCTGACTTGTTCCAAGTCTTTGTGCAGATACTAGTGATGATTAATTTTGCTTGCATTGTTCAATCTCTCTATTGTTAAATAAATAAGAGTTCACAAATTCTTTGGTGCCAAAAGGTGAAGTTGTCACCTTCGCAGTTTCTCCAGGACGGCCCCATACACTCCGAAAGGGGAAAAATCACACAAGTTTATTCAGCATTGGTCGAGCAATCTTCCTAGACAGAGGACACGGAATAATCCGAAATGGTATTTGCATATGTTGGAAATTGAACCATGCCTCTATGAGAGCAAGTTCTATCCTAGTATTAACTCGGCTATCCCCAGGGGGTAAGAGTTCCTGGAGGCTACCATAGTGCACTTTTGTAGAATGTAGTATTAATGTTTTGAGGCTGTCCTGGATGTTTACATCGACCAATTCCTAGCCTCTTTCTTGGAAAATGAAAGATTGACAAGGATTTGTAATTCAAAATTTGCAACTTCGAGGAAGCTTCATGGGACTAAATTAAACATTTTTTTCCTTAAAAAAAGAATGGCCAAAAAAAGAAAAAAAACACAAACGTATACGATATGTAGTGTTTTTATTGATTATGCAACTCTGTTTTATAGTTGATTGTGTAGTGTTATTGTTCTTAGTAGTAGATGTATCCAATTGTTGGTCTTTTAAAAATACCTCTAAGTTTTCATTTATATCAAAATTTCTTTTAGTTTTTTTTTTGTTTTAATATAAAGAGTGGGCCATCCAAAATCCAAATAATGATCTAGAAAGATGGCATATGTATTTTAGTGGGTTAGCTAGAGGCTCTTTAATATCAAAATGAAAATTTTGAGTTATTTTATAAGCATTTTTTAGAAAAATTATCCTATTAATAATTGAGGAGGTTGAGATGTTGACATCAATATCATATTTAAAGATGATAAATGGATAATGAAAATTTATGTTCAAAATCTTTTTTTTATTGCTTGCCTAATACCTACTCCTTTTACATATTCAAAAAAGTCAAAACTTTTTTAAAATAAATTTTTATTTATTTTTTAATTTGATACAATAAATAAATAAAATACTTTATATTAACAATGAATTTTGATCTAACTGTATTGATAACTGTTTTTTAATTTAAAAAAGTGCTGAAAAAATGAGTTATATTAAGTCCTGGATTTTGTTTAATCATCAAACACTCTGTGTTCGTTACTCAGTTCTTTTTTTAAAAAATAATTTAAATATTATCATCAAAATTCTAGAAAGTCTTTAGGATAATTTTCAACGCCAAAATGAGTTGTTTTCAAGCGTCTATTATTTTTGAACAATTCAAGTCAAAGGAGTTTTGTTGATCCTCTTCGAACTCAAAGACAACCCATTGTTTTTAAGTGTCTTAAATGTTTTGAACAATCCAAGTCAAAGAGTTATCTTGATGTCAATTAAAGTTCACGTGCTCTTGCTCTGTTTTAATTAATTAAATGAAATATTTGGTGTCAAATATATTAAATATATATATCACTAAGAATATATAGTTGATGATTTTATGAAATTATAAGTCAATAAACCTTTTAGCTCAATAAAATTTTCATTTTTAGTTAGTTATATTTCTAGTATTTATACATAATTATTTTATTTGTATGTAACTAATTTTAAATGTTATTTTTAAAACAGTAATTTTCACTTCTTTTGTGAAAAATATATAATAATCATCTATACTTAATTTGGGATATTGTATCATTATCTATATTTATCCGATTATTTAATTTGAGATATCGTATCATTATCTATATTTATCCGGTTATTTATGAAAAAAATGGTCACATCTCCTTATTTTTCTTTTATTTATCCGGTTATTTATGAAAAAAATGGTCACATCTCCTTATTTAAAGAAAAGAAACACTTTAGTTTTACAATTACTAAAGTATCAAAATAGTGTTATTTTTTTTTACTCCTACTATCCAATATCAAATCTATATGAAGTCTGATATGGAAAATATCAAATCTATATTAGGTCTGATGTGAGAAAATATCATATCCATATTAATATAAAAAATATCAGATTCATATTAGATTTATATTATATCAGGCTCAGAGTAGGTCTGATATGAAAAAATATCAAATCTTTCGTAGACTAATATGAAAAAATATCATGTTCACTGTGGTCCTGATATGAGATCATATAAGGTTCAATGATGGATTTGATATGGACAAATATAAAATCTTTTTTAATTCTGAAAATAAGGGATGCATTAAAAATGAGAGAGAGAATTTAGGAGATTAATGGAAGGAGTAGGAAAGAAATACGATTATTTTTAATAATTTGTAATTTTAAAACTAGGTACTCTTAAGGTAAATAAGAAAACGTGACCGTTTGATATTTATTTGAACAATTGCGTGGGTGAGGTGAACGATCAAAAATATCACCCGAAAAATAATTAAAAATAAGAAAAATTCAAGTTGCGGCGCAATATATCAATGTCAGCTGCTACCGACAACATTAAATAATTCTTGGCGGAGCTGCTGGTTTTATCACTCGAGGGTTCATGCAGATAGCAAAAGATTTCTAGTTTTCAGACTAGGAACTTCGAATGCTGCTCTAATTCCTACTTAAGGAGGAGAAAATTGCCAGTTCTTCCACGATTTAGTCCATGTGAGGACTCAGTAAAGCCCGGTAATGAAGCAGAGATCCTTCACATTGTTTTCATGCGGCTGCTGGAGCAGTGAGTTCAATCTTATCATCCTCTCTCTGCTTCTCTTCTTGAGCTTGATTCAAGAACATGGATGCAAAGCCCAGCAACTAGATCCAGGAGAAGGTATTTATTCTGTTCCTTTTTTAGTCTGAATTCTACTGTTTTCTACCTCTCAGACTGCATAATTTTCTTGTTTTATGAGAAAAAAAAAACATTTCAGCAAGTATATTGTCTGCAAAAACTAGTTAATTTTCAATCTTAGGAAGTATTAATTGGAAGGTTCGAATTAACAATACATATAAAAATGGGATTTTTTTTTTGTTATTATTCTCTTGCTCTCTGCCGACTGGCACTGTACTGTGCTTTTTTCCCCTTTCCTCTAAATGCCTTCTCTCTACTCCTTCACAGGAACACTTGCTATATTAGTTATGCGGTGACCAAAAATGTCTTTTTTATGATCAACGAGTGGAAATAGGGTTACAATCATGTAAGAAAAAACTTGACTTTGTCTGGCTCTTTTTCTTGAAAAACAAAAATCTCATAATGGATTCCTCTTCCTTTGGTCTTCTAAGTAGGGATACATTACATGGTATGATTTAGTTAGATTGTCTCTCCTCCTTAAGTTAATAATCAATCACTCTTCTCTTATTTGTCTATTCAACAACACTTCAAACTCCAAGTAGTTTGACAATTTTTGCTTTGCCATAAATATGAACTGCATATGTTCTGATAAGTTTAACAATTACAGTTAGTTAGGTCTTTTCGTTTTCTTGAAATTTCTTTTGTTTCCAATGCGTGTCTTATAAAATTGATGTGTACACATAAAACATAAAATTGTTTTGTTTTACAGTTAGTGCATTGAGGGTAATAGCCTCAAAATTGAAAAAGGAGTGGGACTTCTCGGTAGACCCATGCAGTGGAAGTGCTGGATGGGTAGAACCAAGTACCTCTAAGCACATTGTGAGCAATCTCACATGCAACCGCAGCTCCTCCATGAGTGTTTTCCATGTGACTAGCATGTACACCTTGTTATCCTGCAACTTCTCTGCCTTTTATTAATGCACTATGCATCTCATCTAACTTAACCTCGTTCTTGCATGTTCGATTTGATGTTTTAGTCAGCTGAAAGGTCAGAACTTGACTGGTGTTCTGCCAGATGAGTTTGCCAACCTTACCTCCTTGCAAGTGTTGTAAGTCCTAGATATGATATAGGATATGATTGAATGCTTGAGTCCTTCTCTTATTGGCTATAGAAATGACATGTTTTTGATTAAATTGTTAATTTGTTGTTTGTTTAATAGAGACCTATCACGGAACTATCTCAATGGAACTATTCCAAGTGCATGGGCCTCTCTTCCTCTGACCAAATTGTAATATATTTAACTGCTATCTTCTTCTATCTTTCCTGTTTCTAACCCTTGGAAAAATTAAATTCAAATAAAAAAAATTATGAAGAAAGTAACATGGGAATCACTTCTTTACAGATCACTACTTGGAAATCGCGTGTCAGGGACAATTCCAGAGGAGCTAGGGAGCATCACCACGCTTATCGAACTGTGCTCCACCTCACTCAATTGTTTTCTCTAGAACTCTGTTGCTACTTCTCACACTCTCTAATGTTATGTTGATTTATTTTGCTGCAGTACTTTGGATAGCAACCAACTACAAGGCCCAATACCCGCATCTCTTGGCAACCTCATCAACTTAAATTTATTGTAAGCATTTTTCTCTCTCAATATTTTGGTGAATGATGTATGAGATTTATTAGACATTCATCCTTATAAAAATAAGGATTGCGTGCATCTTTGGCACGTGACTATTCATCCTGTTTTCTGTCAGGCATCTCTCTGCAAACAACCTAACAGGGCCATTACCAGATTCACTTGGCAAATTGACAAATCTAATAGAATTGTGAGTAATTTATTTTCGTCTGCTTAGTTAATGAGTTATATATGGTTCCTGTCAAAATATCAGTGGCTTAGCTGTTCATCTACCCAAATCTGTTAATTGCCATAATACGAGGTTAAGCTATTTCATTTGTACTGACGTTTTCTAATTTGATTTTAGCATAATTGATGGGAACCCAATATCTGGAAAGATTCCAAGCTTCATTGGAAACTGGACACAACTCACCAGACTGTAAGGACTTGTACTCTTAGCTCTTTGTTCTTCCAATTTTTACTAGCATCAGGGGTTTTAGTAGTTTTCCTGAATTCTGAACCATTTGCTATTAGGGATATGCAAGGAACATTAATGGAGGGGCCTTTTCCTCCCACCTTCTCAAATTTGGCATCAATCCTTCAGTTGTATGAGTTTTATGCTTAGTTTCCATCCTTTTTGTTTTCTTGACATTTCTGTCTTCCTACTATTATCACACTGGTTAATTTGGTTCTTAAGGAGGGTCTCTGATCTGAAAGGAGGTCTTGAGAGTTTTCCTGATCTACAAAATATGAAACTTATACAAAGACTGTAAGCACTCTAGTTTTGCTGATGAGCCTTCCAAGTTCCAATATAATAATATTATGTTTTCATCCTTTTTGTTTTTGTTTCACTCCCTAGTGGACATCTATGTAAATTGCTGAATCGGTGCAGGGTTCTTAGGAATTTGTCTATGACCGGTCACCTTCCTGATTTTATTGTAGAAACACCAATAAAAACCTTGTAAGTTTCTATGTTTGTGAAGTTCTATATTTCTATTCTCTTATACTTTTCCATATCAATCAATTGCTCAAACAAAGGAGAAATTTAGAATTTATCCTTTATTTGAAGATGCAAGTGCTGCTATCAGTTTTCTTTTCATACATGGAAACTTTTTTTCTTCCTGTTTGGTCTAGTATCATTCAAAGTATTAATTTTATGATTCATTTCAGAGATGTGAGCTTCAACAACTTGAGCGGTCCAATACCAGATAGCTACCAAGCACTCATAAAATCAATTAATTACATGTAATTGTGTTTCTATAAAGCCCTCTCTTAAAAAGGAAAATCAATTTCATGGACCATTCAGTGCATTTGAAGTTTGATGTTGCTAGCAAATTATATGTTCTGTCTTCATGTAGGTACCTTACAAGTAACTCGATAAGCGGGAAAATACCAGACTGGATCTTGGAGAGTAATAAAAATTTGTATGAAACTCTTTCTAGAGCACCAGATTTATGTTAAGTTTGAAACACATGATCTCATTCTTGCATATGTAACAGGGATCTTTCTTATAACCAATTCAGTGGCTTACCTGTCACATCTAGCTGCCAACAAGGAAATGTGTAAGTTGTGGTTTATTTGTTACTACTGACAAGAAACTTGCTCATGTTCAACAGCTGTTAATTTTTTTTAATTGCAGGAATCTATTTGCTAGTTATTCATCCACTCTCAATAATTTGTAAGTTAATTTTTTTCTCACTATTCTTGATGCATTACTGCCTATTTATTTTTATTTAACAACTGATTTAGAAATAAAAGTAGCATCTCTTTTTTGTCTTCTTTTATAGAGTCGCACCATGTTTTAGGCGAAATCACCCCTGCATTGACAAAGCAAGAAGTTAGTGCCCTTACATGCTGAAAGGGTTCCCTTTAATTCTCCTTCAAAGCATAATGACACACCAAGAAGATTCAGTGTATAAAAGAATTATGCTTGTTTCACACAAAAAAAAGTGACTTTCATAATGATTGCAGATTGCAACATATTCATCAATTGCGGAGGGAATAAAGTAGTTGTTGACGGTAATGTATACGAAGAAGATATAACCCGGTTAGGCCCATCTTATTTTGGTGACAATGGCAAATGGGCATACAGCTCTACGGGTGATTTTCTAGACAATCGCGACGAGAAGTATATTGCTACATCTACAAATTCCTCATTACTGCACATGGATAATCCCAGGTTATACATGACTGCTAGGCTCAGTCCTCTCTCTCTTAAGTACTATGGTCTCTGTTTACATGAAGGAAATTACACAGTGAAGCTTCACTTTGCTGAAATAATGTTTCCTGATGATCAAACATTCCCAAGTGTGGGACAGAGGATATTTGATGTGTCCATACAGGTAATTGCTTTGTCTTATCTACATCCATCCATTAATTGGATGCCTAGTTCTCTGTTTCAAACTGAGATACTGAGACTTTTCAGCAGTGCATTTTTCATCTTTTGTATCACTCTCATGCTTATGTTGTTAAGTATACTAAATTATTTTTCTTCATAATCTATTTTCTATGTAGCCAAGTTTACAAATTGAAATTAACTCATTAATGTGGTTGCTATCCAACTATTTTTTAACGACTTACTAGTTCATTTAGATTATGTTCATCAAGCTAGAGTGAAGAATATAATTTTTCTTGAACACATGAGTTAAAAATATAAATTTTTGTTGAAGATATATATTGATTTATAACTATGCAGGGTCAGAAGGTTTTGAGAGACTATAACATTGCAAAAGAAGCTAATGGCACTGGAAAAGAAAAAATTGAGGTCTTCAATGATACTTATGTTAATATAGATGGCACTTTGGAAATTCACTTACAATGGGGTGGAAAAGGCACACATGCCATACCTCATGCAAGTGTATATGGACCTCTCATATCCGCCATTTCGATTACTCCAAGTGAGTCTTCAACATCCATTCTATGTTCTCTCTGATCCAATGACAAATGATCTAATTTTACCTCTGTAGACTTCTCACCTGATCTGTGTATAGAAGCTTCGCAACATAAGTTATCTACTGGAGCTATTCTTGGCATTGCTGCTGCTGCCTGCAGTGTAGCATCCCTAATTGGACTACTAATTCTGCTTTTGTCAAGAAGAAGAAAACATGATGATGGTAATGTGGAAAATTTTGCGCTTAGTTGATGCCATTTTCTTTCTTTTTTTATGTTCTTGTTTGATAATGTATTTCTATGGGTGTCAGATCTTGTAACTTTAAAGAGTAAATCCATGATAAAGTAGTCTTATAATCCTTTGTATGTATCGTGTTTGGATTAGTAAATCCCGTGGTTCAGACAGTAGGAGGTTGGCCAATGATATTGTAAATGGAAGGTGATCCTGTCCGAGAGTGAGTAGACGGACGCTGGGGAGAGGGCGCTCACGTTGACTGGATGTCGACTGAAAATGACGTGAACCTCCGACGAGTTGAGTCTGTAACCACAAGTTGTTAGTGCCGAGCCAGGGAGGGATTCCCGGCGATGGCCCTCCGACGCTCAAGTCAATCACCGGCAGCAAGAGAATGAAGAATGAACTAGAGCAGAAAGGAGCAGCGTAACTGTAGCTACAGTGATGAAACACATACCTCCGTCGAAGTATGGGGGTCCTTATATAGGGCTCCCGGGAGGCGCGTGCACGCTTCTCAAAGCATACCTGGAAAGGATGTGTCAGAAAAGCGTGTCTGACGTCATACCTTAACAGCCCGGGCATATCCTTGACGTGACAGTGGAAGCTTCCACCGTACGATTATCTGTCTGACCTTGCCGCCGATCGTGCCGCCTGTCGATGACACTGGTCCCTAGGAAGATATTGCCAACTGCTCCCTTTGTCTGTTATTGGGCCGAGCGGAAGAGCCGCTCAGCCAGTCGGTCGTCCAGGTGATGCAACGGCCGGGTCGAGCGTTCGCTCGGCTGATGAGCTGCTGCCGGCTACACCCCGTCGGGCGAAGGAGTCCTGCCTGTCGGGTCAAGGCTGCATCCACTGTTTGGCCGAGCGGGATGGCCGCTCGGTCTTCGTGCCTCCCTGGTTGAGCTTCATGAGCGTCGGAAGCTCGGTGTCTAACCGAGCTGTCGACGTGTGGGGTCGGCTACTCTTCCTGATGACCATGGAGGTAATTCGCCCGATCGGACGCCCGCCTAACGTTGACCACTTTGACCTCCTACCGGTCGGACCCTACCTTACCGCTGGATCAGAAGAATCTCAAGAAGCTTTCCATTACGGTTCGTCTTGGCAGATCAATTTAACATGCTAGGTGACCTCTTAAAACTTTGACAAAGTCATCTTGCTTTGCCTGACAAAAATTCAAAAAGGTCTCCTGATATGGGTTATCTTGCTTTGCTTTTCACATTTCCCGTATCTGCCACTCTATTCTTGTGCGACCAGATTCAATACACCATCTATTTAGTGTTGGGTTGATTGCTATAAAATTATGATCTCAATGGCACTTACTCTTGGAAATTAGTTGTAAAAAATTTTGAATAAGGCCATTGTTATAGCATCTTAGCATCCACTTAACTTTGTAATTAAACTGATTTGTAATGCAGAACTTAGAGGATTAGAATTGGTAACTGGATACTTCAGTTTCAAACAAATCAAAGCTGCCACAAAAAATTTTGACATTTCAAACAAGCTTGGTGAAGGTGGATTTGGCCCTGTTTACAAGGTATTGTTGCTAAATCATACATTTTGTACTTCTTTTACTTGAACCTTAAAATTCTCCAATGTAACATTGGCACAACTATAACTCCCAGGGTATGCTGCCAGATGGAACTCTAATTGCTGTAAAAAAGCTCTCATCTAAGTCAAAGCAAGGAAACCGCGAATTCGTAAACGAGATAGGCATGATATCTGCACTAGAACACCCGAATCTCGTGAAACTCTATGGATGTTGCATTGAGGGGGATCAGTTACTTCTAATATATGAGTACATGGAAAACAATAGTCTTGCTCGTGCTCTATTTGGTAGTTTATGTAACTACATAAGTTTACACACTTATCTATTGTTATGCTAGACAACTTACCGAGCGAATGGGTATTTATTTATAGGTCCTGAGCAATTTCGGCTAAGCCTTGATTGGCAGACAAGGTGCAGTATCTGTATCGGAATAGCAAGAGGATTAGCGTATCTTCACGAGGAATCCAGATTAAAGATCGTTCACAGAGACATCAAAGCGACCAATATTCTTCTTGATAAAAATTTCAATGCAAAAATATCAGATTTTGGGTTGGCTAAGCTTGATGAAGAGGAGAACTCTCACATCAGCACTAGAATAGCAGGAACAAGGTGCTAGAATTTTGTTTCAGTATTTACGATATGATTAACCTCAAGTATATATAACTCACTCTCAAGTTGGTGATATACATGAAAACATAAAGTAGTCAGTGGAATCAATGGGATGATGTTGTGGGAATTCATGATCATTAAGAAGTTTTCTTTTCTATCAGTGTCAGTAGGTGTGCTTATAAGTTGTGTATGACAATTATTGTTCTATAGGGGTTACATGGCTCCTGAATATGCAATGAGAGGTTACCTGACCGACAAAGCGGATGTGTATAGTTTCGGAGTGGTCATGTTAGAAACTGTGAGTGGAATCTGCAACACAAATTATTGGCAAAAGAAAGATTTCACATTTCTTCTCGACTGGGTGAGTAAATCTTATCAATTCAATGAGTTTTCGTTTCCGCCAACCGATCAACTAGGCAAGCTACCCGACTAACCTTAACAATCTCTTTGAACATTTTTTATTTGCTAGTGATTTGAGTGATTGTAATTGTTCCATCTACTCGAAGTGCAGGCTTATGTTCTCTTGGAGCAGGGTAATCTGCTAGAACTAGTCGACCCGGCATTGGGTTCAGAGTACTCGAAGGAAGAGGCATTGCAGATGCTGAACTTAGCTCTCGCTTGCACCAACCCAACTCCGACTAGACGACCCACCATGTCGAATGTGGTGAGCATACTCGAACACAAAGCGACTATGGAATCCTTGTTTGTGGCATGGGAACCCCACAACAGCATGGATTTCAGATCAATTGTGGTGGCCGGAAACTCTGCCTTCTTACACAGTCAAGCGTCTGTGAAGACTGTGATGGCAGAAGAAAGCAATTTGCTTTGTGTTGCAAGCCTGCATTGCACAGACAAGTGAGGCATTTTCTTTGGGGAATGAGATGTTTGCTCACAATTGTGTTTCTGAACATTATTGCCACAAGTACTTGGCTATGGCAAGATTGATCTGTTTAGCATACTCGGGAATTACAAAATTAAGACAAAAGTGAATTTTTGGTGGATGATATCCGACAACATCAGTGACAAATTCATATTCATAGTCATTCTCATCATTTAACTAAACGTCACCTTATTGATTATACAAACCACTGCGAGTTGAAAAGATTTCATCCTACTGAGTCATATCAAAGTCTCCATGCTCAATGGATGGAAAAAGGGTTAGTTCTAAGGGCATTTTATGAGGGGAAAAAACTCAGTAGAGTATCAACGAAATGGTGGTCTTAATTCATTAAAAAAAAAAAAAAAAAAAAAAAAAAAGACAATTGCTCAATTTATTTGTTCAAAAAAAAATCAAAAGTTGACCATTTTGTATTCTTCTCTGACTTGAGTCAACAGTGTAGGAAATGATGATTGCCTCTGTTATTCTGACATGGCCCCACATTCCACGTGTATTAATTTTCTTGGTCTGCTGTCAATTCTCATACTGAATGGTGACAAGCTTAAGGAAAAATAAATAAAAATAAACAGCTGTCGCGTGTCTCTGCTTGGAAATTGAAAGATTGACGAGCGTCGGCAACTCAAATTTGGCATCTCGTGGGAACTAAATTATGGGTAAGAGTCAGTGGCGGATCTAGGGGAGTGGGAGTGTGCTTGAGTATCCTCTTGTTTACGGAAAATTCCATCAGTATGCTGCAATCTGAGGGACAGCGAGAAGGAAGACATGCTCCAGCTTTCTTCTTTGAGCACCCTCTTCTTTTTTTTATTTGGATCCGCCACTGGTAAGAGTCGATTGAGTTGGTTACTATGAGACAAATTTATTATAATAGATAAGAGTCGATCAAGTTGAATGAATAATTCTTTTTATACTGGTCAATTATAATTTATCAATTTATCTTTTCATGTATGGTCATGGAATTATCCGTGTGGGATCATTAGGTGATGAATTTCACCTTTTTTACTATCCTGGAAATTAAATTATCGTCTAACCCAATTAATCAGAGAATGATACCTTTACTATAGTAGAAAAAGATTAATTTATCCATGGAGTAATGGTATAATAGTTAAATCCTTTAATGAATAATAAAGGAATTTATGATTTGAATCTTAATCTATGTCGTATTATAAGGGATTTTTCCTTTGGTGAGAAACAGCCTAAGAATGTTTGTTGTTTGAATGAGCCTCCATTAATATTTCTTGATTTACTTTGATGACTGATGGAAAATTTTTTTGGGACTGGACCAATCATCTTCAGTATTAGTCAGTTTGAAAAACTGAATACCTGAATTAAAATAAAAATTAATTTCTAATGAGCACAAGTACTATATAAATTGATCCTGTGATTTATCTTTCTTTACATAATTTTAAACGGACTATGATTATTTTAATAAGTCTTGAAATTAATTTTTAACATGGGTAAAATATCTCATTAGGTATTTGCTAAGACAAATACCCTCTATAATTTAACTTATTTTGAGAGAGTATAGGTTTTTTTTTAAGGACTCCGTGAACTACATCAATAAAAAGAAAACTTTATAAAGGTCTATTATGTAGTACTTTTATACTTAGTTTTTTACTAATGCATATAATATAATTTAATATACATAATAAAAATATAATAGTAGATATGATATAATTTTAACTTTGTTAAAATTTAGTATTGCTTTTAATACAATACAACGCCTCAAATGTAATTATACCAACACCTCCATTAAATTTGGGTAATGCCTAAATATAATTGTATATTATATATAATAAAATTTAATAGCCCCTTATCACATCATATAATTTGATAGTGCACTACTTAGGGATAACAATTTTCCCCACGAATTTGAGGCCCCGCGGGAAAAACCTGAAATGAAGATGAGGATCCCAGATTTTTCGGAGATGGGATGGGTTCTGGGCGGGTATAGGAATACTATCCCCATTCCTGAATTCGCCCCGAATATTATTATTATTAATATTAATAAATAATAACATGATTTTTTTAAAAAAATATTAATAATAGTGTTAATATTAATATTAAAATTTTTGAAAATATTATTAATAATAATATTATTAATATTGATATTAATATTAATATTATCATTAATAATTATTATTATATAATAATAATAATATAAATTAAATTTGGGAATGAGGCGGAGATGAGAGCGGGGATGGGGATTTGATCCCCATGGATTCGGATTCGGGGAATTCTCGAATCTGAAAAAATGAAAACGGGGCGAGGATGGGAATGACAATCCCGCCCCCGCCCCGACTCATTGCCATCCCTAGCCCTACTACCTACTACGATTTTAATTTAATAGTAACTTAAAGTTATATACACATAAAAGTACTTTAAAAATCATATTAATTTATTTTAAAATTAGTGTATAAATACAAAAAAAAAAACACACCCCTTTTTTATGATTGTACTAGCCACAAAAAAAATACAAAGAAAATTCTTGTCAAGCTGCAGAACAAAACTTCAATGTCGACTGTAGCCATAGAACAGCATTAAATAATTTCTTGTCAAAGAGTGAGCTGCTGGTTTTATCACTAAACGGTTCACGCAGACCAGAAGCTACTTCCTACTCAAGGAGGTGTGAAAGATGGCAGTTCTTTCAAGATTTTAGTCGTGGTGACGATCGACTTAGAAAAGGACAATAATGAAGCAGAGATCTTTCAGATTGTTTTCATGTGGCTGCTGTAGCAGTGAGTTTAATCTTATCATCTTCTATCTGCTTCTCTTCTTGAGCTTGATTCAAGAACACGGATGCCAAGCCCAGCAACTAGATCCGGGAGAAGGTATTATGTTCCTTTTTAGTCTGAATTATTTGCTGATTTCTACCTCATAGACTAGTAGGCTACATGTATAAGTAATTTTCCCTTTTTTTAATGAGGAAAAGAAATTTCTATTTCAGCAAGTACATTGTCTGTAAAAATTAGTAAATTTTCAATCGTAGGAAGTATTAGTTGGAAGAGCACTTGAAGCTCTAAGTAGTTTGGCAATTTTTCATGTACCATAAATATGAACTGTAAAATTGATCATGTAAATGCACACATAGAATCATACATAAATTGTTTTGTTTTGTTTTGTTTGACAGTTCGTGCATTGAGGGTGATAGCCTCTAAGTTGGAAAAAAAACTGGAATTTCTCAGTAGATCCATGCAGCACAAATGCTGGATGGGTAGAAATAGCACCAACTACTTCTGAGTACATTATGAGCAATCTCACATGCAGTTGCAGCACCTCCATGAGTCTTTGCCATGTGACTAGCATGTACACCAGTCAACTTCTCTGCCTTTTAATAATGCATCTAAATTCTCATCTAACTTAACCTCATTCTTGCATCTTTGATTTGATGTCTTAGTCAGCTGAAAGGTCAGAACTTGACTGGTGTTCTGCCAGATGAGTTTGCCAACCTTACCTCCTTGCAAGTGTTGTAAGTCCTAGAAATGAGATAGGATGTGACTGAATGCTCGAGTCCTTCTCTTATTGGCTATATTGCTCATTTTGGCTATAGAAATGACATTTTGTTTGAATTGTTGATACTTTTGAACAAAATTTGTTGCTTGTTTGTTTAATAGAGACCTTCCACGAAACTATCTCAATGGAACTATTCCAAGTGCATGGGCTTCTCTTCCTCTGACCAAATTGTAATATAGTTAATTGCTTTCTTCTATCTTTCTGTTTCTAAACTCTGGAAAAATTAAATGAAAAAAAGCAACACAAGAAACTCTTCTTTGCAGGTCACTGCTAGGAAATCGCGTGTCAGGGACAATTCCAGAGGAACTGGGGAACATCACCACACTTCTCGAACTGTGCTTACCTTGATCATTTTCTTCTCTTGAACTCTTTTTCTAGACACTCTCTGATGTTATGTAGATTTATTTTGCTGCAGGACTTTGGAAAGCAACCAACTACAAGGCCCAATACCTGCATCTCTTGGCAACCTCATCAACTTAAATTTATTGTAAGCATTTCTCTCACTCAATAATTTAGTGGATGATATGTGAGATTTATAGACCATTCATTGTGACATACAGTAATAAGGATTGTATGTGACTTTGGTATATGACTATGTTCAATCAAACTACAAACAAAAAAAATTGAGAATTGTTGAGAGGTAATATCTAACATTTTGAAAAGATAACATGAAGTGTTTTGCAATTTTCCCATATTTTTCATGATTGCTCCATTAGGTATATGGTCGATAGTTTACTGCAGGGGAAACTTAGAAGGCATCCCTCTGGTTGCAGTTTCAGATTGGAATGTTTTATTGAACCGATCTAAAATTTGGCCAAACCAAATGCCTTCTACTAATGGTCTTATGTTCACAATTAAGCTACTTGAACCAATGGATCTAATATGGGTTTAAAGGCATTGTCTGGTTGTTGAGAGGATTGGTCATTGCCAAAACTTCTTTTATTTCGCCTAACTATTTGTTATGAGAAGAAGAAAGATAGAAGTGAACTCGTGAATGGAATTGAGGATGTCTTTAGAAAGACTAACTTTTTGTAACATGATGATCATATCCTATCTTCTTTTTATGGATGGGGTTTCTTTGGTGGAAAGATTGGAAGGAGACGAGAGGGAGATAGAGATGATATGACACCAAGATGTACATTAGTGATTCATATACATTATGTGTAGATTTGTGAGTCTTTCCCTTCCCCTCTCCCTCCTCTTATCCTTCCACCCATGTAAATGGAACCCAATAGTCTATATCAATGACAATGTCAATGCCTAGCAACCAAGTCTTAAATAACTTTACCTAAAAATAAAAGTCTAATGGATCAATGGGGCCATACCTAGTTGACTTTGATGTCTAGTGGAATAGTGAGTACCCTAAAGGCTGATGAGGAGGATTTGTGAAGAAAACAAGAAGAGAAACCGCTGTTCTTAAGGTTTTCCAAAAAAGAAAATTTTATTCAATAATGAAGGATAATCACTCAAACAACTAAACAGACGTTTATATAGACAAACCTAACTCATAACAAAAAAACTACCCAAAATATCCTAAATACCAAAAAAATAGAAATTATCAAAAATAATAAACTAGATGTTTGGAGCTTCCAAAATGGCCCTAAACGATGTTTTTCGGATCCAAAATTTGGGGGTTATGGAGTACACCTGGTCACAAATCTAGGTCTCTAAACGAACTTCGATTCAAGTCAAACGACGCCTTGTTTTGATACCCAAGTTAAAAGTTATGACCTTTTGAAATTCAGGAGGCCTTCTTGGGTCGATCCTGCATCACACTTTCACACTCCATCCTTTGATTCCCTCACTCACATTCAGTCTATCCCCTTCACCTTTCACACACACACCTTTTTATCATCCTCTCCCAACTTCCTTACATAGCTTGTCCGACCTTTTCTCTTTATGTGTTGTCATGCCTCTCTGACAATTTCCTCATACAAATCCTCTTACTTGACATAGGTCCCTTGATGACCAAGTCTTTTTGATATGGACAAAGATGGTAGAATCTACCCTTGCTACTTCTTTCAGGACTCGACATTGTATTGCATTTAGATTTTTTTTTTTTTTTGCATTCTTCATTTATCATTGCTGAAGTGTCGATATGCTCAACAATCAACCCTTGCCCGTGACAATAGTGTAAGGTTTCTTAAACCACTCCCTGATAGGGAGCTTCTAAGAAAATTTGAGCATGGGTATTGTTGGTTGCTACTCGGAAAGCCTAGAGGTTCCACTGTATAAAAATTTTATACAAAGGTCTGAACCTTTTCCTAACTACCATGTGTTCTTTTAAATTAAATTTTGGATCGCCTGCGGAACTTAACACGTTTGATCCAAAACTTAATCTATTTATTCTTTTAGGTTTTGACTTGGATCTCCTGCGGAACTTAACACGTTCGACCCAAATCACCTTAAGTTATTAATTCCATTAAATATTAATTTCCATAATTAGTTCCCAGTACTGACGTGGCGAGGCACATGACCTTCTTGGATATGGGAGCAACCACCACCGACTAGACAAAACCTTTTATAGAAATCTAATATTTAATTTCCTAAAATAACTTTAGGTTAACCGAAAAGAACAATCAAATCACAAGGAAAAATAAAACAAAAGAACACAACTTCGAAAAACATATTCGAAATACTAGAATCGTAAGCCTCTTGTATTTGGTATTATTTCCAAAAATAACTAGTATGATGCGGAAAGGAAAAATACTAGTTATACCTTTTAGAAAGACCTCTTGATCTTCTACCGTATTCCTCTTCTAACCTCGGACGTTGTGTGGGCAACGATCTTCCGAGATGAGAATCCACCAAAGCACCTTCTTCTCCTTTCTTCAAGTTTCGGCCAAGCACAAAGCTTCCAAAAGATGAAGATCTTTTTCCACCAACCAAGCTCCAAGGGATACAAGCTTTCTCTCCTCCTTCTTCTTCTTCTCCAAGTAGTATCCGGCCACCACAAGAGCTCCAAGCAAATAGAGAAGGTTCGGCCACCACCAAGAGGAAGAGAGGAAGAGAGGTTGGCCGGCCACAACACCAAGGAAAAGAGGGAGAGAAATAATAGAGGTTGTTCACCATGAAGCCTTCTCTACCCCCTCTTTTATAATCATTGGTCTTGGCAAATAAGGAAATTTAATTAAAAACTTCCTTAATTCTTTTGCCATGAAAAGGAAAAATTTATTTAATTAAAAATAATTTTCCTTTTTTCAATTTACATGGCCGGCCACACCAAAGCTACAAACAAGGAGAGTTTTAATTAATTAAAACTTCCTAATTTGTCTCCAGAAATTTATAAAATTTCTCCAATAATTTAATCCCTTCATGATTGGTTTATAAAAAGGAAATTTAATAAATTAAAATCTTTCTTTTAAACATGTGGATAAAAAGAAAGTTATCTCTAAAAATTAAAATCTCTTTTAATCTACAAATAAGAAAAGATATCAAATCTTTTCTCAATCTTTTATAGAAACTAATAAAAGAGAATTATTAATTTTTAAACTTTTCTTTTAAATCATGAACATGGTTAAAAAGGAAAGTTTTCTTAAAATTTAAAATCCTCCTTTAATCAACAAATAAGGAAAGATTTCAAATTTTAAACTCTCTTTTAAACATGTAGATGATTTACAAATAAGGAAAGTTTTTACCAAAAATTAAAATCATCCTTTTAAACTACAAATAAGGAAAGAGATTAATCTCTTCTCTTAATCTTTTGTAGAAAACTATAAAAGGAAATTTTTAATTTTTAAACTCTCTTTTAAAATCATGATATCCACATAAGAAATAATTTTAATAAAAATCTTTTTTAATATTCTAGTGGCCGGCCACCTAAGCTTGGGACCCAAGCTTTGGCCGGCCACCTACATGGCTCATCCACTTGGTCTTGGCCGGCCCCATTGGATGGGTAAGAAGGTGGGTATGCGGTGGGTATAAATCTCTATATACTAGAGGCTACGATAGGGACCGAGAGGAGGAATTGGTTTTGGTCTCCCGATGAAATTAAGCATCCCGTGTTCGCCCCGAACACACAACTTAATTTCATCAATAATAATTCATTCCACTAAAGAACTATTATTGAACTACCGCACCAATCCCAAATTACATTTTGGGCTCCTTCTTATTATGAGTGTGTTAGTCTCCCTGTGTTTAAGATAACAAATGTCCACTAATTAAGTAAGTTACTGACAACTCACTTAATTAATATCTAGCTCCAAGAGTAGTACCACTCAACCTTATCGTCATGTCGGACTAAGTCCACCTGCAGGGTTTAACATGACAATCCTTATGAGCTCCTCTTGGGGACATTCTCAACCTAGATTACTAGGACACAGTTTCCTTCTATAATAAACAACACACACTATAAGTGATATCATTTCCCAACTTATCGGGCTTATTGATTTATCGAACTAAATCTCACCCATTGATAAATTAAAGAAATAAATATCAAATATATGTGCTTGTTATTATATTAGGATTAAGAGCACACACTTCCATAATAATTGAGGTCTTTGTTCCTTTATAAAGTCAGTATAAAAGAAACGACCTCTAATGGTCCTACTCAATACACTCTAAGTGTACTAGTGTAATTATATAGTTAAGATAAACTAATACCTAATTATACTACGACCTTCCAATAGTTTGTTCCTTTCCATTATGGTCGTGAGCTACTGTTTATAATTTATAAGGTACTGATAACATGATCCTCTGTGTGTGACACCACACACCATGTTATCTACAATATAAATTAATTGAACAACTACATTTATCATAAATCTAGATATTTGACCAATGTGATTCTTATTTCTAGATAAATGTTTATACCAAAAGCTAGGCTTTTAGTATACACTCTAACAATCTCCCACTTATACTAAAAGACTAAGCTGCCATATCCGCTGCCATACATCTGATTCCCAACCCTTCAACATGTCCATCAAAAGCTCTTGCTTTAAGGACCTTAGTGAAAAGATCTATAGGTCATCATCTGATGCATTCTAGGCGGCAACAACTTCTCCTCGTTTATACGATTTCTCGTATTGGGTAGTACTTGCGCTCTATTGTGTTTACTTGCCTTATAGACTCATGGTTTCTTCGAGTTTGTTACTGCACCATTATTATTACAATAAATTGTAATAATCTTTGGACAAACTAGAAATCATATCTAAGTCTATCTTGAGGTAATTAAGTCATTCAGCTTTTATGGCTACCTCAGAGGCTTGCCATATACTCAGCTTCTATGGTGGAGTCCAGAAAAACACCTATGCTTATCACTCTTCCATAGTTATGACTTTACCTCCTAAAGTAAACACAAAACCCCGAGGTTGACTTATTATTGTCCCTATCCGATTGGAAGTCAAAATCCATGCAACCCACAGGGACCAAATTAACTGCCTTGTAAGCTAGCATATAATCTCTAGTTCCTCTAAGGTACTTTAATATATGTTTTACTGCAGTCCAATGTCCTTGTCTAGGGTTACATTGATATCTGTTAACTATGCCCTTGGCAAAACAGATTTCTGATCTCGTGCATAGCATACATTAGGTTGTCTAACTGCCGAAGCATAAAGAACTGCCTACATGTCCTCAATCTCCTTTGATGTCATCGGAGACATCTCTTTAGATAAAGACACTCCATGCTTAAAAGGTAAGAAACCTTTCTAGGAGTTTTGCATGCTTAAAATGAGCAAGGATTTTTCCGATGTATCAAGCTTGGGATAAGTAAAATATTTTTTTTTTTCTTGCGATCCTTTATCACTTTGATCTCAAGAATATATACATTCTCCCAAGTCCTTTATATCGAATTGTTTGGACAACCATACCCTTACTTCTGACAACATTTTGATATTGTTTCCAACTACCAAAAATGTTATCTACGTATAGTACAAGAAATACCACCACGCTTCCATCACACCTTTTGTATACACAAGACTTATCCGGTTACTAAATCTATAGATCTGGATTACTTTGATAAACCGGATGTTCCAAGACCTTGAAGCTTTACCTCAGTCCATAGACTGATTGAGCTTGCACACAAGATGCTCTTAGCCCTTTGCAATGAACCCTTCTGGTTGCTTTATATGGATGCTTTCTTCAAGACTTCCATTGAGGAATGCTGTCTTGACATCCACTTGCCAAATAGATAAAAGAATCCGGATAGAATTAAGCATGGCTACCAGTGAAAAAGTTTCCTTTTTCATCAAGTCTTGCTTTGAAAGTTACCACCTTCCTGTCTATCCCTCTTTTCCTATTATATACCTTTTTACACCCAACGGCTTTTACACCATTTGGTGATTCTATAAGCTTCCAGATTTTATTAGAATACATATATTCTAATTCTGTTATTCATTACTCTTTGCCAAGATGCTGCATCTTTATCTTGGAGTACTTCATCATATGACCGGAGATCAGGTTCATGTCCTCCAGGGATCGAATCCAAAAACTCTCCCAAAACATGAACCTATTTAGGTTGCCTAACAACCCTCCCACTACGACAAGGCATTTTCTGCAATTGTGTATCATATGTGATACGTGTTGTAGTTTTCTTGTGGTATCTCATCTTGTACAGTTGGTACTAGGTTAGACATGTCCTTTATTATTTCTTTAAGAACAAATTTACTTATGAGCACGTGATTTATTATATAGTCCTTTTCTAAAAATCAGTCATTGATGCTAACAATGACCTTCTGATTTTTAAGACTATAAACCTACTTTTTTTATCTAGGATAACTTACAAACAAGTGAACTCCTATCCAACTTATCATTATCTCTCTTTAACATATGTGCTAGATTACCCGAATCCGAATATGCTTCAAAATAGGCTTACGCCTATTCAGCAATTCTATATGAGTAGAGAGTTATGACTTGGAAGGCACTATGTTCACTTTCATTTTCAGAGTTTATCCTTAAAACAAATTTGGTAATTATCTGAATAACTCATCATCTATCTAATTATTCCATAAGAGTTCTTTACCTTCTTTCTACTACACCATTCTGTTGGGGTGTATTAGTTGGGATTGAAATCAACTTCGATAAGTGACTCCTAAAATCTCTCAAGAAGTACTTGCCACTACGATCTTCCATAGTGACTTTTTACTTTATTTCTCCGCATCAACCTTGTACTCTTTGAACTAATCAAAGTACTTAGTCTTGCGGTACATTAAGTAAATTTATTTGTATCTTGAATAGTTGTCTATAAATTAGACAAAATATTCAATACTACCTCTTATCTGGATAGTCATAGGATCACACAAATCACAATGAACCGATTTCAACATATCTTTGACTCCATACCCCTTGGACTTAAAAGCTTCTTGGTTATTTTTTTTCCAAGTAAGACTCGCAAGTTGGAAAGATTTCCACTACCAATGAACCCAAAAGTTCATCAGCTACCAATGAATCCTACTCAAGTATAACCTAGCTTTAGATGCCAAAGATATAATTGGTTCATTTCCGAAGGTTGCTTTCTCTTAAAATTAGAAGATGTGTTACTAATTTCCATTTGTTGCATCGTGGGAGTTATTGGATTATAAATTGTCAACCATCATACCAGAATAGATAACTTTCCTATTTTTCTTGATAACAACTTTGTTATCAAAATAGACATAATATCTATAATAGTTTAGAAACTGAAATCAGGTTCTTTCTAAACTTGGTACGTAAAGACAATTACTTAAAATCCATATTTTATTCTTATCAAAGGATAAACATCTCCCACTGCAACAGTTACCACTTTTACAGTAGTGCCCATGTGGACGGTGATTTACCTTTCATTTAGTTGTGGGGTTTTTCCTGGAACCCTGCAATGAATTGCTTACAGGTTCAACGGCAACCGGGATCTACACTCCAGGTTCTGGTAGATAACACCACTAGACATGTTTCAACTAATGAATTAAATACACTTAAATTGTTCTTAGTTCTAAGAAGACAGTCTACCTTAATGTCCAAGTCCTATTTCCAATCATTACAATTGGGACTACTAAGTCTTTTTCTATAGTAAGACTACTAGGGATTGACAAACATCCTAAGAATCACAAAAACATTTGGTCAAGATCAACTCCTTTAAAATCTCCATGAATTTTGTGTATACAAAATCGAAGAGGAGATTTTATTCATTAATTTTATTATCTCGTCAACTTTACTTTATGACAAATAAAATTAATAGTTGATCTGTCTTTGATCAAATATTTGGTCAAAACTCTTTGAATTTAAAATAACATTGATTCGTCAAACAATATTATTTAAATTTACCAATACCTCAAACACCGTGAATTTTGCATGTCACGTTAGTGTGGACGTATACAAATTCAACATTTATAAGAGGGTTTTACCCATTAACTATCTTGTCAACGTATCTTTATGACAAATAAAATTAGCTCGAACACCGTTAATTTTGTATGCCACATTAGTGTGGACGTATACAAAATCAATCATTTGTAAGAGGGTTTTACCCTTTAATTTTATTATCTTGTCAACCTAATTTTATGACAAATTAATAGTTGGTTGCATTTGGTCACACAAATAATAGTAGTGACTCCGATGGGGAGGATACTATTAGATGTGTCTAAGTGTATACCATTACTTGACACTAAGTCCATTAATAAGATTATGCCCTTCCGTTGGGGAAGATCACACGCCTTAATTAACTTCCTATAGTCATCCAAAATGGAAGTCTTTCCAGTGATCCACAAACAAGCTCATCCGTTATGGAGGAAGGCACTCGAGCCAACGCGAAGTTTGTTTGCATCACTTACAAACCAAGAATGGAGACCGTGGATTTATTTAAAATCTCTCTCCACTTAGTTATTTATAAACGAGGAATTTTGACTATGCTAGCCTACTAGTCATGTATACTAACATGCACACATATAAAAGCAATAAATAGAAAATCTAATTTTCAACTATTATGGCTTTTATCTCTAGTTGTCCTCCGTGTGTTGTCATCCCAAGCTGCTGCCATATTTGGCCACCGCCATCGGGTCTAGCTGTCGCATCTTGCTCCTAGTTCCACTGCGCCTCTGGTCCTTAGAAGGTTCCACGCTTTGCAAGATTCGATCCATGACATAAATAGAATTTTACATTTTGATCCTATATTCCATAAAAGGAATGTACATGTATCTAGATCAAAAATAAAATCCTAATAAAACTAAATACAGCTCCTGCTGTATTTTAATACAATCATGCACACACAGATAAATGCCCTTGACATGTCCAAGGGTCCAATCACACATAATAACTAAAAGCCATAATAGTTGGATCCTGCATCCACAAAGTTAGCACATCCTACTATTAACCTGCCTAAATTATGTATGACATGTGCATAATTAAACTAATACCAAATACACAGAGGCAAAACCCTAGCTCTGATACCAATTGTTGGTTGCTACTCGGAAAGCCTAGAGGTTCTACTGTACAAAAATTTTGTACAAAGGTCTGAACCTTTTCCTAGCTACCATGTGTTCTTTTAAATTAAATTTTGGATCGCCTGCGGAACTTAACACGTTTGATCCAAAACTTAATCTATTTGTTCTTTTAGGTTTTGACTTGGATCTCCTGCGGAACTTAACACGTTCGACCCAAATCACCTTAAGTTATTAATTCCATTAAATATTAATTTCCATAATCGGTTCCCAGTACTGACGTGGCGAGGCACATGACCTTCTTGGATATGGGAGCAACCACCACCGACTAGACAAAACCTTTTATAGAAATCTAATATTTAATTTCCTAAAATAACTTTAGGTTAACCGAAAAGAACAATCAAATCACAAGGAAAATAAAACAAAAGAACACAACTTCGAAAAACATATTCGAAATACTAGAATCGTAAGCCTCTTGTATTTGGTATTATTTCCAAAAATAACTAGTATGATGCGGAAAGAAAAATACTAGTTATACCTTTTAGAAAGACCTCTTGATCTTCTACCGTATTCCTCTTCTAACCTCGGACGTTGTGTGGGCAACGATCTTCCGAGATGAGAATCCACCAAAGCACCTTCTTCTCCTTTCTTCAAGTTTCGACACAAAGCTTCCAAAGATGAAGATCTTTTCCACCAACCAAGCTCCAAGGGATACAAGCTTTCTCTCCTCCTTCTTCTTCTTCTCCAAGTAGTATCCGCCACCACAAGAGCTCCAAGCAAATAGAAGGTTCGGCCACCACCAAGAGGAAGAGAGGAAGAGAGGTTGGCAGGCCACAACGAAAAGAGGAGAGAAATAATAGAGGTTGTTCACCATGAAGCCTTCTCTACCCCTCTTTTATAATCATTGGTCTTGGCAAATAAAATTTAATTAAAACTTCCTTAATTCTTTTGCCATGAAAAGGAAAAATTTATTTAATTAAAATAATTTTCCTTTTTCAATTTGGCCGGCCACACTAAAGTTACAAACAAGGAGAGTTTTAATTAATTAAAACTTCCTAATTTGTCTCCGAAATTTATAAAATTTCTCCAATAATTTAATCCCTTCATGATTGGTTTATAAAAGGAAATTTAATAAATTAAAATCTTTCTTTTAAACATGTGGATAAAAGAAAGTTATCTCTAAAAATTAAAATCTCTTTAATCTACAAATAAGGAAAGATATCAAATCTTTTCTCAATCTTTTATAGAAACTAATAAAAGAGAATTATTAATTTTTAAACTTTCTTTTAAATCATGAACATGGTTAAAAGGAAAGTTTTCTTAAAATTTAAAATCCTCCTTTAATCAACAAATAAGGAAAGATTTCAAATTTTAAACTCTCTTTTAAACATGTAGATGATTTACAAATAAGGAAAGTTTTTACCAAAAATTAAAATCATCCTTTTAAACTACAAATAAGGAAAGAGATTAATCTCTTCTCTTAATCTTTGGTAGAAAACTATAAAAGGAATTTTAATTTTTAAACTCTCTTTTAAAATCATGATATCCACATAAGAAATAATTTTAATAAAAATCCTTTTAATATTCTAGTGGCCGGCCACCTAAGCTTGGGACCCAAGCTTTGGCCGGCCACCTACATGGCTCATCCACTTGGTCTTGGCCGGCCCTAGCTTGGGTTCCAAGCTAGCTTGGCCGGCCCCATTGGATGGGTAAGAAGGTGGGTATGCGGTGGGTATAAATCTCTATATACTAGAGGCTACGATAGGGACCGAGAGGAGGAATTGGTTTTGGTCTCCCGATGAAATTAAGCATCCCGTGTTCGCCCTGAACACACAACTAAATTTCATCAATAATAATTCATTCCACTAAAGAACTATTATTGAACTACCGCATCAATCCCAAATTACATTTTGGGCTCCTTCTTATTATGAGTGTGTTAGTCTCCCTGTGTTTAAGATAACAATGTCCACTAATTAAGTAAGTTCTGACAACTCACTTAATTAATATCTAGCTCCAAGAGTAGTACCACTCAACTAATCGTCATGTCGGACTAAGTCCACCTGCAGGGTTTAACATGACAATCCGAGCTCCTCTTGGGGACATTCTCAACCTAGATCACTAGGACACGGTTTCTTCTATAGTCAACACACACTATAAGTGATATCATTTCCCAACTTATCGCTTATTGATTCATCGAACTAAATCTCACCCATTGATAAATTAAAGAAATAAATATCAAATATATGTGCTTGTTATTATATTAGGATTAAGAGCACACACTTCCATAATAACTGAGGTCTTTGTTTCTTTATAAAGTCAGTATAAAAGAAACGACTTCTAATGGTCCTACTCAATACACTCTAAGTGTACTAGTGTAATTATATAGTTAAGATAAACTAATACCTAATTACACTACGACCTTCCAATAGTTTGTTCCTTTCCATTATGGTCGTGAGCTACTGTTTATAATTTATAAGGTACTGATAACATGATCCTCTGTGTGTGACACCACACACCATGTTATCTACAATATAAATTAATTGAACAACTACATTTATCATAAATGTAGATATTTGACTAATGTGATTCTTATTTCTAGATAAATGTTTATACCAAAAGCTAGGCTTTTAGTATACACTCTAACAATATGAGAGGCTTTATTGGTTATCAACCTGAGCACTATACTAGGAAGAGTTTTGAATTGCCTTTAGATTTGATACAATAAATAAGAAAAAAATTGAATTAACATCAAATTCAATTAATAGGGATAAAATTCAAAATAGCCATGACACAACCTGAATATAAATGAGTGATACAAATTGCTAAATTTACTAAGTAAATTAACTTTAAAAGATTTTATTAACATTTATATCATATAACACAATTTTTAGGCTAGTTTAGTTAATCTTAGACACTGTAAAATTATTATCTTGAAAGATATAATTAATCTTTGTTATTTATTTTGTTTTATATTAAAATAATTGAAAGATTAACATGACACCTGAGATATAATCTAGGTGGATTGAACAAGCCTTAACTGTAGGATAGATTGAGGGATGAGGTTCCTCTGCTTTTCTTCTTGTTCAATTCTTTGAGACATGAGACATGAAAGAGTGGATTTGTAGTCATGTGGCAGATTAATCTCATACCTAATGTTCCCAATGTGAGTAATATGAAATGACCTAAAGAAGTGATCCACAAAATTCTTATTTGAACATTACTGAATGAACTGTTGTTAGTATTGTTGTAGATTAAGCAAGACAAAATTGTCCACTTCAAGGGAGACAGCATGATGTTTATGTCATAGTAATGTTGCATCATATTGAAGAATCACTGCCTTTCTCCTTATCTTTAGGGATAACTAAAGTTTTATTAGAATAAATTTTAGAATAGATTAATTGGAAATTTTCCTTATTGAATAAACTAAAATGTTGCTTGGTCTTTCTTTTATCATTATTATTATTTTAGATTTAGATTAAGTCATATTAGGGTTTAGACCGAGTCATGTTATCAATCTATAGAACAGAGCATTGAGAGTTTTTTGGAGTTGTAATAAGAGTTTTGAGTGATTGCGAGTACAAGCGAATAATTTTGTATCAATCTACTATTTGCCATTAATAAAAGTTCTTCCTTCAATTTCTTCCTTTAAATCTACACATCAATTGTTGGGCTTTTTGCAAGAGCCAAGAGCATTATTTGATTTCTATTGGCTCGAGCCATGCAATTCCTTGTATAGATTACTTGAGCTTAGGGGGAGTCCAAGCATAGATTACTTTGAATGGAGTGGTTTGTAGATGTAAGTGGTATGTGCATTGTAATATTATCAACCAAAGCAAGACATTATGAAGCCAACAAATCAATGATCCTACTCGACTCATTTGTTCACTATCTTAGCTCTATCATCTGATTAAGGGTTGCACCCTAAGTTGAATTTGATATAAGCTACAAAGATTGATAATTCCTTTTGAAAAGAACTAGTGATAGTACCCTCAGTCAGTTGATTGTTGGACTTTACAACAATCACTATGGAGTTTAACACATAACCCATCTATCAAATCAGTCAAATATATAGACTCAATGCCTCATCTATAAAACCCCTGCATCATAATTAAGTTAGGCAAGCAATTTCCTCCCCTTTTCATTCTACTCTGCCTCATGGAGTGTGACCTTGTCAGGTACATCACTAGCGTCTCTTTCTATCTTTAATGTCTGACATTCTCTACCTCTTTCCTCTTCCTACTAAAGGCCACCAGATGGGATCATGATAGCTTAAAATTGACTCTGACAGTCTATGACCACTACTACATCACCATTTTAAGGATGTGATAGAGCAAGGAAGTGAGAATATTTGGAAAACCTATCAACCATGAATATCAAGCTATCCACCATTTACTGCAAATGGTACTGTTTTGATCTACATTACGAGTTGTTGCAATTCAACATTAAATTGGCTCTCATATTTCATAGCATCAAACGGGAGTAGCTTTGGTTGGAAATACAAAACCAACTTGCGCACAATGTGAAGGTGTTAGAGCACATAGAGTCGGACGGGTTAGATCCGAGTTCCGCAGGATGAGTCTGGCTCCCCATGTATTTCCACCTCATCTTGACTTTAACCAACAACTCAGCATGATTCCTAACCCACGAAACATGTGAGGGCTGCAGAAAACTGCCACATCAGAAGGCATGATGTGCAAGATTGTTGACCCACTTTCATTGTGTTGGTGTGAGGATTTGTTGCCCAAATATGCACTTCAGGTGTACTGAATTGTGTGAGTGGAGAAAGTATGACTTAAAAAATAAGGAACAGAATATATGGCGCACAACCTTAATGAGACCCATGAGTTCTTTCTGGTAGGTGGGGGGATTTTGGTGATGAATCCCCAAGGGTCGCACTGTGCCCCATGCTCTAATTTGAGGTTATGGAAACTTGCAAAAGATTTTCAACCACTGGCCTACACCAATCCAGCTATCAAACTCTGTTAATAAACTGAAAATATTTAAGCACTATCCATGTCAAATTAACAACCTTGAAATTGCATTAGTGTTGCATCCTCATCTTTTGGCTAGATGGAATCAAGTGATGAGAAACAGATGAGCCTCAAACAATTATTTAGTTTTTTCCTTGGAAATACCAATATTGTTTATTAAGAAACCGTGGAGGAATGCTAATGCTCAATGATTCTCCAACTAATCAACTAATAAAAGCAGCCATTGGGTTTTTTTCCCAGTTCCTACCTATTTTAGTCATTAATGGTTTTACAATCTATTTGTTTCTTCCTGTTTTCTTGTCAGGCATCTCTCTGCAAATAACCTAACAGGGCCATTACCAGATTCACTTGGCAAATTGACAAATCTAACAGAATTGTGAGTAATATATTTTCATCTACTTATTTAATTAGTGATTTATGGTTCCTGTGAAAATATCAGTGGCTTGGTCCTTCCATCTACCCAAATCCGTTAATTGCCATACCAAATGATTGGGCTATTTTATTTGTACTGACGATTTCTTATTTGATTTCAGTGTAATTGATGGGAACCCAATATCTGGAAAGATTCCAAGCTTCTTTGGAAACTGGACAAAACTCATCAGATTGTAAGAACCTGTACTCTTGGTTCTTTGTTATCTGGCCTTCCAATTTTTACCAGCATCAGGGTTTTTAGTAGTTTTCCTGAATTCTGAACCATTTGCTATTAGGGATATTCAAGGAACATTAATGGAGGGGCCTTTTCCTCCCACCTTCTCAAATTTGACATCAATTCTTCAGTTGTATGAGTTTTGAGCTTAGTTTCCATCCTTTTTTCTTCTTGACATTTCTGTACTACTACTATTAACAAACTGGCTAATTTGGTCCTTAAGGAGGGTCTCTGATCTGAAAGGAGGTCTTCGGAGTTTTCCTGCTCTACAAAATATGAAAAAGTTACATAGACTGTAAGTACTTTAGTTTTTCAGATGAACCTTCCAAGTTCCAATATAGTAATACTATGTTTTCATCTTTTTTGTTTTTGTTTCACTCCCTAGTGGACACCTATTGTAAATTGCGTGCAGGGTTCTTAGGAATTTGTCTATGACCGGCCACCTTCCTGATTTTATTAAAGAATTACCACTAAAAACCTTGTAAGTTTCTATGTTTGTGAAGTTATATTTATATTTTCTTTACTTTTCCATATCAAGCAATTGCTCAAACTAAGGAGAAACTGACAATGCATCCTTTATTTGTAGACGCATATGCTGCTATTATTTAATTTCAGTTTCCTTTTCATTCAGGGAAACTTTTTTCCTTTTTGGTCTGGTCTCATTTCAACGTATTAATTTTATGATTCATTTCAGAGATGTGAGCTTCAACAACTTGAGTGGTCCAATTCCAGATAGCTATCAAGCACTGTTAGGAACAATTAATTACATGTAATCGTTTTTCTATCATGCCCGTTGTTAAAAAAGAAAATTTACTTCATGGGCTATTCAGTGTATATATTTTACCTATGATGTTGCTAGTAAATTATATATTCTGTCTTCATGTAGGTACCTTACAAGTAACATGATTAGTGGGAAAATACCGGACTGGATCTTGGAGAGTGCTAAAAATTTGTATGAAACTCTTTCTAGGGCACTTATATCTCCAAATTTATGTTAAGCATGAAACACATGACCTCATTCTTGCATATGTAACAGTGATCTTTCTTATAACAATTTCAACGGTTCGCCTGTCACATCTAGTTGTCAACAAGGAAATGTGTAAGTTGTGGTTTACTGGATACCAACAAGACACTGTTCATGTCCAACAACTATTAATTTTTTATTGCAGGAATCTATTTTCTAGTTATTCATCCATTCACAATGATTTGTAAGTTAATTTCTTCCCACCTTATTCTTGATGCATCAGTTACTGCCTGTTCATTTTTATTTAACAATTGGTTTAGACTTTAGAAAATAAAAGTAGTATCTTTTTTTGTTTCTTTTATAGAGTGGCACCATGTTTTAGGCGAAATCACCCCTGCACTGATGAAGTGAGAAGTTAGTACCCTTATCTGACAAAAGCATTCTTTTTAATTCTCCTTTAGAGCAAAATGATGCATCAAGAAGATTCAAAAGTGATTTCATAATGATTGCAGATTGCAACTTATTCATCAATTGCGGAGGGAAAAATGTAGTTGTTGATGGTAATGTATATGAAGCAGATACAAACCGGTTAGGACCATCTTATTATTCTGGTGACAATGGCAAATGGGCATACAGTTCTACGGGTTACTATAGAGACAAGCATAACAATGATAGCGAGAAGTACATTGCTATACCTACAAATTCCTCATTATTGCACATGGATAATCCCAATTTATACATGACTGCTAGGCTCAGTCCTCTCTCTCTTAAGTACTATGGTCTCTGTTTACATGATGGAAATTACACAGTGAAGCTTCACTTTGCTGAAATAATGTTTACTGATGACCAAACATTCCCAAGTGTTGGACAGAGGATATTTGATGTGTCTATACAGGTAATTGTTTAGTATTATCTATATCCCTCCATTAATTGCATGCCTAGTTCTCTGTTTCAAACTGAGATACCCAGTCTTTTCAGTAGTGGTTTTTGTATGAGAAATTTTAGTTGCATTTTTCAGCTTCTGTACCACTCTCATGCTTATGTTGTTAACTCTATCTTCGTAATCTATTTGCTATGCAGCCAAGTTTACATATTGAAATGAACTCATTAGTGTGGTTGTTATCCAACTAATGTTTAACAATTGTTAGCTCATTCAGATCAGAGTGATGGTGATTTTATATCTCAAAAATATTACCGGTATTTAAAATTAGATAATATGGATTGATGCTCTAAAAGTCAGTTAAGTATTTCTTTTGAAATTGATTAAAATTTAGATATCAGGCACTAGTTAATCCACTATGTGCATTTTTAAGGCAAATTGTTAATTCCAATTCACCAAAATCTGAAAATTTTCCAGTATGGCAGCTGGTTTTTCAGACTTATGCTATTATTCAGTCAATATGAAGACATGGCCTTTGCTAGACATCATTATGCTAGATTGAAGAATACGATTTTTGAAGAAATTTATTTATTCATAACTATGCAGGGTCAGAAGGTTCTGAGAGACTATAACATTGCAAAAGAAGCTCATGGCAATGGAAAAGTAAAAATTGAGGTCTTCAATAATACTTATGTCGATATAGATGGCACTTTGGAAATTCACTTACAATGGGGTGGAAAAGGCACACACGCCATACCTTATAGAAATGTATATGGACCTCTTATATCTGCCATTTCAGTAACACCAAGTGAGCCTTCAATGTCCATACTATGTTCTCTCCGATTCAATTTTGTGCTTACAGTTACAGTGACAAATGACCTAATTATTATCTCTGTAGACTTCTCACCCGATATGTGTATAGAAGCTTCGCAACATAAGTTATCTACTGGAGCTATTCTTGGCATTACTGCTGCTGCCTGCACTGTAGCAGTCCTAATTGTACTACCAATTTTGCTTTTGTCAAGAAGAAGAAAACATGATAATGGTAATGTGGAAATTTTTATGCTTATTTGATGTCATTTTCATTTTTTATAGATATATATTCTTGTTTGATAATGTACTGCTATGGGTTTGGATCTAGAATAAATCCATGGTAAAGTAGACTAGTAATCACTTTGTACTTATCCTGTTGGTACAAATACTTTTTAAGCTGGATGATTAACTAATTTCCTTGAGCAATTTGAATGCAATGGATATCACAGGTGTTAATAAGTCCAAATATTATTATGACAATTTCATGAACGTAATTTACTTGGTTCTTATTAATGATGTTGCATTGCCTAATGATGGACTGCATACATATTGCTGATGTCAAATTTTGTATTGCTGCTGCTTCTTAGTGCCTTCTGTTCAAGTCTCAGCATTGATTTTTCTATCTGTTGTTCATTGTCATTGAGTGCCTATGCTAATCTGGGGAGGACCAAAAATGTAACATTGTTAGCTAGAAAGAGAGCTTGAACAACCTACAAAGAGGGGAGAAGTTCCTCAAGGGATCTGTATTCTCATGGACTTGTTCTGATGTTAGTTCTTTTTCTTTGTTATTACTTTTGTTGATGGATATGATGTATCCACTGTATACTAGAGTGCTTCCTATAAGACATTATTTTATTTTTATTATCCATAATTTACATAAAATTTACAAGTCTGGTGGTTTTGAGTAGACGCTTTTGTCTGCACTATGTAGGTGCATATCATCAGTCATTGCTCTAGATAAACACACAATGCCATAGGATTAGTTTTGTAACAATTTAGGATACTATATTAGACCTACCCTTTTGAAGTTGTAGTATATTTTTTGGTCTTTAAACATGTAATGAAGTCCATTAAGTTTATACCACCAGCACTTAACTTGGTGATGCTCAAGGACGTTGAGGTAAAAAAGTGATATGAAAAGAACAGAAGTAGAGGATCAAGACACATGGAGAGGAGGAGATATTCAAGAAAAAAGTTTCAATTTGTAAACTATAAGATGATAACAATTTACAACACAAGCTTTTATGCTTGGCACCTAAAAATAAGAAAAATAAGAAAGATGTGGACTTTGTGGGATGATGGGGATATCTCACACTAATTCACTCATTCTTGTTGCAATAGGTGAATTTCTTTTAATTATGCTAAGTAGTTATTTTTGACTTTGTTTACCGTCATGTTTTCAATTTTAATAGATTCAACTTCTATTGGCCACATTTGTAAATGAAGTCATCTTGTGCGTCTAGATTCAATACACCATCTATTTTGTGTTGAGTTGCTTTCTGTAAAATTATGATCTCAGTGAAACTCTCTCTTGGAACTTAGTTTTCTTTTTATATATATGTACTGATCCATCTACCAAATGGGTTGCAGAGCTTGGAACAAGTCCATTGTTATAACATATTAACATCCATTTAACTTTATGATTAAACTAATTTTTAATGCAGAACTTAAAGGAATAGAATTGGTGACCGGATACTTCAGTTTTAAACAAATCAAAGCTGCCACAAAAAATTTTGACATTTCAAACAAGCTTGGTGAGGGTGGGTTTGGTCCTGTTTACAAGGTATTGTTGCTAAATCATACAGTTTTACTTGTTTTACTTGCACTTGAACTTTAAAATCCTCCAGTAATAGTAGGAGGTTAACATTTGCACAACTATAACTCCCAGGGTATGCTGCCAGATGGAACTCTAATTGCTGTAAAAAAGCTCTCAGCTAAGTCAAAGCAAGGGAACCGTGAATTTGTAAATGAGATAGGCATGATATCTGCACTAGAACACCCGAATCTTGTGAAACTCTATGGATGTTGCATTGAGCGAGATCAGTTACTTCTAATATACGAGTACATGGAAAACAATAGTCTTGCTCGTGCTCTATTTGGTAGTTTCTGTAACTACATATTTTTCTGTTTACACATTTATCTTTGTTGTTATGTTAGACAACTTACTAAGCAAATCAGCATTAATAGGTCCTGAGCAATATAGGCTAAATCTTGACTGGCAGACACGGTGCAATATCTGTATGGGAATAGCAAGAGGATTGACATATCTTCATGAGGAATCCAGATTAAAGATTGTTCACAGAGACATCAAAGCAACTAATATTCTGCTTGATAAAAATTTTAATGCAAAAATATCAGACTTTGGGTTGGCTAAGCTTGATGAAGAGGAGAATTCTCACATCAGCACTAGAATAGCAGGAACAAGGTGAACTCTCAGATTGCATGCATAATAGTCTTGATATCAAACAACATCAACTAGAATTTTGTTTCAGTATTTACAATGTGATTAACCTTAAGTATATGCAACTCCCAAGTCTAATATAACTCACCTCAAGTTAGAGGCTTAGAGCATAGATACATGTTTGCCTAGCTGATCAACAGAAAACATTGGTCCTGCTGACTTACTAAAACCATAAGCAATATCTAATCAGTTGAATAATAGGATTATGAGTTTAAGGGAATCAAATTAACATTATTTTTTCTTTCAAGGGAGGCACTCCTAGCCTCCATGTGCCCGCCCCTTAAATGTGGTCTTTGGGAGAAGTATATGGCGTGCTAATCTTCTTTTTTGCAATAATAGCATCTCTAATAAAGTGTGAAACATTAATATGAAGTGCGAAATCTTGAAACATCAGATTGCCAGTAATATGAATGGCTACTTGATTCTCACAATGCATCTGCAATGTTTTAGAACACGGAATCTGAGGTCCGTATGTAAAGACTTAATCTATATCATCTCCATAGGCTATTTTTCATAGGTTACTGTGTAAGAACATTAAGGATAAGTGTTAGGCTACCTGCCAAAGAAAGAAAAGCGCTCTGCCATAGATTGAGGCATCGCGCTAGTTTGACTATAAGACTCTCCCAATAAGATCTATCCGGTCTGCTTGAACTGATCAACAATATAATCTATTAGTTACTTCACTAAGATTTTCTTAGCAAGATTGCCATATAAAAATTTATTTGGCATTCATTTAAGACACATGTAAACTATATATAATTATTAGCCAAAATTTAAACAATTTAATCAATTTTCCATTTAGAAGATACTATATCATGAACATGCAATTGGCATGTCACATGTTCACTCTAAGAGATGGTGAAAATGCTCTTATATATCACGTGAAAGAAGAGCATGTGCCTGCTCATCCATGGTACATATCAATAGGGATCACTTAGAATTTTGTGGTAAGACATGAATTGTCACAAAAGACAAAGCCAAACAAATGTGTGATGATGTGTGGTACAAACATAATGGGCAACATGATACATAGTGGAGGCTTAACTTTTTATAAAGGAATAGCTGAGGTTTTATGTCTAATGGTAATAACAATTTTAAGAGGGTCTATGAATGAAGTCACTAGTAGAACTTGAGGATTTGGTGAAGTCCCTACATCGATCATACACATGTATTGGATGAGAAGTAGAGTTGGACAACTATAGAGGAGAGGTAGCACAAAGTTGGTGGAGGGTGCATGGATACAAGCTAAGGTGTGAAAGAATTTAAGATACAAGGCATACTCCACAAAATAAGATATCCACTAGACTAGATCACAACACTTGATTCCGAGTAAGAAAAGTTGCAATGAAAGAACTGAAGTTTAAGTTTTTCATGTTCAGGTCAAAAGGCATGAACAAAGCAAAGACTAAAAAACTCTAATAAAGGGAAGGCAGATTGTTCAAGATAAATACATGAGAAAGGTGTTTTGTTTCATTATGACAGAGGAAAGAGTAGGGGATGACAAAAGTGGATGGAAGTACTTGACCATGATACTAGTGTAAAGCCAGGTTTTATTTCAATGTTGAATAATATGATTACTCGTCTTGTATACATGACACCCATGACTAATATGACCTCAGATAATAACCATTAAGATTTGAACCTTTTTATTCTAACAATACATATACACATGATTACTTAATACGATGATTCTCCAAACATGTTTAGTTTAAAGTTTAAGTCATGCAATGTAATGCAGGATTTTGTTACAGGAAAAAAGTTTCAAAGATTATACAGATTAGTTGTGCTAGTTTCAACTCTCAACTATTTGAGGTTACGCATATGGACTCTTCATTGAACTGTATGCCATTATAACATTAGTGATATTCGTCTCTTAAATTCATTTTTAATTATGTTAACTAAAATTTTCTTTGTTTTGCCTCTGCTCCTCAATCTTAAAAACTAATTGATTCAACCTCTTTAAGTATATACTGTATCAATTTTCTTCTAATATATGTACCATCTAGTGTGTTTTCTCTCATTTTATCAATCCAGCTTCATCTAATTGATCCTGAATAATAATATTTTGATCTTAGGATTCTTATCTTTCCTAAAATCTCACATATTCTTCTTAGTATTATCCTTTGGTTGTCTAATTGCTCAACACTCTAATTCATGAAGCATGATGTGTTGTAATATAATTTATAAATTTCTCTTTCAGCCTTAAGAGAAGCACTACTATTATACAATATAATAGAAGCTCTTGTCCATGACAATCACCCATTCTTTGTGCTGAATAAATATTTGCTTGTTGTTGTATTGTTGAAAATTGATGTATCATATCTTTGCTTAACTAATAGACAGCAAAAATTAAGCTTCTACACACAGCCACGATAAACATGCAATTGCAATGAAATATTAATATTTTTTATTAATTAAGTAGAGCACACATCTTCCTATATTCTCCATTCTCGTTGATTTTAAGTGTTGCTCATTCTTGCTTGCCCTGTTTCTTGCCTCACATTGAACTATTATGGCTCTCCATTCCAGATGATTTATTCTTGGCTTGCTTGCCCTGTTTCGGGCTTCACATTGAACTATTATGCAAAGGCCAATAGAGAACAAATAAGGAGAATTCAAACTTGTGTTCGGTAATTGCTAATGATTGATAAGAATATTCTGGAAAACTATTTCTCATTAGAGTGACAATCAAGCAAGGATGCGATAAATTAGCTCTTAGTATCAATAACTACTATTTATTGTATGCTTTATAGTATCAATAACTATTTCTCATATGATGTCTTATATACTTTCTAGAACTATGTTTTTTGCTTATTGTAGTGATCCTAGTAGATTAAGAATTTTATCATGCTTTTTAATAACTACAAAGTTTCAAGTCTTCTGTCAGTAGGTATAGTATTATTGGATAAGTTGTGTTTCACAATTATTGTCTTATAGGGGCTACATGGCTCCCGAATATGCAACGAGGGGTTACCTGACTGACAAAGCAGATGTCTACAGTTTTGGAGTGGTCATGTTAGAACTATTAGTGGAATCTGCAACACAAATTATTGGCAAAAGAAAGAATTTATATTTCTTCTTGACTGGGTAAGTAAATTATATCAATTGAATGAGTTTACTTTTTTGCTCGTATTGCTCGTGCATGCATCTTATGCAAATGATACCTTTCTTTTTGTAACATCTCTAGGACATTCTCATTTGCTAGTGATTTGAGTGATTGTAATTGTTCCATCTACCTGATCTACAGGCTTATGTTCTCTTGGAGCAGGGTAATCTGCTCCAATTAGTCGACCCTGCCTTGGATTCAGAGTACTCGAAGGAAGAGGCGTTGCAGATGTTAAACTTAGCTCTCACTTGCACCGACCCAACACCAACTCGAAGACCCACCATGTCGGCTGTGGTGAACATACTCGAATGCAAGACTACCATGGAATCCCTTTTTGCAGCATGGGAACCCCCCAGCAGAATGGATTTGAGATCACCTGTGATGCCAACAAACTTTCCCTCCTCCAGGCAATCATCAAAGGAGATTTTGAACGAAGAAGAAAGTAATTTCCTTTCAGTTGCAAGCATGCAATGCTCAGACGAGTAGGCAATTATTTATTCTCGCAAAAATATAATAAGTGAATTTTTGGCAAAGTACATCCAACAATATTGGTATTGAATACCTTCCCTTGTGTAAGCAACTAAAATTCCCCCAAACACAGAATTGATTACTTGTAGATTTAAGAATCATCAGTCATTTAAACCTAACTGGCTGCTGTCTACAGACAGGACATCGAATTGCATTCCCAGGTTTACAAATAATTGAATTGATTATACAAAGCAGTTCAAGTTGGAACCTTTTCTACTGACGTGGGGCAACGAACTATCAATTCGTCTACTAAATTACCTCTGGACCAATCAAAGGGAAAGTTATATCCTATCAAGTCAAAATCAACCTAAAATGCATTCTCCACGTTCAGTGGATGGAAGAGAATAGCAGATCAGACCAACTCATGATCCTGCCTAAAGCATAAGGGAGATGGGTTAGGATAGCATGACAGAAGATATCTTCCTTGACACAATGCGTAAACTAAACTATGAGCAATCATGAATTATCCTAAACCCCACTTGCAAAGTTGGAATGAATTTCATAGTTCTAACTAAACCCAAAAGAGCAAATAAATACATTTATACCAACTTAAATATTATCATACCACTGTTAACAATCCCCTCAAACCTTCCCAGAGTTTTTGGACTTTCTTATGAGGATTCCTTCTGTCCAACTAGTACTATGTTTGGTTTGAGGTTTGATATACATTTATACAAAAGGGGATGGAAACAACGGGAGATACACTTTGATAGTTTTGTTGGATCCCACGGTGAGCGTCAGTACCATGCATATGAAAGTTGACTTTGCGACTGCAACGCAGTGAGGCTGACAGTAAGTGGTGTCAACAACTGCAATCAACTCACAATTAACTCAAATGACTTGTGCACGTTGATCTAATAAAAGCATATAACATAGCCCTATTGGCCGATGAGTAGAGGAAGTGGCTCTCACAATAAAACCATGCTACTAGTGCACAATAATAAAGCACAAGACACACTAGTTGCCAAGTATTGTTGCAACTCATGCTGGATCAAAGGAATTTCTTAAGCAAGATGAACTTTAGATGGAATTACTCATAGTGGCTCTCACAATAAATCCATGTGACTCATGCACAATAATAAAGCACAAGACATGCTAGTTGCCAAGTATTGTTGCAACTCATGCTGGATAAAAGGTATTTCTTAAGCAAGATGAACTTTAGATGGAATTACTCATACTATTTTGAGTTAGATACTACTAGGCAAACAACACTGTTTATATGCAATGCCCAGGCATTCTTCAGTGGTGCTCATACAAGAGCATCTTGGGTTCAAAGTTTTTTTTTTTTTTTTTTTTTTGCATTTGGTAACTACTTTGAGATGGACGAAAGACCAGGTTTGACTGTGGGAAACATATTGGACACTTGAAAGCCGATTCTCAGCTTTTACAATTGTACATCTAGCCATATATTTCCTTAGTCTACATGCATTGCACTTCTTTATACACATTATTATTCCTAGTGCCAGCTTCTACTAGTAATGGCACTAAGTGGTTGGCCTTCAGGTACATGTGCTGCTTAATACAAAGTGTCAGGTATCAATCTATATATAGACTGCCCATGGAAAAAAAGATGAAAACCCATTATATGGTTGTTGTTTTTTTGGCTGCTTCAATATACATGCTCAGAAGGGGAGCCTTGGCGCAACGGTAAAGTTGTTGCTTTGTGACCAAAAAGTCAAGGGTTCGAATCCTGGAAACAATCTCTTGCAAAAAAACAGGATAAGAATGCGTACAATGGATCTTTCCCCGGGACCCCTCATGGCGGGAGCTTCATGCACCGGGCTGCTACCCTTTTCGATATACATGCTCACTCCTCGAAAGCACGACACATTCACCTTTTATATGCACAAGCAAAGCTCCCTAAAGAATACTTCCTCAATCAATTGCCCTAAGCTTGGATCAGCGATGGAAGGATGAGCATGATATGATCTGTCATTTAGTATGATAGTCTTAAAAAAGCAATCCACATGGCTGCATCTGCAGTGTTTTGCCACATCTCAAATTCTTGCACATGCATATGTAGTTTGCATATTGCTTTGGTCTCCAGTTTGGCTCTCTCACATCATCCTAGTTTATCAGTTCAAACATAATAATATATCCCGAATAGAGTAAAAACCATGATGCTCTAATCTAAGTTGAATTTGATAGACATGAGAAAGGTAAGAATGTTCATCTATAGAATGATGTCTGATGTGAGATTTAGATGCAAACGAGTGCAAGTGACAAAAGGCGATTCACTCGCCCCCAGCACCCCATCTCTAGACCAACACGGAGAAGGTAAATCATGGGTGACTACTAGCCATTAGTGCAAGTGGTCAAGGCATAGGGGAGGTCATGCTCGGACGTGCAGAATTTCAACCCCAAGACCTCATGTGGCAACACCCCCATATCTTAACCACCGCACCACCCCGAGGGGACGATGCAAACGAGTTCAAGCATTTATGAACGATTGCACCTATAAAAACAAGAAAACAGCCAAGCACAGCTTTGTTTGGATAAAGAGAGTGAATAATGTGATAACTGGGAGAGGAAAAAAAAAGTCTCAATTTTGTCCATAAATCTTTTCCCAAGAAATTATACCATATGAACTACATCAATAATTGTCTATTGTAAGGATAGGATTTTTTACTTTAAGTAATAAGTATTAACTTTGATTTCAGCACTGTGTTATTAAATGACAAGTCTAAACTATTTTAAATGAATTGTTTTTTTTTGGTTAAATTCTTAAATTTCTAAGTTGTATTTTATAAGTTAAATAATTTATTAATAATGGCCGTGTATGTAGCTGAATATGTGTTCTCAATACAATGTATGGATTATGTGGTGACTCGACCTTCATTTTCTTAGTTGTTTTTTGCAAAAAAGACACCATCAGATTGGGCTGGGTCATCATCCTTTGATTTATGATCTTCTAGAGAACTAATATAGGGGAATAACTGGAGTTTCATCGCACTAGAATGGGGGACTATCTTTGGCTTTCTTTTGTTTCCCAACTACCTTTTGTTTGCCCAGTTTGCCTTGATTATCATCCATGCTCTTTTGAAACTTACTATTACTTTTGCAATAGTGGATCCTTTTGCCTGTTCAGTTATTATTTACAGCTATTAGCTAATAGTGTCTAATGGATGGTGGATTGCCACAGTTTTTTAGTTTAAACTAGAATAGAATGAAGCAATCCACTATCAGGCCATCAGTTGCATGAAAATCAACTACTTACAGCCACAAATAATAACTTTTCTATGAAACACATCATGGAGCTCAAGTAGGGTGATACACATACTATGGAAGCAGCTACGCCTCATATTTTTCATCGTTCAACTTGAAGGTTCAGACAGATTTTGATTATTCGTCGAAGTTAATGAGGTGCGATTAGAGTTGCTGTTAATGATATGAGAATGCTAACCCGTTTGAATCGACTCCCAGAAACACTTCAATATCTCAGCAATGTTTTTTAGCTTGATAAATTTTGTTTTTGTTTTTTTTTTAAATTTTTTATGATGGAGACGATCTGAACAACATGACAACATAACATTAACAACCTTGACAGGTAAATCGGAGAAATGGAGTAAAGTGGGTAAAAGCATGGTCTCAAATATCGCTCAAAGAAGCATCTACCAAATTGAAACATTGTGTAACAAAGATTTCTAAATGAGCATTCAAAGATCGATCAATTTCTCCGAGTACATATCGAAATCTCAAACAGAATTGAATAGGCATACCTGAATCAGATTGCGTCTTCAGCTACTGCGTCCCCTTCTTCCTTACGCTCTGTCATCCTTTCCTCCCTTCCCAAACTGGAAGCCACTGTTTCAGGGACCGTAAGCCCATCAGGATCCTGCTCCGTCTGCTCGACGAATGAGATCACCCCTGCAGGCGACCGCGAATCTAGGGCTTCGTGCGAACCCTCATCTTCGCTCTCTTCGACCAAATCGGGACGAGCGGAGATAGCGGCGCGGGCGAAAGCCTCCATAATGGACTCCGGCGGGAGGGCGCAGTCCTCGAGCCCGGCGTCCTCCAGCCTCGGTGGGCGAACCGACGCCACCCCCTCGCGCAGCACCGAGCCATTCTCCTCCGACACACTCGCCATCAATCCGATGCTGCCAATTCTCCGACCGAACCGCCCTTGAAATCGTGCGATCTTGTGCTCACATTCTACAGTGTAACTTGGGCCCGTTCCTTCTTAACTGGGCCAGTCAACTAATCCAGCGTATATTTACTACTATTATTAGTACTCCTATAATATTTAATATTATAGTAGTTTTTTTAAAAATATATATAATTACATTGTTTAGTATTATTATATTCTTCTCCTCATTTATATTTTCTACCTAAATCCTAAACTTGTCCAGCACATTTTACATTTTACCAATTATAAAATTATAACTATTATAATTATAATAATTATAATTTATAATAATATATAGTAGCTATTATTTCATAACTACAATATAAAAATTAACTTTAATAAAGAGGACTAAAATTCTCTAAAACTCCGAACAAACTTTAAATAATATTTTTACATCTAAAATCAAGTCGTTATAATTTACACTCAATAATAAATATAGATGAACATACTTCAATTTGATAGATTATACGTCTACTTATTCAACATGAATTACAAATTATGAGGTGTTGTCATCATGAATTAAAAATTATGATTTCTTAAAATTTAATTAATATTTATATTCTAACTGTTATAATTTTATAATTACTACACCACATAAGTTCGAGATTTAGATGAGAAATATAATTAAGAAATATATATATATAGAGAGAGAAAAGCTACCTGCGGCACGCTCCGTGCGGTTTGGTGCGACACGCAAGGCTGAATCGATCCACTGATCGATTCAGCCCCGCTTTGAAATCGATCAATGAATCGATTCAGCCCGCTTGTCTTCTTGCGCCCGTTGTGCCAGTCGCGCCCTCCCATCGTCGGCGGGCTCCGGGCGCCTGCCCTCGAACTTTACTATAACCGGAGGAGAAGGTGAATTCAAGGGGTTCCGACAACTGTTGGGGCTGGATTGCGGCCGAAATTGTTCACGATCGCAAGACGGATGTGAGAAGACAAGGGCTGAATTGATGTAGGCCCTGCTGGATCAATCCATCACTCGCAAGAAGACCAACAAGTGGAGATGAATCAATCAATGGATCGATCCACCACACCGATCCGTACGAATATGTATCGTAGGGTAATATTTTCACGTGTATATATATATCTGAGAGAGAGATATGGTACATCCTTTTCATTAAAAAATCAAAATAGAAAAAATAAAAACTACCCTTTTAATTTTTGTTCATTAAATTATTGATAAATATGTCGTGCTCCACCCATTAAGATAATATTTATATTGACCTCAGAATCTAACAGCAATAGACTTAAGGGGAGAACTCTGATTTCTAAACGTAAAAGCTTGACAAAAAGAAATTGAATTCCTCTCTATTTCTTCTCTGGATATGTTTTTTTTGCCTGCTGAAACTTATTTATCGATTATAGCATTGAAGAACACAGTGAAGTGCAAATTTCATTCTTCTGTATCCCTAATTGTATGGATTACATAATAGTTCACTTACAAATAAAATGCTAGCATTGCCAACTAACTTGTACACTTTGACAGTTCCTCTAGCTGCATAGAGTGGAAGGATCTACGATC